>NC_143396.1:114107910-114410941 GCF_052110815.1 Crocodylus siamensis | reverse complement strand
TTCTCACCCAGAGGTATAAGGATTTCAGAGTGCTCTTCAAAGTAGTTTGCATTTTTCTTGAATTTTTTGCCAAGTGCTGTTCTAGCAGCATTGTACACAGTCATTTTTAAGCTTTCCCACACCTCTGTAATTTAGCTGCTAGGCAAGCTTGCTTTCACTTCTTCATTGAATAGCTTGCATCTTTCTGTGCCTTAGTTCGACTGACACCAATCTGAAAACAACTGGTTGTTTTTGCTATGGTGGATCATTTCGGCATTGATTCTGACTTTGCAACAGACTAAAGCATGGTCAGTGTCAAAGTCTGAACTGTGATAAGACTTCATATGCACAATTTATTTCAGGTGGCTCCTTCTGGTCAGTACTAGAGCTAATTGGTGTCAATGCCCTGATCCTGGATGTCTTTTTTGTGATTTTTCCCAGAGAAGTAGCAGTTGGTAACACAGAGATTTTAACTTGCACAGAGTTCTAACACTGGCTGACCACTTTCACTCATATTACCAATTCTGAATTTGCCCAGAATACCAATTCTCAAGGTCAATTCTCAAAACTACACCCAACTCTTGCACTGAAGTTGCTGAGTAATATCATGGTCTAATTTTAGTGAGTTCTCTCAGTCTCTTCTTCAAGTTGTTGGTAGAAGATATTTTCATCTTCATCACTGGCTTGAAGGATAGGTGCACAAACACTAAACAAATTGATGAAGCTGTTCTGTGCCAGATGATGATGTAGTCATTCTCTTGGATGAAACCTATCTCTGACAGCTGAGTTTCTGATGATGCAGTAATACTGATTCCAATTCTACCCAATTTGTAGTTTATAGATTCATAGATTTCTAGAGCCAGAAGGGACCTCGTAGATCATCGAGTCTGACCCACTGCTCCAGGCAGGAAAGAGCACTTAGATTAAGTAAACCTAGCCAGATGTCTGTCTAATCTCCTGTTGAACACCTCCAAGTTAGGGGAAAGCACCACTTCCCTTGGAAGCCCATTTCATATTTTGGCAAGCCTTACCATAAAGAATTTCTTCCTTATGTCCAATCTAAATCTATTCTCCTTCAGTCTACAAATTGTTATTTCTGGTAACCCTGAGGGGCGCCCCGGTAAATAGAGTGCCCCCTATTCCCTGCTGACCACCCCCCCCCGATGAATTTGTAGGCAGTCACAAGATCACCTCTCAGCCTTCTCTTGCAGAGGCTGAAGAGATTCAGGTCCCTCAGTCTGTCTTCATAGGGTCTTTCCTGCAGGCCCTCAACCAATCCCCCATATAGTAGTGTCATTTTCCATATACCAGAGTCTAAATCTAATACAGGGGTCAGAGTCCAAACATTCCAACATACAAGTAGCTTTATTTCATTTTGGCTGGGTGTGACAGGTTCAGCCTAGAGAAGCTGCCCACAGGCTTTGTGCATGCCCTGTTCACCTGGCCACAATGCACCTTCCTCCCCTCATGAGCCATGACTTGTGTCATATGAATGGTTAATTAGGGGGAGGCACCTGTGGTCACTCAGTGGTCTTGATGTGGTTGAGTCTGTGTTGGTCTTCTGTGGAGCTCCTCCTCCCATACACACTACCCTTTTCCATTCAGGTGTTTCAGTTGCATCTCAATAGTAAGTTTGGCCTCCACTTGCTTTTTTTCCTTCTAGGTGTTATGTGAAGTTCTGGCTTGCTCAGGACAGTTCCTGTGGCTTTGTTTCAAAAGGATTAAAACAGGAACAGGTGACTGAATTTAAATTGCTCAAGCTCATTAGCTGGTCAGGGCACTAGTGCCTTGGGGTAGTAAACTCAGTCCAGGGTGCCTTGGGGCACTACTCCCTACTGCCCTGGTCCTGGTCTGCCCTGGTTCACAGGTCCTCCCTTTGCCTGCATCCTTTGCAAGCAGCTATGCAGCTCAGACTGGCCCAAAGGCTCAGCAGGGGTCTTATGCTCCAGTCACCAATCTTTGGGGCACTCCTTGTCTACAGCCTTCCCTACCAGTCATGCCATGCCAGCCAGCTGTCTCTGCACAGCTTCTCTGGCCATTCTTCCAACAAGCTTCTCCACATTGGCTGCTACCTTCCCCTCCTAACCTGTGCTGCTCCACAAGGGGGCCCTGGTGTGGGCTGTTGACTGTGGCCTGGTGGCACCTGTGGAAGCAGTGGGGAAAATGTGCAGGCCCCTTTCTGGAGTTCTGATGGATTCCCCATCCTCCCTCTTTGGCCTGTTTTTTAGCTGTCTTCTTCCAAGCTCTGAGACAATTTGTGCACTTCCTTCAGCTGGCATGACACAAAACACTTGGATTATAGCCCAGCCATCTGGGCCTGGGGTGATCCAGCACAGCAGGGTATGCATCCCATCAAGTGGGATAGCATGCTTTTCTCCTCCACCAAGCTTTCGTTGACCACCTGCTGTTGGATAAGTCAGTGGCTTGGGCAGGGCCCTGTCACACCAGGAAAAACTTGGTTGGGGCATGACTGTTTTGACCCACTTTTTTGAGGGCCTTCCTTAAAAGAGGCAAGCAGGCCACCCCTGAATAGGGCTGCTTGGATGCCTTGGGACCTGTCTCAGGTTCCATAGGACCCTTATGGAGTCTTGTGACCATCACACCAAGGTCTTGTCTAGGGCACTCAGAGACTCTTGGATTACTGCAAAATGCAGCGCAGTTCCTTCAGTCTAAACACAGTTTTCTACTTCAGTGTGACTGTTTGTAAAATTTCAAGCCATCACTATGCTGGAATAAACCTGACCTTCATCCCACCCTCTTGCTCACCCGCCGCAGCTTGATGATTTGGTTTTCTTAGGACGGTTGGATCACTCCTTGGGCAAAAGTCCATGTGGCTGGGTTGCCGGTTCTTATGCAGGGCTCCACCTACCCTACACTCTTCCCCTTTCCCCTCAGGCCTGTGGTGAAAGATCCCATGCCCCTGGAGGGCTGCCACTTTCCTGAGCTCTCCCCCGACCCTTTTCTTGGTGCACTGGGGGCCCATACGATTCTTCTAGTTATGCCCAGTTGAGTTCCCTGCTGACTTGACTGACTCTGCAGGTCTGTAGCAGCATCTTGACCCCAGCTCTTGCTTCATTCACACTTTGGACTGTTGACTGTAATGAAGAAAAAAAAAATTAGAGAAATGTAGGTTAGACAAATACCACAAGGTGGGGAGTCAGTGGCACTAGTTAAAGAGGATCTAGAGGCAGATGAAAAAATGTTAAAGGGCTTGGAAGGCAAATCATACAAGGACAAGCTGGGGATCTGTGGCAAGGCCCTTGAAAAAGGGATGGGTACAGGGTCTGTTAGACGGGGATACCTGTGCATAGCACCCCAGAATCTACACAAAGCCCATAGCAGCAAAGCTCTTACAATCCCCCATTAAGGGGAGGAAAAAAGATAAAGTGAAGCTTCCCTGTTCAAGCCTCCTGTATTAGTCCAATGGAGGCCAACTTGTTAGGCAGGTATACCCCGCACCTTCCCTGAGAGCCACAGTGATCATCTTCCCTTATCTGCAGATCTGCTTTCTCCTCCCACCCTCTGCTCCCTACCTGCCTGCTCTGCTTTCTGCTTCCTGCTGCTGAGAGTCCCATCCCCTTTCCAGTCTGCCATATGCTATAAACAAAGGTTGCCACTGCCACTTGGGGCACCCATGCCACACATTGCCCACCCCTTTTCTAATCCATCCCCATTGCCTCATCCCTGTGCTCCTCCCTCTCCATCACTTCAGGCCCTTGTTGCTGTTTCTGCCCCCCCCCCCACTGCCTCCTACCCCTGTTTCTCGACCTCCATGGGCTCAAAGCCCTGCTCCTCAGCCTCCATGGGCTCGAAGCCCTGCTCCTCAGCCTCCATGGGCTCGAAGCCCTGCTCCTTGAGCTCCATCAGCTCAAAGCCCTGCTCCTTGAGCTCCATGGGTTGATATACAATCATTTTTACTGAAAATGTTAAGAAAAATGCTGATGCACCAGCACTGCTCTTCTTAAGGCACACAGAAAAACAGAAATGAAGCCGTTAGGGGGAGCTGAAGAGGAGCCAACAGTTATCACGTCAAAGTCTTTATGATGTTGCTGTCCCACTGCCCAATAGTTTGATGATGGCCAATAGCTTTATGATGTCACTGTCCCACTCACCCAGTTCAGTGACTCTATCCCCAAGTCACAGGGGATACTCCTAATGGCCTTAACTCATCCTGCCTTGATTATGCAAAGTCAGGGAAAAACAGGGGATGATCTTTTCTAGAGGAAACACCAATGGCACTTGGGTTCTCCAATTATACACAGTAGAAGTAGGGACTTACTAGGGCTGCAAATCCTCCAATTTTGTAGCATCTAGCTTCAGTAGATGGGATGTGCATCTCTTGTAGATGTACAATGTCAACAGCATGTTGGAGGGTAAGAACACCTATTAGGCTTCACTTTACATTCGACAGACCCCTCAATATTAAGTTTTAAGATTTGGATTGCAGGCCTAATGGCATGAAAGCCATAGAACTGCACAACATCTGGGAGGTTGGTGGCAATGACACTGGGATAGCTCAAGAAGTTTGCAGAATTTTGTTTGTCAGGAGGATCAATAGTTTTCCTGGTGTGGACCAGATACTGACGATTGGCACAATGTGAATATTGATCCATTGCCAGCCAAGTTGAGACACACAACAACCTTCTTAATATGCTGGCTGTGGCATTGTGAAGTGCAAGAGCCTCAACCCTAAGGATGTTAGTCCTAGCCATCTTGTACTCTGTGGCAGAGTACTGTGCACCAGTTTGGAATTGGTCGCCACATACCAAACTTGTTGATGTGCAGCTACATTTGATGATGCGCATCACCTCAGGAACTCTTTGGTCAATCCCTCTATCATAGCTTCCAGTTCTTAACAACATAGTTCTCCCTCATATCCAATGGGAAGTTGCAACTAGCAAGCTACTGGAGAAGATTTATGCCAATCCAAGCCTGCCACTGTATGACTATCTCTTAAATTTACCTGCTGTATGCCTACCATCATTACACCCACTCTGGTAGAAACTGCTGTACCAGAACTGCATGGCAGAGACCCTTTGGTAGGAGGAATGGAGGTTGACATCACCACTAAACAAATTCCTTATCACAGATCAGCAATTACACACATGCTGACTGACTGACTAGGGCTGCAGTTAGGGCCTGGTGCCTCATGCCTTAGCAACAGTCAGGGTCTGGCACTCTCAGGTCTCTGAGATGGTCTGGATTTGGCACTTCAAGCCCTAGCAGCAATCTACACCTGGCACCTCAGGCCTTTGCAGTGGTCTGAGCATGGTGCCTTGGTCCATAGCAACTGTTGGAGCCTGACACCTCACACCTTAATAAAGGTTGGGGCCTGGAGGCCTTGGTTCTTTGCATTATCTGGAGCTTCACACCTCAGTGCCTAGCAATGGTCTGGGCATGGTCACTTGTTCCTTAGCAATAGTCTGAAGCCGGAGCCTTAGCAATGATATGGCCTGATACCTCAGGCCTTGGCAGTGGTCAGTGCTTGAAGTTCTCTTCCCTTGAAGTCATAGCAAACTAACCAGATATCCTTCTTTGACAAAATAACTTTCTGAGTCAATGAAGGAAATGCAGTGAACATGGAGTATTTGAACTTTAATAAGGCTTTTGACAGAGTTCCACATCATCATCTCAAGACACTTGGCTTAATAACCAGAAGCAAACAGCAATTATTAATATATCAGTGCCAGGATGCCAGGTGTTTTGAGTGGGGTCACATAGGGATCTGTCTTGAGTCCTGTGTCATATAACTTATTTCACTTGAACTGAGTAAAAATTAACAAACGTAATTGCAAGGTATAATTAACATAGTGAATTAAACTTAAATAAGAACATGTTAATCTCAGATCCCAAAGTAATGTAGTGTAACTTGCTTATTAGGTAGACCCAATCTTAAACAATAACTTATTATAATGATTTCTAACACCTTTAACCCTATAGGATAACAGCTATAAAGCAACACTATAAATGGCTATATAACTAAAAAATTAGCATAAACAAAATATAAAAGAATACGCACATTAAGTAACCCTCAGGGAAGGACGTAACGGAAGGGTCATTGCTGTCTCATGCCCCAAAGATCTTTACATGAAGACTAAATCCTGACTGAGGGACCTTCCTCCGGTTCTCCCTCTGACAGCCCAGTTCAGAAATGTCTGACTTCGCTGAATAAACTTAACGTGTATCTTCTAACTAAGAGACTATCAATAAGTCGCTAACCAAGTGGAAACTCTTGATTAATTCCTTTATCTGTTTTATTATCACTATCAATTTTAATTTGTATTATGTTGTCTGTTTATTAACTTAACTATTTTACTAACTGTCATATGTGCAAACTATATCTTTTGTTGTTATAAATAAAATTTATTCTTTTTTATAAGAAAACTTGTCATTGCTTTCCTTCCCAACATCACCTCCTCAATTCTGAACCAAAAAAGCCCAGGGGGTAATAAAGTTGCAGTGCTCAGTCAGTCTGCAACTAAAATGATATACTCACAGTGCCCAGCTGGCCTGTGACAATTTCTTAATGATGTCAATGCCAGATTAGATAGCTTCCTGATCAAGCTGAAGATGACACACAACTGGAAAAGATTTCAAGCACTTTAAAAGATAGAAGCAGAATTTAGAAGGATCTCAATGGATGAGAAAGCTGGGGTAGAGAAATAGGATGAAGTTCAAGACAGAAAATTGTAAGGTGCTATACTTAGGGAAAAGTAAATCAAAAGCTCAAATACACAGTAGGACAGAAGCAGGTAGAAGGTAGCATTATTAAGAAGAATGTGAGTTTGATGGATCAAAGACTCAACAGGACTCTGCCCTGTTTCTCTTCTGTCTCCATTCAAACAACAGAGAAACTGATTCAATCTGACACAGTTAATTATTCATACTGCTTGTAACCTTGTGGAACACTGTTACAGTGAGTAAATTCTGGCAGTAATCTTTGCCGTTCACTCACCTTCCACGCCTTTGATGGGAGAATAAATAAATAGATAAACAAAAAAAAGATGATTGCAGGTCTTATAATTGGTTTTTACAAGATGATTAATACTTCTCACTCAATACAAGCACAAAGTGATCACATCAGAGTACCTGGTCAGCAAAGTTTTTTATAGATTTTAAGTCTGTTTTGTAGCCTCAGCTGAGCTTACCTTACTAGTTAATTCCTTTTCTTTATTTCTTTAGATTCCACTACTAGTAGTTCAGTGATCCATGCTCCCCTCCTGTTCTTCAGAATAGTCTAACCTTTTTTGCACAATTTAGGCAAGTACCTACATGACGTGTGGGATATCCCTTGCTCGGACCCAATCGCACAGTTCCCACGCCTCCGTATTAGTTGTCTTAACCCACTGGGTTGACCTCTGCTTCTCCGTCCCCTTCCGGGGGTTGTTTTTTGGAGGAAACATCCTTTTTAAGGTGTTTCCCTGGTTCTTTTCCAGTCAGTAATTGTAAGTTTTTCTCAGCTATTGAGATCTCTGGCCAGGAGATACTGTTTGATGATATCATCGCCTATAGTCAGTGTTGCCACTCCTCAGTAAGTTTTTCTTCTCTTTTTTTCATAACAGGGTCAATAAGCTCCCTGTTACAAACTTAATAAAAAAGCTGAACATTACTGAACTGTGAAGTTAAGAATGAGGCATAAAAATCACTGTCAGTCTAGGACAAAGGTCAGTAACCAAAGGCCCAATGAGCCTGTGACAGGAGTATCAATATTGGAGCCTTTCTGGGAGTGGCTCCGCCCTCCTGTAATGGGCCAACCGCCTGCTTACTCTCCTGCCACGACTTGATCTTATTTGATTAGAAGATGGTTGTAATCAGCGGGAGGCTGCCCATTTTTCCGCGTCCCAGTAACAGCGGGTGCTACCTGCAGCTCCTTTTCCTCCGCTACACCGCAGCCCAAGCCTCGCAGATGGAGATGATGTGGTTTGACCTGGGCCTTGTTGTTTTCTGGCCCGCCTCTTTACTCCCAGGGCTCCTCACTGCCCCCTCTCTCACTTGCTCTGGGGCTCCTCGCTGCCCCCTAGCTCTGGAGCTTCTCGCTGACCCCCCTAGCTCCGGGGCTCCCTACTGCCCCCTCTCGCTTCGGGGCTCCTCCCTACTGCCCCCTCTCTCTCCGGGGCTCCCGGGCTGGGGCCAGTGCACCCCCTAACAATGCTGCGCCCTCTCCGGCGCCAGGAGGCCCCATGTTACCATGGAGCTCCTATGAGGCCTCCTCCACCCCTAATAGCCTCTCCTGGTCCTCCGGTCAAAACAGTAAACATAAAACATAAAGCCCCTGGGCTACAACATAAAAACTAGACCGTCTGGTCAAACAAAAATCTTGTCCCTACTAGAGAGCAAGGGAGTGGGGGAAGAAGGGCTCCACCAACCTCAGCAGTGACCAGGGGATGCTGTCATGGCCAGAGTCCTCCCCTCTGTCTGTCCAGGCTGAGTCCCTACTCCCACGGCTGCTGGAGAGCGACTGTCCTCCTGGCTTCCTACCTGGGCTTAGGAAGGGATAAGCCCTGCCCCTTCCTGATCAGCTGGTTTTACCAGTTGCCCTGGCAACCAGCACCTGTGCAGCCCTGGTGACTGGCAGCTGAGCCTCCCCCTTTCTGCCACTAGGGGTCTCCCCAGAGCAGTCTCTGCTCTCAGGCGCAGGGCACCTGAGAGCACTGCGACAGAGCCACTGAATCCAGCCTGTGGAGTTGGGGCTTTAGCAGTGTTTGGCAATGGGGAAAGCTTGGCAGGGTTCAGAGCCAGGGAGATTCACTGGTGCCACACTGTGGCCAGGCAGTTGGGTGGCCAAACTGTATGGAGTTGCTGGGTGGCAGGGAGAAGTGGCAATGGCTGTTTGGTTTTAGCACCAGCCAGGCTTGGGCCCAAGCTGGACAATTCTGGACCACTGTGGGAGAACATTGCTAACAACTAGTATGATTGAGTGCAAGGTAATTGCTTAGAGGATTCTGCCTTGAAGGCAACCCAGCAAGATAGAGGCCTCCTGGGATCCTGGTGTCACTTCAGTTAATTTTTTCATGTTAGAGAGAGCTGGTAGGTCAGTGTACCAGACCCAAGCAAGACACCTCACAGAACCTTCTGTTGGAATACCATCCCAAGCAGTTATTTAACAAGGGCCTGTATTTTGGCCATGATCCAACTCATTTGAGGTGCTGAGCCAGTGACCTCATAGACATATATGCCTTCACAACAGATGAACAGGACACAAGCGCTCAGTTATGATCTTTATCAAACTCAGCCCTAGACATCATCTCAGTGTAGTAAAGCTATTTAACCAGGCACCTCACTGAGGTCTCTGTGGTACCTCATAGTGATCCTCAGTCATTTCCTATCCCCAAGGGACATTTGGCCAATTTCTCTTCTACTTCACATGAAGATCAGGCTCTGCCCCTGGTATGACAACATTTGGCATCTTCTAAGAGAACACAATGTAAAGCCAAGGCAGTGCTCTGAATTTCCTAAAGGGGAATGTGAGGCTGTTATGAAGCAGCTCTGTGCTCCATATCAGGTCCAACCCCGCAGTGCTGGGTAAAGGGTAAAAGGCAACATATCAAAGCACCATGCCTAAATAGAACCTGTAAGTGAAACACAAAGAAATAGTGACAACCGGTAACAATTTTTCATTTGTTATTGACTATAAGGCAGTAACTATATAATTTTCAAATGGTGACAGGTTTCTTGCATCAGGGAAGGTCATCATTGGGGATGTCTCAGAAGGTTTCTTCTATCTTGACTTCACAGCAGTTGCAAAGAGGAGATGAGTGGTGACTGAACAAGAGAAGGACAACTTTGGAAAGCCAGTCACACTCTCTCCCCCCAAAACCAAGAGATCCATGTCTCCACAGCATCACTGCTTCTCTGAAACCAGGTGGATCCAACATCTGCACAGACTTCTGCGAAACCAGGAGATCCAGCATCCCCAGCCTGTCCTCCAAGAGCACCTTCTCTGGGTTCTTTCCCAGCCATGTCTGCCCTCCTTCTTCTGCCTTCTTGACCCCTGCAACCTCCTCTTCATTCCCATCTTTTTTGGCTCTTGCTTCCCCTTCTGTTGCCCCCATCGCCTGCCATTTTTTCAAGCTGTCAGCAGTTTGAATGGGAAAAAAGTAAGGCTTCTTCCACCCTCGTTCCATTAATTTTCTAGACACTTTGGATGAATCATAAGTTGAGGCAGTATTTTTTATCCTTTCCTCCTTACTATGTGTACAAAAGCAGACACCTGCAAAGCCATGAAGTTACAGTAAGGTCTTCCCTGCTCCAGCCCTCCCAAACACACATATGGTATTTTCTAGTAGCAATTTGGCATATGCAGAAATTTTTATCTTGGTAGGATCATAATTAGGGACCTTGAATATTGAGATAATCATGCCACAGGTGGCTGAGGACAGATTATAGCATATCATGAGCTGCATATCCTGCAGAGACCCCAGAGTAGTGGGGGCCAGGGACAGTGGAAGCCACCTGAGCCCCAATGGGTGTGAGACCCTAGTGCAGGAACCCGGCATGACACAAGCCACTTGAGCCCCACAGGGTGCAAGACCCCAAGTGGCCACAGTAAGGAGGGTGACAGTGAAGCAGCCCAGAGGGGCTGAGTGAGAGAAATGGCCCACAGTGAGGCTGTATGGTCCTAGGAAGGGGCAGAAGGCCCAGAGTGGGGCTGAGTGATAGTAAAGTGGCCCAGAGTGGGGTTGAGTGTGGCCCTAGTGAGGGGGAAGAAGGCTCAGTGAGGGGCCGAGTGTGTAGAGTGGCCCAGTGAGGTGGCTGGTATGTAAATGGCCCAGTTGATGGCAGTAAAGATGAGTGGCCCTAATGAGGAATATAATTACTGAACTGTGAACAGGGAAACAATGGATGTGATAATATAGAAACACCAGATGTGACAATATAGAAATACTGGACGTGCGAATTAATATCAGCAGGCATGAGACACATGGAAGGGGAGGTCAGAGCGTGTACCATGGCCCTTGGTATCAGGAAGGCAAGCAATGGGCAGCTTACTGCATTATAGCTAGCAATCATATTTATTCCCATCAAGGTGTGGCATGTGAGCAAGGTGGAGGTTTAGCTCTGAACAGGCGGCCAGCTAGCACTAAGACCTGACCCTAAAAAGACAGCTTGTTACAGGCCTGATTGCTCAAGGCACCGATGGAACAGGTACCACTGGGCCTTTGGAAATGGGTTGTGGGACAACTAGTCTTCTTCTTTGTCCTGTCTCCAATCCAACCTTTCTATATGATCTGTTCCCAATATTTTGCACAGGCCACTGCTTCTGGTGGTGGTGTTCCCAGCTCCTTGTGGGGTTCATTGTGGTGCCAAAGGGCATCTCAGAAGATGATCCAGGATAGCTTCTCCTGACAAACACATTGATCGGTTGCATAGAGGCTCATGATTTCATGAGAAAGTTGCATCTTCTGAGATCCACCCTCAATCTGTTCAGGCTCTCCCATGTATGCCATTTGTAGCTGGAGCGAGATACCAGCTCCTCACCGTGGGTAATTCCTCGCCAGCTCCATTCAACAGCTTTGTTGCCTAGTTTTTCCCACTTTTTTTTGCCAGAGGGTAGTTCCGGCTGATTCTGATGATGTGGTCAATGGTGTGATAGAGGACAAAAAGCTATTTTTCAATGACAGTGTACTGGTTAATGTCCATATAGCAGGTGGTGGTCATTTGACTCACCTGTTGGTCAATGTTGCCTGCTACTTTCCTTCTGATGGAAGGGGGTGCTATGCCAGATAGTGTATATAAGCAAGGAACAGGGATGGATTTTAGGCATCCTGTTATAATTCTACACATATCACTTAGGTCGGTGTCAAGATGTTTACTGTGACTTGAGCATTCCCGGGCGGTGCAGGCATATTCTGCCACAGAGAAACAAAGTGCCAAGGCAGTAGTGCATAGGGTGGATGGATTTGCTCCCCACTTGGAATTTGCAAGCTTACACAGAATGTTGTTTCATGTGTTGACCTGGGCTTTGGTATTTAATATGTGCTTTTAGTAATAAAGTGTATGGTCTAGTGTTACCCTTAAGTAGACGGGGTGTTTCTGATGTCGGAGACTCTGTTCACCCCAGGTGACATTCAGCTGTCATTCTGCATCCTGGTTTCTCAGGTGGAAAGCACAGATTTGGGTTTTTCTAGGGTTGGGTTTGAGATAATTATTTAGGTAATAATCTGACAGCTTTTTCAGTGCCCTCTGCAGGATCTTCTCTGTGTCCTCAACATTTTTCTGCTGTGTGGCAATGCAGGGTTCATCAGCATAGATGAAACAGTGACACTTAGTAGGAAGTGGCTGAACATTAATGTAGGTGTTGGATAAAAGTGGGATGAGCAAACTGTCTTGTGGTAAGCTGTTCCTTTGGGAGTGCCATCTACTTTCTTGGCCATTTAGTTCCATGTAGAAGCGCCTGTTCTCCAAAAGGCTATGGATGGTCTGGCTTGGATCTAAGTCATCATTCATAAGGTTCAGTTTGTGAATCACAGTGTGGTGTTGTACAGTATCATATGCAGCAGATAGGTCAACAAATGCTGCATGAGTGATCAACTTCTGTTGGAAACCATCTTCGAAATGCTGTGTGAAGTTTAGTAGTTAGTCTGCACAGGATCAACGTGGTCTAAAACCCACTCGGTCCTGTGTAAGTTTGGAATCTACCAAGGGTGAAATTCATTGCAAGATAAAATGTTTGTAGGTGAAGCTGAGGAGAGAGATTGGTCTTTTTGGTCTTACCCTGGTTTGGGCAAAACTATGACTCTTGGCTCTCTCCTTCTTGATGGTATTTGTTTACTCATCATGCACGCATTGAATAGATCAAGAAGCCATTACCTTGCAAGGGGTCCTAGGTGTTGTATCATCTCAGCAAGCATATCCTGCTGCCTTCCCATGTTTCAGCAGGTCTATGCCAACTGTCAGTTCCTCCATAGCAAATGGACAAGTTAGGTCTTTAGGTGGTTCCTTTGTCAGATGGTATAATGCAGCGATGGTGTTCTCTGGTGTTTCTTCTATGTGAACACTTCCCTTTATTGAGCAGTTGTTGTGCAACCTGGTTAGAAGTAACATTTGATATAGTCAGAGGTGTGATGTTGTCACCTTATAGTTTTCTTAAAGTTGCCCCAGCTTTCTTGCTGTTATGTGCCAGATTGGTGTCCTCAATCATCTCTTTCCAGGTGTTGTGCCTCTCTACTCCTATGTTGTCTGTTAGGATTTCTCCCAGTGTAATAGTAGATTCTGGGAAAGAGTCAAGATGGTATTTTTTCTCTTAGAGAGTGTACAGATCTGATGTTGAACTTGACATACTTGGGATACATCTTGTGCAGCAGCCCCTTGGGATGGTGCAGCAGGCATTTCTTTTCACAGCCTTCACAAAATTGTTATATCTCATGGGTAGATGTAATATTCCTGACCGATTCATTCCTCTATTGCCTCTGTGAAAGCTGCCCAATTGTCTTCCTTCAAGTTGAAAAGTCTGTGGAAGGGAGTATTTTGCACCATTACTGGGGACCCTAGTTTAATACTTATAGGGCAATGTAGGGTGTGAGTTATGGGCTCCAGCACTGCTTTTTTGCACATCTGGCTGATTCCACTGCTCATGAAGCTGATGTCTGGGTTGTATCCTCTTCTCTAGAGGCTGCTGTTAAATGATTTGGGTTGCATCATGTACTAGCATCACATTACTAGTCTCTGCCCAATGTTCAACTAAGATGCCATTGTTGTGGTTGTTATATCCTCATGCTGTATTATGGGAATAAAAAATCACTGATCAATCACACAGCTGTCCTTGCATGTGCTACAGTCAGGTAGATTGTTCCAATGGAAAATGCTAGATGGTGGTTTGTATACAGATGTTACAGTGATGTTCCTAAGGCTAATTGTGATGGTTTCAATGTTATTCTCACTTGTGCTGGTATGCACTTGCTCAATTCACAGGTCAGATCTAGCAAAAACAGCACTGTCATACTGCCTATCTTTTATTTCAGCAACACGTGTTTTTCCTTTGATGATTGGGTGAGAGTTATTAGGTCCTTTGTGCATCTCCTGAAAATAATATACTTCTGTGCTATTACTGCCATGATATTAGCTTTATCCTTTGAGTATTCTTCAGTGTTAATTGAAAGGATTGACAGAACCAGCTCTAATATGAGCCCATGTTTATGATGCAACCAGTTGGCACTTGAGATAGGAGACACAATATTCCTTGCTCTCTTGATATAGCCCAGGCCAGAAAAACCTTGCCAACACCCTCTCCTTTGTCTCTCTATTTCCAGATGGCCTCCCTAGGGAATGTCATGCATAAGCTTCAAAAACCTGTGTATAGTACTGTTTTGAGATTAGTAGTTGTGACTGCCTGGTCCCTGTGATTTTTGCCCCTGTCACCCTCATCAAGAGATTCCTTTGCAGATCAAAGTAGGGGTGGCCAAACATGTAGCAGTGATGATACTGGCCTGATCCAATTGCCCATACAAACAGCCACACACGGCTCCTTTCATTGATCTTTAATAAAATCCTGGCTTTCCTCCCCTTGATCCAACACCCTCTCCCAGAGAGCTCCAGAAGTTCCCAGACTCTGTCCCTTCTGGAGGGGGTTCCAGATTGCACTGACTCTCACTCTGACTCCCTATGTATCGCTCCACTATTCGTCCCCCTTCTCTCTCTTCCCTGCCCCACCCTCCCAGCCTGTCTTTTACCCACTGACTCCTCAATCCACATTTTCACTGACTACCTGTCTTGTATGCAGACCAGCCCAGCCTCTGGCTTCTCTACTTTCCATTCCATCCAGGAAGAGCACACACCAACTGCTGAAACTTCCTTAGCCTGACGAAGGGTTTTTGAACCCAAATGCTTGCTTAATAATTGTTTTCCACTATTTAAGTTGGTCTAATAAAAGACATCAGATTCACCCAAAGAACCTGGTCTGCCTATGTCCTTAGACCAACACGGCTACAACCTACACCCCTGTTAGAAGGTAGGCATGCAGTGGACTCCAAAGTTCCATGTGATATGAATAGGAGACTGCTATGTCCATTTAGGTTCAATCAGCTATTAGATAAAAGTGCCAATAAGTCCTGATGAAGCACGTGAACTATACAGACATTGAGAGAGCTGGGTCAAACTAACGTGATGCCTCTTCTGGGCATGTGCTGCACTAAATGTAGGGGCATGCCAAGCTTAAAATGCTGTAGGGGGGAGATTCACATCTGTAAGAAGCCTATGTGGTTCCACATTATCCCTTGCCACAGGCTGTGCCTAAATGGGGTGGTTTAGCCATTGGTGTTACCAAACAAACTTTCACCAGTGCATGTTTTGCATGAGTCAGTGGAATACAGATTGAGACCTTCAGGTTGTGTTTAGACTTTGGCTCATAAGCACATGGTTTAAAAAAGGAAGTGAGTGATGTGCTTGTGATCTGATTTTCCTTGTAGGTTTTTTGGTGGCAGGCAAGCATGGTTCCAATGATGAAATCCTTCTGACACTTCAGTCTCAACACTCCAGTTTTACAGAGAGCTGGTCAGATTTTCCACAGGCAGGAGGTCAATTCTGAGGGCACTCAGACAGGTCTCAACTTATAGCATTGTATTGATTGGGCTTAAGAGTGGCTAGTGTATATCTTTTCATAAAACAAGCGGCCTTAACTTTTCCATCCCTTAGGAAATAACTGGCTGTGTATCACTGCCTCCTCAAACTGTGTTACAAAGACAATTTTGGGCTAATAATACTTAATATAAATTTTGGATCTATGAAAACAAGGGTGGCTTGCTGAGGTGGATTCATCCTGATATCACTTCTGTAACATGGTGATGTGCTGCTGTCAGTTCTGTAATATGGTAATGCTCATCCAAAGGGCTTGGCTTTGTGCAATGCCTGGCTTCCTTTTTAATTCAGCACCTTTCAGTGTCATGTTGGTATTGTGCAGGTCCCGTTGAATGCAAAAATAGGCTACCCGAAGAAGTCTTTCCTCACTAGGAAGTGAAAAGTTTGCTGACCTTTTAGTTTACTATGACTAGTGTATATTATCACAATGCTTAGTTGTAGGATACCTGGCTTTATTTTCCTTTCTCCATAGAACACTTTCATTTCCCAACAGACAATAGCTTGTGTGGCATATTGTTCATGTGTCTGTGACAGTACTCATATGAGGTTCTAGGCACTTTCTAGAGACTCAAGTCAAGCCGTACATCAAGAGGCTCACAGTCTAGGGCTGGATAGAGCAAGAAGAGGTGCAAGAGAGACACCAAAAGAGATTTCCTGTACCAACAAGATTAGCTGTGGTCAGAATTGCAAAAGTGAGTTCTTAATGGGGAGGGGACAGGGAGGAGGCATTATAAGATGGAAGAGGCAAAACCCTTTCAGATGACTTCCAGGAGGTTGAAACATACAGAGAAGGGCTGCATAGTGTTGACCTTCTAAAGGACTTAAAAATGGGGAGTCAGAAATGGCAAATGCTGAATCAGAACATGGGAAATGAAAACCAGTAAAAACTAAGGTGAAGGAAGCAGAAGCTCATTTGTTAAAAAAAAACAAAAACAAATCTATGGAAATGCTATTTAAAATCTTAATGGTAAAAATAATCCATGTTCCAATGTATGCATAGCTCTGTCTCCACTGTTACTTTAAATTGCTAATAGCGCAAATTAAGAGCAAGACCTTAAAAAGGGGGATAAGGCAAAATACCTTGTTTATTGATTACATGAAGCAGATACATAAGCTTGGACACACCAGTCATACAAACAGACATACACAAGCATACATACAAAAAGACATAGAGACAAAACCACTCCAGTAAGATGTTATAGTTACCAGCAGATGTTACTCAATATTAGCACTAGATGGCTGGGTCCAGGCTTATTGAGGATATGAGCGGGGGTATACAGCATGCATGCCTAAGCTCCATGAGGTTGTAGAGAGTGGATTCCCAATCTTGGCTTGTCTGCATCTCACTTTTATAGGGATTTCAAGTCTTTGTTCAACATTGGGGGTTTTCCATGCTCAGTTTTCAATTAAAGATTATTTCTTCTACTTAGTTCAACCTGAGGTCATTCCAGTAAAGTTGGTATTTCAGTCTTGATCTCTGACTTGAAACATTGTGTAGTTGGTATCCCTTCCTTGAAGCATTGTGTAGTTCAAATGGCAGGATATGCAAAATTCTTTTTACTATCTTCTTTGCACCTGATTATAGACAAGTTCTTCAGCCATCCATTAATTATCTTAATTAGTTTACTGTCCGGTAACTCATACATTGGTGCCTTGTTCCTTACACAATAGGTTAAATCTTCTTCTGTTTTCATGCAAATAGTTACCATTCTTTCACCATTCACCCCTCACACAGACACTCACGTACACAGGCCATACGAAGTTCATTTCATAGTTTCATAGTTGGTAGGGTCAGAAGGGACCTGAGCAGATCATCAAGTCCGACCACCTGCCATGGCAGTAAAGAGTACTGGGGTCAAACTACTCCAGCAAGGTGCACATCTAGCCTCCTCTTAAAGACCCTCGGGGTAGGAGCCAGCACCACATTGCTTGGAAGTTTGTTCCAGATCCTAGCTGCCCTGACAGCAAAGTAGTGCCTCCTGATGTCTAGTCTGAATCTACCCTCTGCCAGCTTGTGACCATTATATCTAGTCACTCCTGGTAGTGCTCGGGGGAGCAGGGACTCCCCCAGTGCCTGCTGGTCCCCTCTGACTAGTTTGTAACAGGCCACTAGATCCCCCCTCAGCCTTCTCTTGTGGAGGCTGAACAGGTACAGGTCCCGTAGCCTCTCCACAAAGGGCCTGCCCTGCTGCCCCCTGATCATGCGAGTGACTCTCCTCTGGACCCTCTCCATGTTATCCACATCCCTCTTGAAGTGCGGCACCCAGAACGGGATGCAATACTCTAGCTGTGGCCTGACCAGTGCCGCATAGAGGTGGAGGATCACCTCCTTGGGCCTGCTTGAGATGCATCTGTGGGGGCATGACAAGGTGCGGCTGGCCTTCCTGACTGCATCTCCACACTGCCGGCCCATGCTCATCTTGGCATCAATAATGACTCCAAGATCCTTTTCTGCCTCTGCACTGATGAGAAGGGAGTTCCCCAGCCTGTAGGTATGGTGCTGGTTCTTCCTCCCCAGGTGCATCACCTTGCATTTGTCGGTATTGAATCCCATCCTATTCTCATCTGCGCACCCCTGTAACATGTCTAGGTCCGACTGTAGCCTATTCCTTCCTTCTAGCGTGCCTACATCTCCCCACATCTTAGTGTCATCAGCAAATTTGAACAGGGTGCTTTTTACCTCCTCATCCAAGTCACTGATGAAGATGTTGAAGAGTGCAGGCCTGAGGACCGAGCCCTGGGGAACCCCACTGCCCACATCCCTCCAGGTCGAAAATGACCCATCCACCACCACTCTCTGGGTGCGGCCCTCCAGTCAGTTGGAGGCCCATTTGACTCTGTAGGTGTCGACACCACAGTCTCCCAGTTTTTTAATGAAAACGGGCTGAGAGACAATGTCGAAGGCCTTCCGAAAGTCCAGAAAGACTATATCCACTGCTACCCCTGCATCTAAGGATTTGGTGACCTGGTCATAGAAGGCCACCAGGTTGGTCATTTATTATAGAATGCTCTATAACAAAAATAATATGATTCTAAGTTTACTGGACAGTGATGACAACTTATACAGGCTGCAAAATTAATCTATAAAATGTTACCACAGTTTGAAGTTATGATGTTTGGAGAAATCACACCCCCACCCCCCTCTGTCTCTCTCTCCACTGTAAGGCAGCAGCCCAACCTCGCTTCCTGTGTTATCACTGTGCTGGCTAGGCTGTAAAAATTCCAATGGGAGGGGGAATCTGCTCCTCATTGTCTCAGGCTCCTGCCCTACAGGTCACAAGACTAGTCATTTCACCTGGTCAGGCTGATGTCATTTGGAAGCACCAGTCAGCAGCCAATGGGTCTGCTTCTGGTGGGAACTTAGTGATGATGTCACTACAGGTGTATAAGATCCCCTTCTTGAGGAAGGGAAGGGTAGACATGTTTTGGAACACAGCATACAAGTCATGCATCCTCCAGAGTAAGAGCTAGGTCAGATTCTGGATGTATATGTGAGAAACTTACCGGAATTCCAGCTAGTAACTTAGGGTGAAGTGATCTACAAGCGTATCAAAAGGCTACCAAGCCAATTCTGTTTGCTCAAGGTTTTTCTTTTGATATATCTCTGACCTGTACCCCTCCCAAGCCTATGCTCTCCAATCAATAAAGCTGCCTGTTATAGCAAGCCTTGCTGTACCTGCTTGTGAGGGATGAAGCAAGCCTTTTCAGCTCCCTTTTGCTCATCTGACTAAGGGAGGCTATTTGTGAATGCTTCAGGTTAAGAGAAGCATTCCCAAAGTACCACAGTGGGTTATGCAATCCCAAGGTCTACAAGGTCTGTGTATCCCAGGCAGCACAGAGCCCTAACAAAGACCAGACCCCAGAGAGTAGCAGTGGTTACCTCAGGCTTGCACATGTGCTTCAGGAAGGGGATTGGCGAGATGCCAGCACCTGAGGGGAGACACCTGAAGTATGGTTTTTGGTTAGGTGCAGTGAGGCAGGTGGCTCGGTGCAGGAGTGCCCCCTGCTGGCCTACCACATGATCACTGCTGAGACCCAAGGGCCCAGACCTCAATAATTACTAAAGACTGAGGACTCCAGGCCCCACCTAATGCCGAGGCTCATGGTCTGGGCCTTAACAGCTGCTGGGGCACCAGGCCCCAACTGCTACTAAGAGCTGAGACGTTTGGACCTAGACCATTGCAAAGGGCTAAGCTGCCAGGCCCAGACTGTTGCTGTGACTTCAAGTGCCATATCTAAGAGTTTTAGGCCCTGACCTTCACGAAGGGTCCCAGTGCCAGGCCGAAATTCTCACTAAGGCCTAAGGGGTCTAAGTGGGCCTCAAGCTATTGGGCAGTGTGACAGTGGCATCACAAAGGCTTTGACATGATAAATATTGGTTCCTCTTCACCTACACCTACTGGTTTCATTTCTGCTTTTCTGTGCCCCAAGAAGAGCAGCGCTGGTGTATCAGCAGTATTTTTTTATTATTTTCAGTCAAAAGGATTGTATATGAGCCCATGGAGGTTGAGGAACAGGTATCCTAGTCTAACAGACCCTATACCCATCCCTTTTTCAAGGGCCTTGCCACAGATTCCCAGCTTGTCCTTGTATGATTTGCCTTCCAAGCCCTTTATCATTTTTTCATCTGCCTCTAGTTCCTAACTAGTACCCCTTGTTTGCAAATATTAAGCCACTGACTACCCACCTTCTGGCATCTGTCTAACCTATGCTTCTCCAATTTCTTTATTTTTTTCTTCACTATAGCCAGCAGTCCAAAGTGTGAATGAAGCAGGAGCTGGGGTGAAGATGCTGCTACAGACCTGCAGAGTCAGCCAAGCCAGCAGGGAACTCAACTGGGCGTAACTAGGAGACTCATATGGCCCCCAGTGCACCAAGAAAAGGGTCGGGGGAGAGCTCAGGAAAGTGGCAGCCCTCCAGGGGCATGGGATCTTTCACCACAGGCCTGAGGGGAAAGGGGCAGGGTGTAGGGTAGGTGGAGCCAGGTGTGGTAGGGGAGGAAGAGGGTGGGACAAAGGTATGTTTATTCCAGCACAGCATTGGCTCAAGAGTTTACACACACTCAGTGAAGTAGAAAACTGTGTTTAGATTGAAGGGACTGCACCACACTTTGCAGGGACCAAAGAAAGTTCAGGTGCCCTAAACAAGTTCTTGGTGTGATTAGCACAGGACGCCATAAGGGGAATAAGGAACCTGAGGCATGTCCCAAAGCATCCAAGCAGCCCTATTCAGGGGTAGTCTGCTTGCCCCCTTTGAAGAAGGGCCTAGAAAAGGTGGGTTAAAATAGCTATGCCACAACCAAATGTATCCTGATGTAACAGGGTTCTGCTTGAGCCACTGACTTACCCAATGGCAGATGGTTGGTGTAAGCCCGGCAGAGAAGAAAAGCATGCGGTCCTATTTGAGCAGATGTATGCCCAGCTACTCTAGATTAACCTGGGTCCAGATGGCCAGGTTGCAATCCAATTGGCCGGTGTCATGCCAGCTGAAGGAGACATGCTGATTGACCTGGAGCCCCAAAGAAGAGGGCTAAAAGGCAGTCCAAAGAGGGAAAATGGGGAATATGCCAGGACTCCAGAAAGAGGCCCACACATTTCCCCCACTGCTGTAGAAGGAGATCTGCTCTCCTGTCAAGCCACAGCCCCTGTAGGGCCAGAAATAGCGCATGAGGTATACTGTCATACCTATACAATCATTCGGACATGTGCATTGCGAACTAGGTCAACTAATGAACTATGGATGACCTTAGACCAGGAATGTATATAGTGCACGTGAGTGAGAAGCTAGAGTGCCCTACAAGCCAGTATGTTTATGTACTGAGTACACCAGCTTGAGTAATGAGTGGTGAGGTTAGATGCTGTGTGCGCCACCCATATAAAAAACCACTGCTGACAGGGCCTCGGAGCAAGCGTGGGGGCAAGTGTGTGTGCGTGCATGCATGAGTGGATTCACATGGGAGTGAAGCATGTGTTTTGTGTGCCTGTGAGCTTATAGTAGTTACAGTGGTTAGAGTCAGAGTTATAGTAGTATCAGACCTTGGATCCTCAAATGCGTTAGTTCCGGACTTCGGAGGCTCCCCCATCATTGATCCCTGCAGAGCTTTGATTGAGTCGACTCCCTGGAACTGTCCCTGGGTGCGCCTAGTGTGATAAGTAGTGGCTCACATAGCTCCAGTGAGCTTCACCCCAAGGGAAAAGAGGGAAGAAAGGGTTTCTTCCTCTGGAGAAGCTGACAGTATTGGCAATGCAATCGCTGCAGTACAATAAAGTCACTCAGTCACATTGTTCAGAGCAATAAAGGCACCCAGCTGTTAATTCCTGGTTATTAATATATATTGGTGTGTTGTGTAAAGTGTGTATTGTTATCCTGTTGTTCTTACTTATCCTCAATAAATCATTTAATTCATCCCAGTTTTAACTTTTAAGTCCATGCGCTTAATTAGCTGTAGCTATAATTTTGTGTCCCTGAGGGGAGGGGCTAGTAAGGTCCTGGTAGATGCTCCAGCTAGTCCTCTAATTAGTTTTCTAGCCCAAGATACATCTGGACTGTGGAGCCTTTCATTGGTTAATTCAAAGAACAGATTGGTCATTTGATAGATTAATTAATTTGTGGCTCAACACCCCTGCCGGGGCCCCCACAGAAAGCAGCACAGGTCAGGTATGGAAGGGAGCAGATGGTATGGAACAGCTGGGCAGGAGAACATTTGGACGAGCTGTGTAGAGACAGCTGGCTGGTGTGCTATGACCGGCAAGGAAGACTGTGGGCCGGGAGCACCCCAGAGAGTGGTGAGTCAAAGTGGGTGACCCACGCAGACCCCTTGGGTCAGCCCGATCAGTATAGCACCCTGTGACGGACATGGGCAAGTGAGTACCAGTAACCAGGAATAACCTGCCAGCAAGTTCAGAGAACCCAGACCAGGGCAGTAGGAAGTGGTACCCCAACGCACCCTGGACTGAATTCACTACCCCAACAGAAGGGGCTCAGCTAGTGCTTGCTGAGCCCCTTCTTGCTCGGCCAACTAGGCTGAGCAATTTAAATTCAGTCACCTATTTCTGTGCATAATATGCTGCAATGAAATAAAGAATAGAAGTCACCTACTGCTTACAAGGTCTTAGCACAATGCTGATTATGACACTGGCTATGCCTTTATCTGCTGCAAAGCTAAAATCAATGCCAAAAAGATGCACCATACTAAAACTCCCAGTTCTCAGACTGATATCAGCCAAACAATAATGCAGAAAGACTATTCAGTGAAGAAGTCGTAAAAGCAAGTTTACCTAACAAGGCAGCTACCAAGGCTGGGGAAAGCTTTAAAAGGCCCATGTACAATGTTGCTGTAACAGTGCTTGGCAAAAAACTCAAGAAAAATGCAAACTACTTTGAAGAGAACTCTGAAACCCTCCTACCTCTGGGTGAGAACTAAAGGATAGCACTAACCATCTACAAGAAATCCCCCAACACCACAACCTTGAACATTTTGAGAAAGGCTTGAAGAGAAATGCAAAAGGAGGCTAGGAGGTATGCCCAAGGTGTTGGGCTGAAACTGATGATACTCAGAAAGCAGCTGATGCAGGTGATAGGTGCAAAATGTATGAAGGCATCAAATGAGGAATTGGTCCAGTCAAGATGAAAATAGCTCTGCTGAAAGACTTCAAACTGAAATATCATCACTGATAAACAAAAGCAACTTGAGCAGTGGATTGAACATTATGGAATTCTATACTCCACTGAGAATGAAATCAAATATGAAGAGCTCAAAGGATTACCTCAGTTTGAAGTTATGATGGATTTGGACAACAAGCCTACATTAGACGTCTTGTAGAAACCCATTATACTGATTCCTGGGAACAAGGTATTCAGTAAGAATTGCTTGCCTGCTGAAATCTAAAAATGTGCCAACCAGAAATTACTTTGAACACTCCATGAAGTTACACTGCTCTGCTGAAAAGAGGAAGTGGTACAGCAAGATTTCAAAGATGCTCCGTTTGTACAATTAGACAAAAACAAGGGAGGCAGAAGCAACAGTGACACCACAGAGGTTATCTCCCTTTGGAACATAGAAAAGTTGTCATTCACATGTTGCTTCCTTGGCTGTAAACTCTATCTTGACAGTTAGTGTAACTTCCACTCAGGACACTCCACCATTGACTATATTATTTTTGGACAAGCAACTGCAAAAAAAAGCATGGAGAAAAAAGACAAATACCAGTGTATATAGCCTTCGTCAATCTGCGAAAGGCCTTTCATACGGTCAGACAGGGCTTTTTTCCTGTTCTGAGGAAACCGGGTTGTTCCCCCCAAACTGTGGAACACCATTTGCTCATTACATCAAGGTATGAAGGCAACTGGAGTGTATGAAAACAAAGAGTGAGTGCCTTTAACATCAACAATAGGGTGGAATAGGGGTGTGTCTTGGCCCCCTTGCTCTTGAACATCTACTTCTCATTGTTGCTTCTTCATGCAGTCAAGGACAGCAATGATGGCATTTATCTTCAAACCAAACTAGATGGAGGCTTGTTCAACATCACAAGCTTTTTAGGGAAAACCAAGGTGAGGAACGGGTACTGAGAAATTTCCTGTCTGTAGATGATGTAGCCTTGATTGCCCACAGTGAATCTTCACTGCAAAATCTCCTGGGAAGACTCTAGATTCTTTCACTTAGAGATTACGGCCAAGGAAGCAACATTTGAATGACTCATTCAAGAGTTTCAGGTTGACAATTAGTGTCAAGAAGATTGTGATCATGTATCAAGTGGTCAAAGGACCAGTGCTTGACATCAGTCTGAAGGGTCAGTCTCTTGGAGTCGTCAACAGCTTTTCCTACTTTGGGTTCTATGATCAGCAAGAATCTCGTCCTTCAGACTGAACTAACAGAATTAGCTAAGAATTTCAGACTATTACAGAAACATGCATGGAATAGAAGCAAACTATCAACTAAGGTGAAGATATGAATCAACTAAGGTGAAGATATGAATCTATAAGACTTGTGCGCTATCCGCCCTGCTTCATGGTTTAGAAATGTGGATATATATACATTATGCAATAAAAAGCATACTGTAAAGGCAAGTGCCAGCTCAGCTCAGCCTATCTCTATATAAAACGGAGACATAGGCTGAGCTGAGCTGGCACTTGCCTTTACAGTATGCTTTTTATTGCGTAAGTAAAACCGCTTTCCATTTACTCTGACCACAGAAGGAATTGTTTTTGGAAATTTACACAAAAAGCTGTTTGTTAACTTTTTATATGTGTTTGAAAAAGAATGCTTGTAAATATGTCTTGGGAGTCTAATGATACTCTGATTTCCTGACAAGAATACTGAGAATAAAAGGACTAGTGTGTTGGATAGGATTTTATTTGTTTGGAATGGAGCATCCTGATGAAAATGGGTTAATGCTTAGAGACTGGGATAATAACATTACTAGAAGCATGAATTTTGCTTTGTTGCAATTTTTCTGTCTCTATAGTGCTCACAATATTGTACGGAACTACACTTGAGGAGCCCCAGCTCTAAGGATATATCTACCGTGTAAGCAAAGGTGTGACTGCAATCAAGGGTATGTGCTCCTGAGCAAGACAGCAGAGGGAAAGGCCAGGCAGACTTCAGCATGGCCTGGTGGTGCAAGTACGTACACATGGTCCCTAGCAGAACTCTACTGACTATGCTGAAGTCTGTGCTTCTGCCTCTTCACTGCTATTGTCACCTGTACTACCAAGATTAAAGGTAGGCCTATGCTGACTGAAATCCTGCCTCCTAACTGCAGCCATGCCCCTGTTAAGCTCTGTCTACAGCACAGGGGCTGCTGCAGCTTCTGTTATGGCAGCAGTAGCATGGTGGACAAGAGCCTTGGTGTAAATGCAGCTCTGACAGAGCTGTGTCCACGACTGGGGGTTGCTGGCAAAGATTCACCCTCTACTGGCAATTTGCAGTACAGGTGTCTCAAGTGTATGGCACACAGCATATAAGGGAGGGGGAAGAGCAGGGAGCAGCAAATAGGGTGGGGACCACAGGGCTGAGAGCAGAAAGCAAAGGAGCAGACCAGGCAAGGGAAGTGGAGTAGAGTGGTACTCAAGAAGAGTGCAAGGCTGATTTGTGATATACCTGCCGAAATAGTTGGCCCCCACTGATCTACAGAGTCATATTTTCATACCCCTGGAGCAATATAATTCTACCAACAAAACCATGCTGCTGCTACATGTAAATTGCGTGAGTGGAAGGGATTAAAAACGACGTTCTAGGCAGAGCACATGAATAAAGAAACAGGATGCTGTTGTTGTGTCCTGGTGATACTACACAGCTTTGACATCAAGGAAAAACATCTCAGACTAGTTCAGGGAGCAGTGGCTTTCTTTGCACACTCGTCTCTGTCAGCCCAGTGATCTCAGTAGAGGCTGGCAGAAAAATTAACAGGGAACCACTGGAAAGAACTACACAGGAACCAAGCAAAAGTACGGGTAATAAATGAATCTGAAAGCAATGCATACTCATCCTATTCATCATACAGTAAGTCTATATGCAGTCATATGTCTCATACAGTATTGCATGTACACTGTATGTACACTGTCCCACGAGAGACATAGCTAAAGTGCACACTAAGCAGAGGCTTTATCCCACTGATCTTCAGCCTGAGTTCTGGTCTGTTGTTGGAGCCAATTGGCTTTTCCCATCATCAGGACATGTAAGACTGAGCAGTTGATCAATCAGGATCAAGACCAGGCACTTCACTGGTGCTAGTAGCCAGCAGCATTGTGTAAAGCTGTGCCATTTCACATTTTATCCTACATTACATTGAGAAAAGGAGGAAACAAGAGAATAACAAACAAAGAAGGGACCTTTAACTAAGTCCAGGCTGAAATATTTCCCTAGATTAAGGAAGTTTGATGGTAAATAGTGGTGGAAGCTTGTATCTTGTCGGCTTCCTACAACACTCCCAATTGGTTTATCTCCCCGAGAAGAATTCCAAGCAAAAAGCAGTTGATCAAAGGAGTATTTCCTACCCTATTATAGTTCTTTTGAGGGCCTCTCATATCAGCCTGGGACTAACTCTAACAACGGTACAAATAGTGTGACTTCCAAGAGTTGACACACCTTATTTCCAGGGGGCAAAGACTGTTATTGCTCCTGTGGCTGCTACTGCTGAGAATGGTATTTGGCTTCTAGGCAGTGAGGGAGAAGAGAATTCTTCACTAGTTGGTTGGCATTAATCTGTTGTGAGAAGTGTTTTGAAGAGGGGATGTACCAGAAACACACTGATGAATTGTTCTGAAATAGGCTGTAACTATTGGGACAGTTTGGGAACTCTGCCTATGTAGAGTTTATGGTTTCACTTCAATAGCAGGAACTCTCTATGCATCTCTGTCAGGCACAAACTCCATTTTGAATATGGGGCTTGACTGCCCTTTGCATTTCCACATCAGACTGTAATCCCAAGAGTTAGTTAGACAGATATAACCAGGGAGGGTCATTCATCTTGGATGATCTCTGCACACAGAAGCCTCCTTTAATCCTTTAAAGTTGTTTAGTGAAACCAGAATCTACACAACTGCTAGTTTTCTCACTAACAATGTTACCTTCACCTTCATCTTTGTTATGCACTTCAGTGATATCAGATTTCTCATAGTGACTGCAAGTTTTTCCATTAAGGATATGCAGGGGGTTGGACTCGATGATCTATTGAGGACCCTTCTGATCGTAACATCTATGAATCTATGAAAATCTATGAATCTGTCTTGTGTGGTCTACCACCATCTGTTTCTTCTACATGACTGAGAGTCCTTCCACCAGTGATGTTTTCTTCATCACTGTCATTCTTATGTGGTTTATGACATCTTGGCTTTCCACGTGATTATTAAGCCCTCCTCACCTTTACCTTTGTCGTCTTAATCTGCTTTGCTGGCACCCGGTCCCTCTACATGGATACTAGCCCTCTCAGTAGGGATGTTACCATCACCCTTGTCATTCTTCCATGGTTTAGTGACCTCTGTTTTTTACATTATTCTTAGTCTTCCCACTAACTGCATCTCCTTTCCATCACCTTTAGTGAAGTCAGGTCCTCCCACATGACTGCTAGGCTGCCCCTAAATGATCTTAGCTTCTCCTGTTTCTGAAAAATATGACTGCTTATCTTTGCCTTCTCTAATATGCTCTGTTCTTTCCAGAAGAGCTGTAGAGTCAGTGCCTCCTCTATCAAGATGGGCATTTCTATTGCCAATGGCACTCTTCATCCCGATCCAGAAAATTTGTGTAGCCCCCTCCCTCAGTGTCAAACTCTGTCATCCTTGTCTGTCCTAGGACCTCTTGAATAACTATTGCTCACTAGGTCCTGATATACGACTTCATCTTTCTTTGGGATGTCTCTACAGCCATTGCTACCTTTGGTTTCAATGACATCTTTAGTTTTTTCTCCAGTGGTACTATAACCAGTACCCTCCGATTCATTAATACTTGTTGAGCCAAACTGATCTTTCTCTCCATCTTTCCCCAACCTGTGTGAGTGACCAGCACTCCTCACAGCCTGAGGGCTGCTACCTCTGGCATCAAGGCTGTAGTGTGAGAAATGTGGTCCGGCAATACTATGTTATGGTTAAGTATGTGGGAAGAGAAGTCCCTGGAGCATGAGCAACTGTCACCAACTTAAAAGCCTCTAGAAGAAAGTGACCTTTTAACGCACTGCCCTACTTTTACAATCTGCGCAGGCCGGGTTGGTGCAGGTTGAGTGGCAGGAAAGTTATGATAGTATCCAAGGCCAATGCAAGCCACTGAGTTTGAGTGACAGCCAAACGTACCAAGAGGAAGAAATACCCAAGTGAGACGATTGGCAAATACCTGACTGACAGCGAGTGACCGGCTTTTCCCTCAGAGAACTGGTGGTTGAGCAGCAGTGTGACTGGAGTTTATATTAAAGTGTCCCTGAGGTGCTGAGTGTGTGATTCATGGGAGGAGATTGTGCGCCGAGTGAGGTGTGCTGGTGTGCGAGTCAGCGTGCAGGCTGGTGTGTTCAGGGGAGTGACTCTTGTGCACAGCTTGTGAAGATCTTTGAGGGCTCAAAGCAGCAGCGTGGAGGGAAGCTGGTAACTCTGTGCAATGAGAGACGGGCAGCTCCCACTGTACCTCGCAGTGCTTCACAGAAAACAAGGGGAGTTACAGTAAAGTCCGGGTTGGAAGGGACTTCAGGAGGTCATCTAGTCCAACCCCCTGCTCCATGCAGGACCATCCCCAACTAGATCATCCCATTCAAAGATTTGTCCAGCCAAGTATTTTGAAAACCTCTAAGGATGGAGTTTCCACCACCTCTCTGGGTGACCTGTTCCACTGTTTTACTACCTTTCTAATAAGAAAATTCTTCCTAATATTTAACCTAAACCTCCCTTGCTGCAACTTAAGCCTGTTGCTCCTTGTTCTGTCATCTGCCACCACTGAACAGTCCAGCTCCATTCTCTCTTGAACCTCCCTTCAGGTAGTTCAAGGCTGCTATTAAATCCCCTCTCAGTCTTCTCTTGTCCAAACTAAATAAGCCCCGTTTCCTCAGCCTCTCCTCATATGTCATTAGCAGCAGCCCCCTCAGCATTTTTGTTGCCCTCCACTGGACTCTCTCCAATTTGTCCACATCGTTTCTGTAGTGGGGGGCCCAAAACTGGACACAGTACTCCAGATGTGGCCTCACCAGTGCAGAATAGAGAGGAATAATCACTTCCCTCAATCTGCTGATAATACTCCTACTAATGCAGCCCAATATGCTGTCAGCCTTCTTGGCAACAAGGGCACACTGTTGGCTCATATTCAGCTTACTGTTCACTGTAACCCCAAGGTCCTTTTCTGCAGAGCTGCAGCCCAGCCAGTCAGCCCCCAGCCTGTCCTGGAGCATGGGATTGTTCCCTCCTAAGTGCAGGGCTTTGCACTTGTCCTCGTTGAACCTCATGAGATGATTTTTTTTTTGGCCCAATCCTACAATTGGTCTAGGTCACTCTGAATCCTAGCCTTACCCTCTAGCATATCTACTATTCCCCCCAGCTGGGTGTCATCGGCAAACTTGCTGAGGGTGCACTAGGTTCACAAGGGGACTTCACTACAGCAATGCTGAGCTGGATTTGATGTGCCAGGCTCTGGAAGTGGAATTCACAAACCTGAGAGAGGCTCCTAGAAATGGAAATCACAACAGCCAGCAGTCTGAGCAGTGGGACACTTAAGCCAGCCAATAGGAAATGTTGAGAAGGGCATTTCTGAAAACCCACTTCTCCCCCAGATGAAAGCACCTACTTACAGCATCAAGCTCCTGGTGAGATTGGGATTCATGGTCTAAAATCACTTCTTGCACTTGGGTGCTTGAGTTGTTCCTTTGGGCAGACACAATTGGCTCACCCTTTTCTTTTAAAGCATGGCCACTGATCCTGATGGTGATGCCCAACTTTTATGTAACAGACTAGTGATCCGAGCTCTTGTCCAGGAAGCAAGACACCTGGGTTCTAGGCTTCTCTGAGCATGACACGGGTGGAGTTCAAACTCACACTTCCCACCAAGCTAGAGATAAGGCACACCAAAGGGCAGTCCCCACAGCTTACTGGTTATATGCAGCATATCATGAGGCAAATAGAGCCTGTGCTTTGAATACATGGTTGAGGTTGTTAGGGTGGGCTTTGTGAGCACTGGGGGTGCTGCTGTGCTGGGAGGGTCTCCGGGAGCCTGGGGCTTCCAGGATGCTCCCAAGATAGGTTAGAATCCCAGGGACAAATCAAGTTCACCTTCCAAAACCACATCTTGTCATGAAAGAGGCAATACAAGAGGCCACATCCCCTTACGCTCCTGAGCCCAGCTCTGTGGGATGCCCTGTGCCCTAGAAGTTCAGCATTTTTTCTTTAATTCAGAATTTGGATTTTTCTTTGCTGAGAAAAATAAAAGTTTTGTAACCAGTAGGGGATTATGCTCTATAGCTTGTTTTAACACACTGTTGGCTTTTATAAGTTGTTTCTCCTGTTTTGCTGTCTTGTTCTCTTATTTTATAACTTATTTCTCTTGCTTCTGTAAGCTGCCCTGAGCCTTTGATAGGAAGACTGGCCCATATATTTAATAAATAAATGATGAATGATCTAATAACTTATCAAAATGATTGGAGAAGAAAGATACCAGATTTTTAAACCAAACAATAATGTGCTCTTGAAAGATAATGAGATTTCTTCTATTGTTGTAATATTCTCTGCTTCAAGCAGTACCCACAATGAACTCTGCACTATATAAAAAACTGCCTAAAAGCTTACTCTTTCAAAACAAACACTTCAAGGGTAAAGGAAATATTCCAGCTATAAACAATAATGGATTCACTACAGACTGAAGCAAACCATCTTCCCAATGCTTTGTCAAACTATGCAGCTACAGAGAAAGGGAATGAGTCCATGCCTATACTTCGGACTATAAAAAAATTCTTCAGGGAAAGCTTTCCCTGTACCCCAGTGTCAAACTACAGCATCCTTTACCAATACTCTCTTGTGTTTACTTCTACAGGAATATAATTTTAATAAATTAATTCTTGTCCAATTTTACCTATTGATAAAAAACTTTGAGGAGATTGTGGTTCCACTAAAAAAGTAATTGAACTATCCTGTGTTGTCTCACACCATTCTCATTAGCTTTCCCAAGGTATGGCTGAAATGCCTGCGGGGGGGAAGGGGACTGATAAATTGTAAGTTCAGCAACAACTCTCTGGATGCTTCTGTGTTGAACTAACAAGTATTTATTATTATAACCTCTATGGAATCATATCCAAGGTGGATCTTAACAATGGCCCTCAGTAGATGTATGCAGAACTTGGACTTGCTCTGCCCCTGGCCTGACCCAGTCCAGTCCTGCAGAGGGGGAGGAATCAAGCATGCCTCTGGCTCCGCCTGGCAGAGAAAATGAAGTCCCCAGTGCTGCAAAACTGCCACAAAACAAACTGAACCCTGCAGTGCTGAAAATGAGGGCTTTGGCCTTAAAAGGACAGTACAAGGAAAACACAATAAGACACAACAGGGGTAGAAAAGCAAAGTTATAAATGATCTGTTTGTCTGCTATAATACAGATACTAGGTTATCTACAGACATGCTAGGAAAACGTAGCTCACTGTAGTTGGATTGATGTATTTTATTATATTAAAATAGGCATATTTTATCATATCACACTGGTATATTTTTTATTAAATATTAAAATTCAATTGCTACACTTTCTATTCTTTGGGACCAGTCTTAATTTCCACACCATGCCACTGTGATGTGATAATGAAGGATTCCATAAATCTACTGAGGGCTATGGCCTCTGCTGGGACCAAGATTCGATTTTTGCTGGTAATATTGGACCAAGAAACATGACAAACTCTAACCTCTGTTTAAAAAGACTTTTACATGTTTTTAAGTTTCATGTATTTGCTTTTTTTTTTGTTTGCTTTTTGTTTTTTAAAGGGGCCATGATCACATCAATCATTTATTCATTTAATTCGAATATTTGGGTTTGCATCTCGGCAGCATCTTCTGTGCCATCAAAGCTGTGTTTTTGCTTGGACCCAAAGCTTCCTGCCTCACCTTAGTTTAAGGGTGTACCAGGAAACTTTCAGGACAGTAGCCAAGGAGCACAAGCACTTCATGGCTAAATGGGGCTTGACAAAGGAAGCATGCAAATAAAAGTGACTGCCCTTCTGGGTAAAACTCTGCCACAAAAATGTAGAGACTGGCCAGGAATTTCCTTTTATGCTCTTTTGTAAAGCACAGATTGTACTAAAACTGTGTGCTGCTATAAAGCAAGCCCTCTAGGCTGCTGCATATAATTACAGGCATATCTCGGAGATATTGCGGGTTCGGTTCCAGACCACCGCAATAAAGCGAGTCACATGAATTTTTTGGTTTCCCTGTATATAAAAGTTATGTTTACACTATACTGTAGTCTATTAAGTGTGCAATAGCATTATGTCTAAAAAACAATGTACATACCTTAATTAAAAAATACTTTATTGCTAAAAAATGCTAACCAACATTTGAGCTGAATGACGCCAATGGAAAAATGGCACCGATAGACTTGCTCGACACAGGGTTGCCACAAACCTTCAATTTGTAAAAGCGCAATATCTGCGAAGCGCAATAAAGCAAAGCGCAATAAAACAAGGTATGCCTGTATTTATTTGTCTCCCAGTAGCTCCTAGAGGCCCTGCACTAGGCTTCACTATGCTACACATTGTACTAATTGGGCAAAAGGTAGGGGGCAGGGGCAAAGTTAACACAGGCATCTGAACATTTTTGGAGCTTCCCAAATTGTTCAAGGTCCTTTCAAGCAACTCTTACAAAGGTTTTACTTCCTTAATCTGGCCAGAGGTAACTACAACTAAAAGCACAGTCATACTCCCCTGGCACATCATGCAGATTATTTCATGGATGTTAACTCTGGGCTGCCAGGTAAAATCCATGATGCCAGAATCTAAAAGTATTCCAGCATGCATGGGAAAGAGCAGGGAGGTATAGTCTTCCTCCACAGTACGCTGTAGACATCAATAACTTTTCTATGACAACAATGATGCTCTGGAATACAGCCTCCCTATTGCCATATCCAGCTTATGAAAATGACAAGGGGACATTAAGAAAAACAATACATGCAAACAAGGCAAGTATACCAGAAACCGTGTGGAAGCAGCAGCTTCTCTTCATCTGAACTAACTTTGCCTGGTAAAGGCAACAGTACACTGTTCCAGATTGTCCCTTCCCCACTGCCCAAATAAATATACTTCCTCACCCCTTCCCAAACAATGGAGCAGCAGTGTGGCTGCAGTATTACCTAGTCTTGATTACTCTCTCAGTAGAGGGACTGTAGACCTGCAGGTTTGATACCAACCTTCTCCCGCCAGAATCTTTCCTAAAAATGAAGAACTTCCAGTGCACAGGGCATCCCAGTAAGCCACATCCTCCAGGCTCCCCGATACCCTCCCAGCGCAGCAGCACCCCCATTGTTCACAAGATCTGTCCTAACTACTTGAACCATATATTTAAAGCACAGGTTCCATTTGCCTCATGAAATACTGAATATAACCATTAAGAAAAACAATACACGCAAACCAGGCAAGTACACCAGAAACCATTTATTTGATGACCCCAAATTATCACAAAACACAAGGTGACAGGAAGCCATTTCTAGAGTTGTCTACTCCAGAGGCCTCACAAATTCAGGAGCTCCTGACATCTCTCCAAGCAAAACCCAATTAAGAGCCTGATCCAATGCTCAATGGAAAGACTACACTGACTTCTGTGAACTTTGAATGCGAGCCTCGGTGCAATGCGGAGAGAGGTTTCCTTGCCTTCAGGTTGTCTATTTGCTTTCATAAGCATCAGGGATGGGGTGAGCTGGGTGAGCAGGGGGCACCTTGCCATGGCGGTGCAGAACTTGCAGCAGCAGCAACCTACTTCCCCACCCTGCTCTGCTGCACCAGGTCCTGCTCACCGAGCCACAGGGAGAGGGCGGCAGGGTGGGAAGCTCAAGCCCGCAGCAGGCAGCCTGCATCCACCCCCACCCCATACACAAATCTGGGGGGCATGTGCCACCACATCTCCTTCTGGGAGTGTGTACAGTAGCAGGGAACCACCCTACCTTGCTCCTTGGATGAGCCACCTGTGGCTCTGTCCCGCTCCCCATCTGGACCCTGCAGCTGCACATTTCAGCACCAGGCCCCAAGCACCACCCAGCCCCAGCCCCAGTCCTGCCCAACTCCTGCCCCCACTTTGGGAGCCTCAATTCCCCTGTCCCCACAACCAGACAACCTGGAGCTGCTCCGGAGGCTGCCTGGGGGCTACGTACGTGTGTACGTGCACATGGCACCCCCTGCTGATCGCCCTCTACCCAGTCTCTTGCAAGCTAGAACTCTGCCAGCCTGCAAGGCAAAACCCACTGTTGGCCAGGTTTTTCTCCCAGACCTAAGAAAATCCAGGTTTTTTTCTCCTGGAGAGAAATTTTACCATAGCAAATGGAAAACATGGATCCCTGCAGGTGAGGAAATACATTTATGTCCATAATAGAAGGTAAGGTAGTGCAAAAATCTACAATAACCACAATAACATTTAGGAGTTATACCTATCTATTACATTTAGACATACTTTCACAGCATGTCAACTTTGGCAAAGGCTCCTCATGCCTATATTCAGTACAGTCTGGGCCTGATCCAAACCCCATGAAAGTCCACAAAGAAATTCCCATTGACCTGAGTGTGCTTTGTAGCAAAGCCTAATGGTTGCGAATATGACATTAATGTGATTAGACAGCAGGTGTCCAAATTACCATTTATTTCCTTGGCTCTTTCATTTAAATTCCACAGTCTTTGAAATTGTAGCACTGAGCATTAACAGAGACCTGATATAAGAGTTTTATCGATTGATTTTTACCAGAGGTCTTGAACTATCCCAAGACATGACACCTTTACTCATTCAGTTGTAGGGTATTTGTCTTGTACAAGTGGAGAGATTGAATTCAGAAGACAGCTCCCAGCACAGATATAACCTTTTAGGTCCTATAGATATATATTTTGAATTTAGTAGCAGGATGCAGAAACACAGAAATTTCCCATCGTGCAGATTCCTTCTTCCCATGCTTTTTTCATAGTAAAAAAAAAATGTAAACTGCTAAAAACATTTGTTTCCTAATTTTTTTTAAAATACATTTTTAAAGAGAAGTATGAGGAAAAGTAAAGGTTTTGTGGGAAAAGAAACTGTTTGCAAAGAAACCTCATTTTTTCATGACAGACTTTTAGATTAATATATTTTAACCAGCTCGACTTTGCAAGAAGTGTCTTCCCTCATGAAATTTTTGTACTGATCAAAACACTTGTGACTTGTTTTTTAAATGAACCTGGAATATATTACCTTAAGGTAAGTGCCTTCAGCACTACTAAATGTACCATCATGGAAGATTTTGCACTGATGTATCATCTTTTCTTAGTTTCTTAGTTGTTAGGGGCTGGAAGGGACCTTACAGATCATCGAGTCCAGTTCCTTCGCAGCTGAAGGATTCTTACACCTGTAGCAAAGGTGTTACATTTTAATGAATGTGTAGTTTTCAAGACACACTTTCTCCCTAGAAAATGCTAGCATTATAGTTTTAACGCTGAGATGAATTCACTTTAAACATTCCCCTTTACCACTTTGTCACTATGGAAGAATTACCCTGTTCCCAAAGGGAGAAAATATAGATAGATTATTTAAAGGCTTGTTAATACATCCTTGTATATAGATATATCCAAACCTAATAACTTTCACACTTAATACCCTCTCTCTCTTGGTTTAAGTCAATTTGCTCTCTTCTGGTAAAGAAAGCAAGAAGCAGGAAAAAACTTTCATTTAAAAATGGGTCCTATTATGGCTTCTCTGTGACTAAGAGTTTTAGAAGTACTTGATCTAAGTTGCCCTTGCAAGATTCAGTATACCATATATAAAAGCTTTAGAGATAGATAAGCAGTTCTACTTTAAAACAATCTAAATTCTAAGTATATGAAAAAGGACCTATTTCACCACAAGTTATTTAGTAGTTTTATCATGCAGTGGCCAACTCCTCCAGTGTAGCAAAACCTTGGCATTTCTCCTATACATGACAGCCTTTCTGGACCATAGAGAAAGAAAATCAGAAAGGCTCTGGCCTCTTAGAAATTGATAGAAAGGTGCAACATCCCCTTAAATGATATAGCTGTGCCCCCTCCATTTTAGCAAAGGAAGACTATATGGCAAATACTGCTTCCTGCAGAGGACGCAGTAACTGGAAAGAAACAACGTGGTTGTGACACCTTAAAACTTCTTGTTGGCAAACTGTAGATGTTCCAGGAAAAAAGCATCAGTATGATGCATCTTTTTGGAGTGAAACTCAGGATCCTTGTTATACTTCCAGCTCAGAATATCAAAGTTGAGTTGAGGAACCAAGAGACCACACCAAATACTTGATCAATAAAACATAATTCCTTTAATTTTCTCTGCTGTAAACCCTTTTCTGATTTAAACTACAGGTGTTAAAGGCAGCAGACAGGTGACATTTGAAAGCAAGATTAGATACTGAAAAGGGTAACCGACCACTCATGGTGAAAGCGGTTTGTGTTAGGAAGTTGAAAGCATTTCATCAAGGAGGTAAAACACAAGATTTCCTTTTTTATTCCTCCCACATTCTTGTAGAACAAGAAAAAGTGGTTGATATCACAGCATATACTCAAAGAGGATTATATAGATAGAATTATCACAGTGGGAAAGATAAACCTGAATAGCAAAGCATATGATATGATGCTGGCAGGTAGTATGTGAGATCCAACAGAAGCCTGAATAGGAGTACAAAAACTAACAGAAAGTGACAGCAAAATGAAAGCACTTTTGGAGATACTGTAAAAAATAAAATAAAGACTAAAGCTAGCACATAATATTCATGGGCTTTGTGTTTAAAATCAATTTTCAATGTATAAAAACAAAATCAATATTGTAGCTGGCTTTTGAAAATAAGAGAGAACAAAAGTCCCTGTTAATTATAATAAGTAAGCAACTTTTTAAAATTCAAAATGAGAATATTTTTATTGCTATTTTGTGGTTACGTCCCCCAGCACAGAACTTTCCCTGGGGATAACTCTCATCACCAATGGGGTTTACAGCCAGAACACTCTCAAGGGCTTGGATTCTCCATTTAGTGTCACAAACTTTATCTTCTCCTTTGTTACCATAATCCTGAGATTTTTTTAATGGAGGATTTGATTGGTTTTCTACCTGCCTTAAAATAGTAATACAATACAAACTGTAATAATTTCATACTATCTTTTTATGCCTAAACCAGATCATAAAAAGGAACCTGCCTGGTAGATGCCTCAAAATGTTATGAGTCAAAGTTTCTTAACCTTGTTGCAGAAATCTGCTATGGTTCGTTTCTCGGGAGGCAAAAAAAAAAACCTCTCAGTCACAGACACACTCCATTAGCAATACAAAAGGTATATATTTGCAAATAGGGTCAGAGAGAGACAAAAGATCAAACACTCTGCCCGCGGGGAACACTTCTCAGCAGGCTTTTATCCCCTCTCTCCTGAGCACGTGTACAGAAGCAGGAACTCTTACAACTCATTTCCGGTTCATACAAACATGTATGTGAATACGTCACATCATACATCGCATGTGTATTATAATTAACTACTTAAGTATGCGGGGCGGATAGGCTTATATGCATTAGCTTATTACGCGTGCTTAGAAAGAACTTCAGGTTACAAAAGGTTCAAGCTCAAGGCTAAGATGGCAATTATTCTTATCTAGCCTAAGAAATGTGGGAGCCATGAAAGAAAGTGTGATTTAGTGTAACAAAGAGATAGTAAATTTGCAGAACAAAGAGAGATTGATACCTTAGTACAAAGAGCCCTTAGTAGTTTTTTTTTCCTTCAATCTCCAACCCCCCCCTTCTTCTACCAAGGAGACAAGGAGAGCTAGCAGCTGTGTTTTTCTAACAACACCATTAATAATGCATTTTTAATAATATTTCTAACAACCTGAAAACTAAAATGGTACAGGGGGAAGAACACAGCTTCTTTTTTACTACATGGGGAATTTAAGCCTGTAATCTACTGTGCTGTATATAACATTGTAACTCAGGTGTCCCCAAAGCATGTGTCCCTCCTCACCAATAGAAGGGGAAAGCCAGCAGGGCATACATGCTGGGGGTAGAAACTGCAGTCTCCTCGCAGTTTCCTCCCACCTATCATGTCTCAATAGAGGAAGAACAGAAAGCAATGTCTTAAACAGGTACAAATTTAATATATGTATATAAAAAGGTAATGAACTAAAGTGAGTATTTACAGGTTACACATACTTATAACTATAACTATAAACACATCTAAATACAAACAGCTAAGCATAATGGTCCCAAATGGTACAAACAGATAAGTACAACAATAAATAGCACTCATAAAATACCTTTTATTAGACCAACTTAAATAGTTGGAAAAAAAAATTGTCAAGCTTTCATCAGGCTGAGGAAGTTTTTGCAGTTGGTGTGCGCTCTTCCTGGATGGCATGAGCAATAAAGAAACCAGAGGCTGGGCTGGTCTGCATGCGAGACAGGCAGCCAGTGAAGATATAAACTGAGGAGTCTGTAGGTGAGAGACAGGCTGAGGTGGCGGGTGGCAATAGGGGGATGAATGTAGCAGTTAAATAGTGGAGAAGAACCTTGGGAGTCTGCTGTCAGGCAGGTTATAAAGTGTTATAAATCCAATGTCTAAGTTTAGTCCATGATTTTTGTATCCAGGAGGTTGATGAAGTGAAGTTCATAGGCTCACTTCTGAGAAGTGTTTTGTAAGTTTCCTTTGAGGATTAGAACCGAGAGATTGGAGAGAGAGTGGTTTTCTATATCATTCTGGATGGTAAAATACAAAAAACCCAGAGCAACATACATATCTGCACAGAACCAGCAATCACCCTAAACACACTAAGAAAGCTGTGATATTCAGCTAAGCCCTCAGATACTACCTGCATGAGACATGGGGATAGTTAGGTGCCTCTAAACAGAAGCCGGGATTGTTGAGCAGGCTTGGCTGGATGGCTGGAAATGCAGAGAAAGGTGGGGCCCAGGTTCTACTCTGCCCCTCGTTGATACCTTCCTACACTTGGAGTTCACAGCCAAGGGACCCTTTCATTGAGTTGTCTAAGCCTGGCTTGCACAAAGCAGAGCAAAGAAAACAGTGGTTACTTTGGTGGTGGTTCCCTTATACCCAATAGCCCAATTATGGGCGATTCCCTGGGAGATGAGAGATCCCGATTCAAACCCCTGAAGTATTCATGGATGAAGTACCCTAAACCTGACACTCAGACACAAGGTCCCTAATGGCCAGCTATAGTTAGCCTCTTGTTTTTCTCTCTCTGGACCAAAGAATATGCAAGTATTTTACTGGCAAGTGGAACAGATGTAACAGAAGAGATTGAGAAAAACATGCTGCAGAGTAACCTGTAGTTTAGCAGCAGTTTCTTGGAAGTATCTGAACTAAGTTCAGAATACCTCCCTCAAAGCAAGCAAAGAAAGGATTTGAAGCTCCATTTCCAATAGCCCTAGAGAGCTATAACTTACTGGGACATTGGGTAAAACAGGGGTGTCAAACTAACTCGGACTGCAGGCTAGATCCAGACCAGAGGCTCAACTGCAGTGGGGCTGGGGCTGGGCAGCAGCATACAAAGCAAGGGTCCTGTGGAGGCTGCCAATATCCTTTGGGATCCAGGAACCCCAAGTTTTGTGGTAGGCTACACCCTCAGCTTCTGAGTGGTGGGCTCACTGAAGTACTAACAGGCTGGATGTGAATGGTTCCACAAGATGGATCTGGCCTGCAGATGATATGTTTGACACTTGTGAGATAAAAAATAGACAGCCTCCTTTTGCTCCTCAGTGCTTTCTGGGTGGGGCCTTATCCAGCAGGCATATTCTGCAATACCTACAAAGCCTGGCTATGAAGGTGATGTAGACAGAGAAACAACTAATTTGTGAATCCTGCTGGGGTTCAGGCTTCAAGCAGCTTGGTACCACAAAGAGCTGGTGCATGGCCAGCAGAAGTGTAGGTATTTAGGAAACTGCATTTAAAGTTTAGATATAGGGGTCAGTTGACTGGGCAGGACTCTGAGTTCCCTGCTACACCAATAATATGGTGCAACTGGGATCCAATCCTTGATCCTACAATCACAACTCCTGCCATGCATGCAAATTGTTGTAATCATGCATCAGACCCCATGGTACCTTTTACAGAATGTCTGCCAGGAGCCCTAGTTGGGGGACTACAATGCACTGGGTAGGCCCTGAGCTGATCAGCTGTCATGACTAATGCACTTTTGTACATGCCCAGCAGTAGAATCTGGGCCCATTGACTCAAGCTGTCTCTTTCTGCCAGGATGATCACCAACAAAGGCTCCCTAAGTTTCATTGAGCTTTCATCTCTGCAAGAAGCCCCACTCATTTTCTTCATATTATATCCTCAGTGATATCTGTACTGTACCATTTTTACAAGAGGTTCCCACAGGTATAATTATTATAATTCAGACAAACAAGAAGGAATTGGATCTAAGCCTTCATACTTGAAAAAGAAATTGAAACTTACTTGCTACTCTAATAAGCAGAAGATAGTACTCTGTAAATATGTAAGTAGGAAGTTGCTGTTTTTACATTTTGGCAGTTTTCTGAGTAATATTGCCTGAATAAATGGCTTTCAGGAAGTTGAAAGGAAAGCCAGCATCTGTACTGGAAGAACCTATTGCAGATAGGAATACGATAGAGAAGTTTGACCACAAAATTACCGAGTAAATAACACTCCTGTGAGCAGAATCAGTTAACTATGTGGCAATACATTGTGATAGCTATTAGATTTAGTTTTCTCTACATATATTTTGAGACATTCTGCAAGACTGCATGTCTAATGATTCTTTCAACTGGGACTCTTAACAGATTTTTTTTTTTTTAAGAGAAGACTGTTGGAAATATATAGCATGTGGGATTTCAGTGCATGCCCAAATGACTACAATGCTATGAGTCACTGTCCTTTCTGAAGTGTTCTGATGTGCCCTGTTATCCTCTCGAGACTGAAAAGGTCTTCACAGCCTGTCAGACAATATTGACATTTTCAGTTTTAGAAGAGTGCTTGAAGCTTTTCTTTCAATTTGTTCCATGGTCTGGGTGGTTATTTGTGTCCTATAACCTATACTATTCAAGAGTCTACTCTGACTGCTTTATGGTGTTCCAGCTGTCAGAAACAGCTAAAATAAACAACTTAAGCTTTCTAGAGACTCCTTAACACACACCCTTACCAGCCCCTAGCAAAAGGAAAAAGCTGGGGAGAAGGGATATGGTGTTTCTCCCTATCCATATTCTTGTACCAGACTCAAGCACTTGGCCTCAGTTTGCACCTCTAGAATATGACAAAACTGAACAGAAGGGAGCAGGCAATGTAACAACTTAACCACATTACATTTTATATAACTTACCTATTATGATTGGGGACCTACTTATATCTCAACTGCTAGTTGCACTTTGTGCCATCCCACCCCTTGGTGCCGATTAGCAGAGAAGCCCTGGGGGTAGGGGGAAGGAGTAGGGGGCAGCTACCATCTTGTTGCCCTTCGTGCCACCCCAACAGCCAGCATTGGTCAGCCAGCATTTTTTTTAACTAGGTTTATATTGTTTTGTTGATTTCATGGATTACACAGACAATCCCGGATTTCAGAGTTTCTTTGAAACCACAAATTAAATCTCTAATTACAACCTAGTATTTCTTGTATGAATTTAATATGCCAGTTACTCACACTAAGGAGCATGATCTCAATCACTGACATACTGTTTGTCTAACAAGTTATTTCCCTCAGAGCCATGTTTGTTTTTAACTGATTTAACATTTTCCTGTGCTTAGCACTCGTATCTATTTGCTATTTACATTTTCACAGCTTTTGAGCCATGTCAAGTGTCATGCAAATTTATACTTGAGAGAAGAGATTATTTGGAAACATTTTTGACAGAGCTATTTCCAATTCATGTTGATTTTGCAAAGATTGTTTTGTAGCTTGTTTTCCCAGTTTATTTTTTTTTTCATGTTGGTTCAATGGATACAAAGCCAAAAAAAATCTTTAAAAAATGTACTCTAAAAAGATAATTTAATTTACTTGTGGTTTTTATTTCAACTAGGAATGAAGCAGTTTAATATTTTGGTTCAGGACACAAAGTACTTTTTTTTCACTTTAATCTTTTCTTCAGAAAAAAAATCCATAGATGTTAGTTCCGAAGACAATTTTGTTCTGCACTGGGAGAATTGGGATGTACTTCTGTCTGCACTGAACAACATTTGAATAAAACTACAGCTTTGGAATAATGGAACTGCTTGTTCTCAAACATTTCTGCCCTCTTATAATTAAGGCAAAGTATCCCCTTCAGAGATAAAATTGTGAAGAGGCATGCTGAAAATATTCTGTATGGAAAATGAAATTATAAGTGTCTTTGTGTCCAAAGTACTCGCTTCCAGTTACTTTGTTTTCCTTAAAGATTAACTGAATTCTGACAGTACAATTTAATAATTTATGCTAGTAAATAAAAGATGTGAAATCTAGAGACAATGGACTACAACAGATTTTAGCAAAAAAAAATTGTCACAATATATTATGATTATTATTACAGAAAATTATAGCTGAGATTTAACTTTAATCATTAAATCCATTTTGCCTCAATTTCCTTAAATGTTTTAGTTGTTAGTCTACTGCAGACTATAAATTGTTCCATTTATCTCAGTTCTGTTATTCTTTTCAGCTATATTTGTATCGCTACATGTATATTGCTATTGAACTACAGCTGTGGTTCTCAACCTTTCTGAACTCAAGATACCTCTCACTGAACTCTGTGACCTGAGTGGTACCCAACTTCAAAAAACAATTTATATATTACAGTATGGAGGAGCTGCAGGAATCTATCAGGCAGGGGCACATCTGAGTTTGTGTTCATTTACTTAGCTTATCTGTTCATCTCGCACATCACTATACCCTTCAAAGGATCTGGCAGCACCTCAGAGTGCCCTGGCCCCCTGGCAGATGACTGAACTACTGTTTAGGAATGTGTTTTTTTTCAAGCCACAACAATGAAATATATTTATTGACTGCAATTACCATAAATCTAAAGAGATCCCTATTAGGGCTGTGCAAAGCTTTGGTTGCTGATTCAATCTGGTGGAGATTCGGCCTGATTCAGTAGCTGAAACTCTGAATCCGAATTGAATTAGAAGACCCTTTAATCTCTCCGAATTGAATCAGAACCCTCCAAATTGATTCGAAAAGATGCAGAAAGATTTGATGATTCGAACATAGAGCTTTAAATGCTTTTTCTACATATCTCAAGGTGGCTCATGAATACTGAGATGGTGGGGCAGATGGAGCATCCCATGGGAGAATGGGGGGGAGGGTGGTGAGGAGGGGTCCCCAGCACGCTCAGCAGCAGACCAGAACGTGGACCGGAAGCACTTCCAGTTCACTTCCCGCTCTGCCGGAGAGCATGCTGGGACAGCTCCCCCACGCCCCGCCGGCTCAGCGACTGGTGCTTCCTGGGTCTGGGGGACGCCTGAGGTCACCCCATGGCCAACTGCTGAGCCAGGGTGGGGGGCCCCACCTGCGTGCTCAGCAGCAGACCTGGAAGTGACTGGAAGTACTTCCAGTCCACTTCCAGGTTCACCACCAAGCAAGTAGGCCCCCCCCCCCCCGTGCTCCTGTGAGATGCTCCATCTGCCCCAGCATCAGAGAGTTCATGAGCCGTGAGTTCACCTGGTACCTTGAGGTATGTAGAAAAAACATTTAAAGCTGTGTCTATGGCTGAATCAATCTTCAGATTTGGATTCAGCTGAATCAAATTAGGACAGTGATTTGAATCTACGAAATGAATTACTGTCCGCGATTCAGGCCAAATCCAAACCTGAATCAAATACAGCCTGTTTTGCACACCCCTAAACACTATCTTTGCTTCACTGCAGCAAACTGACATTTCCTTTACATAAGATCATTTAGGGATATAATCTTAACTTGCTTGCATCAATTTTTCAAACATTAGTCTTTCTGTTTGATACATTACTATTGTTACCCAAGCTTTTGATACCTGGGGCACACTTTTTTCCTGGATTAAAATCAGTTGCATACTTCACTATTGCACCCAAAAATGGGAGCATAAAGGCCAGCAGTGGTGACAACTGCAGTTTACAGATGTCTGGTCCCAGTGCATATCCCCAGCATCTGGAAGCTGCACATACACCACTACTAGGGAACTGGGGGAGGGTGGGAAAATGGGGCTGACAAAAGCAGTGGTGGTGTGGGTTCAGGGAAAATTATCTTTGTGGGAAGCAGTGTCAGGCTGAACTGGGCCAGCACCCTTTTACAGGGCACATGAAGCCACTCCAGTGTGCACTCAGACTGAGGTTAGGAGCTGTATACAACTCTGGCTGACTTGGGAACCCAGCAGGTGCAGGCACAGCTGGGATGGGGAGGGAGGTACAGGGACACTTACTGTTCTTTAAAGAAACTTTACTGAGGGCTCAGGAACGAACCATCCTGATGTGCAGGAAGACTAGAAGTTATATCAGAAGACCAACTTGACTTAGTAGGGAACTCTTCAGTGAGCTAACACACAAAAAGGCAGCTTTACAAGAAGTGAAAACTTGAACAAACATCCAGGGAGAAGTATAAGAGTATTGCTTGGATTTGCAGCTAACCAGGGATGAAGGGTAACAAAAGGGGGTTTCTACAAGTACGTCAGCAACAAGAGGAGGATCTCTTACTGAATCGGGTAGGCAACCTACTGAGAGATGGCACAGAAAAGGCTGAAGGGTCCAATGACTTTTTTACCTCAGTCTTCACAGGCAAGGTTAGCTCCCAGAGCAGCACAGTTTGGGGAGGAGGTGAATAAGTGACAGTGGTGAAAGAACAAGTTAAGGACTATTTAGAGAAACTGAATGTATACAAGTCCACGGGGCTGGACATGATGCACCTGAGAGTGCTAAGGGAGCTGGCTGATGTGACTGCAGAGCTGCTGGCCACGATCTTTGAAAAGTCACGCAGATCAGGAGAGGTCCTGGGCACTGGAAAAGGGCAAATATAGTGCCCATCTTTAAGAAAAGTAAGAAGGAGGATTTGGGAAACTATAGACCAGTCACTCTCACCTTAGTCCCTGGAAAAATCATGGACCAGGTCTTCAAGGAATCCATTTCTAAGCACTTGGAGGAGAAAAGGGTGATTAGAAACGGCATGTATTCACCAAGGGCAAGTCATGCACGACCAGCCCAACTGCTTTCTATGATGAGATGACTGGCTCTGTAGATAAGAGGAGAGCACTGGATGCAATACACTTAGGCCAGGGGTAGGCAACATTTTTTGGCTGGAGTGCCGAAAACCCCCACAATGCCTACCTTGGAAGGTGCCGGCATGCCAGAAAAACAAAATGACGGCAAAGGGTACATGGCAGGATGCCCCACTTGTGTCCCTTGCCCCGCACCCAAAGCCCTTGCCCCCCAGCCCTGCTGCCCACCCAAAGTCCCTGGCCCCCAGCCCAGGGTCTGTGGCTGTACAGCTCTGGGTAGCTGCTGGAGCCTGGGCTACTTCCAGTAGGACTTGCAGCATACCAGCTGCCTGCTGGGAGCAGCCCGGGCTCCCGGCTGGCAGCAGCTACTCAGAGCCGGGCCCGGCTGCAGCCAGGAGGCTCCAAACAGCTGCACTGGGCTCCAGGCTCTGGCATCAGTTCTGTACTGGCGCGTGGACCTGCACGTCAGAGCGGGCAGTGGAGGAGGGGCCTGAGGCAGTGCAGCTCCAGTCTCTCCCCTGCTCCTGGCAGTAGTGATGGCAGGGCTCCAGAGCCTGGCGCAGCTGTTTGTAGCCAGCCTGGGCTCTGGGCAGCTGCAGCAAGCAGGCTCCAAACAGCTGTGCTGGGCTCTACAGCTCCGGCATTAGCTCCATGCTGGTGGCAACTGTGCGCATACTTTGGGGTGGACAGCAGGGCAGCACAGCCTGCCTCGAGGTACCCATGCAGTCACTGGCAGCAGAGCTGATGCCGGAGCTGTGGAGCCTGGCACAGCTGTTTGCAGCTTGCCTGCTGCTTGTTGTAGCTGCCCAGAGCCCGGGCTGGCTATAAACAGCTGCGTCAGGCTCTGGAGCACTGCCATCACCTCTGTGCCAGGAGCAGGGGAGAGACCCGTGCTTCACTGCCTCAGGCCCCTCCCCCACTGCCTGCTCCGACATGCATGTGCATATGCCGGTACAGAGCTGATGCTGGAGCCTGGCACAGCTGTTTGAAGCCTCCCGGCTGCAGCCAGCCCCAGCTCTGGGTAGCTGAGGCTAGCTGGGAGCTCAGGCTGCTTCCAGCAGGCAGCTGGGATGCTGCAAGCCCTGCTGAGAGCAGCCCGGGCTCCATCGCTGGCAGCAGCTACCCAGAGCCATGGCTGGCCATGGCGTGCCAAGCAAAATGGCCTCATGTGCCATGCTCGGCAAGCATGCCGGGGGTTGTTGACCTCTGGCTTAGACTTTAGCAAGACTTTTGCTCCCACAACATCCTTGCAACCAAGCTGAGGAAGTATGTGTTGGATGTATGGACTACAAGGTAGATAAAAGACTGGCTGGATCATTGGGATCAAAGGGTAATAATCAATTACTCTAGGTCTTGTTGGCAGCTGGTATCAACTATAGAGTACCCCACTGGTGTCCTGGGGCTCATTTTCATTCAGTATCTTCATCAGTGCTCTGGAAGATGGGATGGAGTGCACCCTTGGCAAGTTTGCAGATGATACCAAGCTGGGTAGACTAGGTGATACACCTAGGGGAGAGCTAGGATTCAGGGAGACGTAGACAAATTGGAGAATTGCACCGAAAGAAATATCACCAAGTTAAATAAGGATGAGTGCAAAGTCCTGCATTTGGGACAGAACAATCCCATGCTCAAGTACAGGCTGGGGGCAGTAGACTCTAAGCCAACAGTGTGCTTAGGCTGCAAGGATGGCTAATGGCATCCTGGGCTGCATTAGAAGGAGCACTGTGAGCAGATAGAGGGAAGTGATTATTCCCCTCTATTCAGTGCTGGTGAGGACACATCTGGAGTACTGTGTTCAGTTCCTCTCCCCCCCCGCCTCTCCCACAGAAAGGATGTGGACAAGTTGGAGAAAGTCCAGCAGAGGGCAACAAAAATAGTTAGAGGGTGCAGAAATGCGATTTATGGGGGAAAAGTAAACAAATTGGGCTGAGTTAATAACTACCTGAAGAGTGGTTCTGAAGAGGATGGAGCTAGACCAGGGGTTTTCAACCTTTTTAAGTAAGTGTACCCCTAGTGGCCCCCTTTTTAATAAGCATACCCGGGGGGGAGGTGGCGAGCAGCTGGATGCAGAGTGGGGGGGGATGGGGGGGAGCAGCTGGACACAAAGGGCAGGGGGGAACAAGCGGCAACAGCACAGCCTCTGCGTGACCCTGCTCTTGCCCTGCCCTGGCACTGCTCCTGTGAGGCAGCAGTGGGGTGGCAGCGCTCTGTCCCCACCTCCATATACCCCCTGGGACCCCCTGAGCTAAACTGTTCTCAGTGGTGGCGGATGTCAGAACAAGGCGCAATCGTCCTTGAGCAAAGGAAAAACTCTCACCTGGAGGGTGGCAAAGCACTGGAATAGACTACCCAGAGAGGATGTGGATTTTTAATTCTTAGAATTTTTTAAGACCTGGATAGACAAAGTCTTAGCTAGGATGATGTAGTTGGGGATGGTCCTGCTTTTAGCAGATGATTGGACTAGACCTCTTTAGGTCCCTTCAACCCTCATTTTCTGATTCTAAAAATCGTTATGCATGACTGCAAAGCAGTAACCATGAGTAAAAGACAAACCAGATTCTCAACTCTCTTCTGTCCCTGTTACAATTAGATTCATAGATTGTAAGGCCAAAAAGGACCTCAGAAGCTCCAAAGGGATGACACTGGGAAAAGATTCCCTATAGAAAGGGTAAATTGTGTAGAGGCAACATACTTATGATTTGCCTATAGGTAACTGAACTCTGTTTCAGATTAGTAGAGGTACATTTGGAGAAGGGAAGTCTGCTGCAAGTTTCCATTAATAAGTTAGCTTTGCCAACTGTTTGCCCTTCTGGACATCCTCAATGGAAAGAGATCCAGATTCTCAAGAATGCCTTGCATTTGAAAATTTATCTAACTTGATTCTAACACATGATATACCACATTCATGTCCACTAGAGATATTACAAGGGCATGAAGGGCGGGTGGAAAGATACCTGAGATAAGAGGCTGAAAAGGACTGGGAGACCAGCAGGGGCAAACTTAAGACGGAGATTGGAACAGCAGCTGAACAAGGAAAAGGAAGAAGTACCAGAGACAAAGGGGTACAGAGGAGAGAGTGGAGAAAACCTGGAAACACCAAGGATCAGAGGACAAAGCCTGCAAGAGGGCTTCAGAGACTAACAGGGAGAAAGGAGGCAGTTAGGGTTCTGAGGTAAAGGAGGAGAGCATGGATGTGAGGTAAGCAGCTGACAACAAGGGAACAGGAGAGGGCTGCAGAGGAACCACAGACACCAAGAGGAAGCAAAGGGAGGGTGGAAAAGTGCCCAAGACAAGGGGGTGGGGGGTGATCAAAAAGCACATGAGATCCCAGAGGGGACCAAGAGAGGCTGGAGGAGCATGAGCCCTGAAATGGGTGATCAATGAGACTGAAGGAACACCTGAGGCACCAAGAGAGGGAGCGAAGGGAGACTAGAGAAGAACTAGAGTCACCAAAGGGCAGAAGCTGAGAGGGCTTCAGAGAACAGGGCAAGAAAAGAGACTGGAAGAGCAGATGGGATACTGTGAGGGAAAGAAAGAGCCAGCAGGCTCCTTGGCTCCCAGACTGAGCGGAGGGCCAGGGGCCCCAGGCCCGCAGCCCCAAGGAGACAGGCAGAAATCCCCCTTACCCAGGTGTGTGGGGAAGGGAGGGGCCGGTACTTCCTTCGCCAGCATAAGAGAGGCCGGAGCCGACAAGCGGAGGCAACGCAGAACCGGAAGGAGGACGTGGAGGTGATGGAGCACGCCGGCGTACGCTGCACAGGCTGCGCGCAACACCAAGTGCCGGTAGGAACCTCTGGCAAAGGGCTAAGCCCCGGCGGGGTCCTTGAGCCCAGTCTGCTGGCCCCTGCAGGGGCACAGGACTGTTTGTTTACCGGCCCGGAGCTGGGTACCGTAAAGACCCTAATAGAAGGGCACAATTTGACTTTGAGTACCGTAGACCCTGTAATAGGGGCACAGCTCAGTAGTGAGCTTTCCCTGTCGAAAGGGGAAGATGACCAAGCCCCCCCAAAAGGACTCTTCGAGAGCCAAAAAGGGGCTCGACCCCACAGTTGGTAAGTTTGTATTGGAGGACAACTGCAGATAGCTGGAGCAGCCGCTCTGATCAAGGGAACCCTCTTGGTTGTAGTGCTTGTTTTGATTTTTCACTTTTCTTTTGGGGACTGAGTGACATGCAGATACGTGGCTGGACCAGACAGTCGGCCACCACCCGGTGGAACAGGCAAGGGTGTAGGGGTGGTGGAGCCCTCAGAAACTCAGGACCCGTGGGACGCTGGTGAGACTCATAATTGGACTGCACACATCGGACATCGGAACCAACTCCGTTAACATCAAAGTTGTGGCAGGTGAAGCAAGCACGTGTGACACACCCAATCAAAGGTGAGGATACACTTGGCCACCAGCAGGCAGCACCTGCATGGTCCACAGGCCTTGGTGTTAAATCCGACAGATACCAAATGGGTGTAGAAGTAATTGGCTTACTTGACTAGAAAAAACAGACAAAGACCAGAAGTGCTGATACTGCTTAATTCAGATGTTCTGAGATAAGGAATCCGCAATCCTGCATGCCTTGGGTTATCTTCATACCTTGCCCTGTGCATTCCTGCATGCCTTGGGTTATCTTGATATCTTGCCCTATGCATAGATAGTTTGTTTAAGTAAACTTTCTAAGTTTCTGTGTAATTTACTATTATTTTGTTTCTCCAAGGTGTATTTTATTTATTTATTTTTTTTAATCTTTCTCTGTCTTTAGTATAAACACGCTTGTCTGTTTCAAAGGATTTCTCAGACTCTAAGGTTACAAGTGGGTGATTCCCCTTGCTGTATGGAATTCTCCCTGTGATCACAGTATAGCCTTAAATAAAGAAAAGCTGTCTCTGTCAGTTCTGATTCAACCACAACGCAAAGTTTGATTTCTTCCACATGGGGTATGGGAGAGAAGCTCAAATAAGCACTAGGAGGCAGCCAAGGCAGAGCAGAAAAACACTGGATAAACCAAGAGGGAATCAAGGGACCATGGCAAAGCCATGGAGAGGGTGAATAAACACCTCAGACATCAAGAAGGGAAGAAATGATAGTTAAGTACTGTGACCTCAAGGGGAAGAGAAGAAAGTCAATGCACTACCCACCTGAGGTACCCCAGGTGTGGAGAAGACTAAAGGACACCAAGAGAGAGTGAAGGGGAAGGGGGAAACCGTGAAAGAAAGAAGAGTAGCTAGAAGAGCAACCAGAAATACCAAGGGGAAGGGAAAGAAAAGAAAAAGCAGCAAGGAAGAAAAAAAATAAAAAGAAGGTTGAAAGAAGAGTAGTGTAGAAGCCCCTTTGACACCAAAAGCCAAAGGGGAAGGCATGGAAAAACACCTGAGAAGCAAAGGGGAAAGAGGAGAGTGACTAGAGAAGCAGCAGAGACTACAAGGAGGAGAGGAGAGGCTAAAGGAGCACCAGAGGGACCAAAAGAGAGAGAAGCCTGTCTGGAAGAGCACTTGCAAGACAAAGGGGCAGAGATGACTGAGGTGGGAGAAGCATCAGGCAAGTTGAGAAGTACAGCAGAGAAACAGTAAGCACTATAGGTCAGTGGACAGAAGCTGGGTTGGGGCCTCGGAGGTCCAGAGTGGGTACAAGGCAGACAGAAAAAAGATGAGAGAAAGGAAAAGAGCATAAGCAGGTGTGGGGGGAGCAAGGCTAGAAAAGCACTTAAGACAGCAAGGGGAAAAGAATAACAATTAAAAGCCCCTGAGATGCTGTGGAGGGTTCCGGGGGGTGGGGCGGAAAGGAGAACATGGAGGAGCACAAGAGGAGCGAGAAACAGGTGGAGAAGCTGGGACCCCAGGAAGGAGAGAATGAAACTGGATAAACACCTGAGAGCCCCAAGGGGTGAGGGGGAAGGAAAGCTGGAGGAGCACCTGATAGGAGAAAGGAGAAGATATTGGAGGAGCACTTGAGACACCAGAGCTAAGAACAGACCGTCAGAAATCCCAGGGCTGAATCCATTCATTCTTTGCAGGTTAGTCTAAGCTTTACTTTTTTACTTTGGGAAATGTGGTCATGTGCCTGCAGTGGCTCAGGCCAGAAGGTGGGAGTGGGGGGAGCTAAAGCACACCTCTGTGGCATTTCCTCTTCCTGCTGCCCCTGAAGACACTGGGATTTGCAGTCCAGAATCACAGCAGCAGGACTCTACAGGGTTGCTCATCACTTTTCTCTTTCTGCTCCTGCTTCACCTGCCTCTCTACAGCATCTCTTTTTGCCTTTTGGTCTGTCAGGTGCTTCTCAAATATCTGGTATCTCCAAACTGCAACATTAGTTACCTCTCCAACCTGTATTTTCTCTGCACTTCCTGTCAGGTGCATTTCAAGCCTCTCTTTTTCCGGGCTTATGTCACCTGCTTCTGCAGCCTCTCTCGTCTCTGCGCTGGTGTCTCGGGGGTCCTCCAGCCTCACTATTCTCTATCTTGAAGTGTCAAAGGCTTCTTTAGCTCCTTCTGTCCCTGACTTGGTGTGCCAGAGGCACAGTCTCTCTAAAAAAGCACTGGATAAACCAAGTCTCTCCTAAGTCTCCACCTTAGCCTCTCAAGTTCTCCTACAGCATCTCTTCTTCTACCGTAGTAGTTTTCTAACTCTTTCATCCCCACCTTGCTCTCAGAAGCTTTTCCTGGCTCTCTCCCTTTCGTGTCTCAGTGGCTTCTCCTGGTTCTTTGCACCTCAGTGCATAAGGGGCTCCTCTTGGCTCATCTCCACCTTTCTTTCTCAGGGCTTTCCCTATGCTTTTTGCCCCCACTTCCCTTTGGTTTGTTAAGATTTTCTGCAGCCCCTCTCAACAACTGGAATGCTTCTGCAACCTCTCTCTCCTGATTTTCTGTTGCAGGAGCTTCTCTAGTCCCTCTTCTCTTCCCCTTTAGTCTCTCAGGTACATCTGCCACTCTTCTCTGCTCCTCTAGTTAACACCCCCTTTCTTGGTGAGCTGCACCTCCAACCTCTTCCCTCCCTGCCTGCTCTGTTGGGTGCTCTCGTGTCTCTACCTTTTTAACTTAGTTAAAAAGGTAAAAAAATATTGATATGGGGAGATTGTTCTGGTTCACCAGTTTACATATCCAGGCAATAGTGAATCTTTATTTTTTTTCCTTCTGTAAAATCTTCATCATACAATGTTCAAATGGAACATCTATTCCCAGCTGCTCTGAAACTGTATTGAGCTGGCCTACTCAAGCAGTTGTAGCACATGATGGCAACAAGAGGGCAGCATTCACTATGGAAAGACAGGTGCAAGCATTGTTTTGGTATTTGAACAATAGGAAAATGAGTGATTAGCTTTAAAGCTTAGCCAAAAGATTCCTGCTGTCTTACAGGAAGCTGTCAAGTTCTGTGTCTGTGCCAGTTAGTACAGTACATGCCTGCATTACTCTGGTGAATCCAGTTGGAGTCTTGTATTTAGGAGCGATAATATTTAGTGTGTAATAATAGTATTTAAAACCAATAAAGTTTAGGTAGCCATGCTGATTACAACAGCTTGTATGAGATGCTGGTATTTTAACACAGTACCAAGTTCCTCATAAGTGTAGGCTTGGAAGGAATGTCAAGGGTCACAATCTAGCTCCCTGCAAGGAGGCAGAACTTGCTGTTTCTAAACCACTGCAGAGGTGTCCATTCCACCACTTCTTGGACAACTCCAATGAAATAGATACCACAACTTCCCTTTTCCTCCTCTGTTGTGTCCAGAAATAGGGTGGAGCCACCATACAGTATGTTGCTGTGAACATACAGTTGAACCTATGCAGCTTTAGTACAAGCTATCGATACTTCTGTGTGAAAAGGGCTGTTAGGAATACCCTGCAAAAAGCACTGTATAGCTGTTTGCAGAGTCCTACAGATCATAAACTTCACGACAAGGGAATTATCAGAACAGAATCCTAGAAAAAGCAACAGCTTAAAGATCTACCAAATACATTGTATATTATGAAAATCAGTGTCCATAGGTTTCAGGGACCACAAACCGTAGCAGGCATGCAACTGCATCTCAATAAAGCTACAGATAAAGAAGCTTTGAATTGTGTTTTGCCACAACACTAGTGCTGGGGAATCTAATGTACTTGCCTTGGTTATGCCGAAGTTCCCTGGGTTATACATAAAAGGCTGCCTTGAGATCTATCCAAATGTGCTTAAAAGCACTGACCTAGATCTAGTACATTGACCCAGACCTGCCTTTTTGAGGAGAAGGCTGGTAACAGCTGTCTGAGGCAAGACATGGTGTTCTTTTCAGAGAACCCGAGGAACAGCTTTACCAGTAGCAAGCTGTCTATACTAACAACTGCTTGGGAGCTGACTGCCTCTTTCCACTCCCCTCTACTGAGTACTGGATAAAGACATAGCTGTGCACCACTTACTGCTTTTGGTCAAGCCACTGGAGTCCATGGGAGTACCACCATGGGTAACACCTGGCAGGATGTGTCCATGTCATCCTGCAGAGAACTGTTACAAGCACATGTATTCACTGATCAAAACACTGCCTCAATATTAGGATAACACAGAGCTCAACACAGACTATAGTGCAAGTATTATGAATTTGGCAGTTATTAAACATTGCCTATGATCTGTTTTCCATTAGACAAATTTCTGTACCTGTTCTCCAGGCTCTTCAAACATTTGCTAGCCTCCCTCTGTACAGTAGGGTTTGTCATAAGCCCCAAGGCTGCAGTCATTCACTTCAGCCACTGCCCACCCCCAGGGTTGCTACCAATACCAGCTAACCCAGAACTCTCCTCCCAACTGTAGCACTACAGACTCCTGCTCCCATCTCCTTCCAAGGCAACACCCCATCAGGCAACCAAGCTAGGTCCTCTGCTAACAACCCTTCAGCTGACCATGATTATGACAAGCATCCCCAACCTCCATTTAACCAGGCTGCATCCAAACAACTCTGGCCCCACTGTGCCCAACAGCCCAGGATCTACCCAACCAACCCAGGACACCCCCTCAAGCTGCTCACAACCACAGCACAACACCACAGGCAACAGCCAACCAAGGAAAGTGCCTGCCATCCATTTTCCACCACCTAAGCTAAGAGTGCTTCACAACTGAACAGCACACCGTAACCCATTTGCAACTCTTCTCCAAACTCCCAATGTGCATTTAACCAAGCCAGGACCCCAGCCTGCATCAACAAAATGACCCTTTGTACCATCATGACATCACAGGATTAACCCAATCATTCTTAACCTGATCTCCATGCCACAGCATAAGGCCAAACAGTAACAGAGTTACTCCAAACCTGACCAAGCTCAAGTGGGTACCCAACTGCTAACTCTTGCTGTACTCACCCAGTACAGGCCTTCCCCCAACCAAGGCAACATCACCCCAGACCCTAAATCAAGAAAGGTTACCTCACACCAGCTGAAAAATAGTTGCAACCCAAGCCAGACCACTGGCTCCCCAAGAACCCAGGCCATAGACAACAAAGACCAAACTCTGCAATCATCCCAGGCTTCAGGTCTCAACCAACAGAACTAGCACTCCCACCCTGGTGAAGTTCCCAGGCTGCATTCAGTTCATGTGCAGAACCTACCTCCTGCCTAACCCAGTGAGGGCACCCCAACTGGACCCCCAAGCTGTTGCCAAAAAAGCCACAACCCCTTGGCTCTCTTCCCTGCTCTAACAGAGAAAGCCTACATGCCTTCCTCATCCCCCACCCCAGCCCAAACATCAAGATTACATACAATCAAGTCAAACCCCTGTAAAGTTCAGAATCTGCTCAAGGTCTGGGGGGGTGGGGAGGGGAGGCTAGGCTAGGAATGGTTGACTTAAATGGCTGTGAGTAGCATGGTTTATATTTGGTGTGACTAGTGGATATGGCAGCACAGACTGAGTAGGCTGGTGCAGTCTTGGTGCTCAGGTACTGTAGCCTGCTTGTAATTGGTGGTGATGGGTAATTGAGCAGGCTGCTCTACCTGAGCACCAAGACTGCACCAACCTACTCAGGCTGTGCTATCATATCCACTAGTCACACCAAATATACACCATGCTACCCACTACTCACAGACATTTAAGTCAACCAGCCTTAAATCCCCCTCAGGCTTGAGCCATCCAAGACCCTCCTGTCTCCTAGCCTCCAGCCTATGCTCAAGCAAACCACCATCTTCACCCTCTAAGCAAGCTTCCTGCAATTACCTAAGCTTCTACAACTAAAGCCTCATCAAAATCCAGAAATAACCAAAGAACAAGGAAGAAGAATGGAAAAAAAGTCACAGCTGGGATCAAGACAGAACCAGAGGTTGTAGAGGCAGGATGAGGCAAGGATGCAGGAGGAGAGTCAAGTGAGGTAGGATAGGGGAAACTGGGAAATAGAAGAAGAGGGTTCATGAGGCTGACTGGCAGATAGTGCACCAGGAGAAGATGCAAAGAAGGAGTAGGGGGACAACAGACCTGGGGCAGAGATTGGAGAACAGCAAAGGAGGGCAAGAAGGAACAGGAGTTAGACTATGACAAGACTTACACTAGGCTAAAATGCCAGGGAAAAACAAAGAGGAGAAAATAGGGACACAAGGGAACAGCAGAAAACAGGGGGGAATGACAAACAGAGCAAAAGAAGCAAAAGGAGACAACCATGAGAAATGAGGAACACTCACAAGCTGATGGGAATGAGAACTGCAGATAAATCGGGTAATAAAGGAAGAAGGAGGGGAGAGATAGAGAGGCCAAAACTAGGGGTTGACTGATAAAGAGGTATCATGAAGCAGGACGGGAGGGTGGGGAGGCTATGTTCTGAGCCCACCCAACCCCAAAGCTTAACTGGGTCCCCTACATCTACTGGTCACCTGTCCAGACCCCAAACAGAGCACGCGTTCATGATGGTCTAAGATGTACTCAGCTAAGAGAAAGCACCCCAACTTTCCCAAGTCCCCAACCAACTCACCAAGTCACACATCCCTTCCCCAGTCCCCAAACTCCAGGCAGCTCTGCCACAGCACCAAACCCGCACCCTGCCAAGTGGCTGCACTTAAGCTATCAACAGCACCTGCCCGCAAACACTCCCCAAAACAACATCCAATTTGAACCTCAAGGAAAATTATCAACTGTTAGGCTGCAGCCTGGGGTCTTAACCTAACCAACACAGCTGCTTCTCCCAACCTGCCACCTTACAGCCAACCACAGAAACTGATCTAGGCTTGAAGGCTCCAGTGGAGCCTAATCCTCTACCCACTCCTATCACCTGAGTGATTGGCCAAGGTCACTTGCCCCCACTTCCCCCACATAAAGCTCTGGCTCCAGGCAACAGGGCTCAAACTCATTAAAGACTGCCTCACCCTTCCCTTTAGAGGGCTCCTCTACTCCAGTTGACCTCTTAACTGGGGTTGGACCTCTCTGATTGACCTGGCTTGGTTCTAGGCTTGCTTTCTGCTTCATCTTCCTGCCTGATCGTCCACTGCTTTCTCTGCTTGGTATCTCAGCTTCTTGACATGGCTCCCTCTTATATCCTGCTCTTGGCTTCCTGGCTTCCATCTTCTTCCAATCCCACTCACTCATGTTGACCATGTTCTCCACCTGAATCTGCAAGTGGCCACAGACCAGGCTACCAATGTTTCAGCTTTACACCAGCTCCCCAGACAGCACCATATACAGGTTGAGGCTTACCACTCAAATTAAACCCCCGGACTACAGCTAATCCCCCTTTGACTCCACCACATACTACCACCAAGGCTGCAGTCATCCATGCTAACCATCACCAAAACCCCACAATTGTGTATATAGTATTATGTAATTAATGTCAGTGTCATTTGTGGCCTTCACTAAAGGAAAGGCTAGGTCCCCAATTAATTCAGAAGTGACAAGGTCCTTAAACATCTACTCAAAAAGCAATTCTTTCTTAGTTAAAAGCATCTTATTTAGTACCTGAAGTACACCACTTAGGAATAGCTCTTGTGGGTATAACAAATATAAAAGAAACAAGACTGAAATGTTGGATTAATACAAGCATAAGTGTGCTCTTGCACATAAAAATAGTTATCCTGCTTCTTTGGCTTACCATCAGGGATATTCTATATTCCTATTTACCTATATAGTCCTATTTATCTCTTTGCTAAATACTATCCTCCTTAAATACCATATACCCACTAGATTCACAGAATATATGTTCTGTAATAACTCGGGTTAGACACAGACCTTGATAGTTTTGTGAAAGACAGAAGAAATCTTATTGCTATGTTTTTAAATAAAATTTCTCATTTTCCAATCAGTTCTAATACCAAAGTTGAACAGGCATACCGTTCTTGCCTGGGGCAGGGGGTTGGACCTGATGATCTGTTTAGGTCCCTTCTGACCCTAAGTACTATGATACTATGACAAAGCAATGCATGTCTGGTTCTTCCTGCAATGAATGCCCCGCTCTAGTGGCCCTAATGTGTTGCGACTGCTCAAGTAGACCCGATTGTAACGTCCTTTCCATACCTGCTGCAGAGAGTAGTGCCATTTTAACCTTCTAATATATAAAGATTTCTTTACAATGAAAAAAAAAATAAAGGAAGAGATATAGTTATGAGACTTCACATAAATCTGAAGAAGTTGCTGAGGAGTACTGGTAGAAGGCAGCTCTTCCAGCTGATAGGCTTTACTTGGCCAAAGGATTCCCTTAAAGGCTGATATGCAAAGCTGTCAAGACAACTACCACATCCAGACAAGCCAATTTATGTGAGGACGATTCCCACAGAGGCAAAAAAAAAATTGAATTGAAGACAAAAAAGAAGAAGAGAATCCTAGAAGGGAACAACATAAAAATCTAGCCAATATATTGCATATTATGAAAACCAGCACCCTCAAGTTTCAGACAGCTAAAATAGATTTAAAAGCAATACAGTTCAGGCCATTATGCTCATAGCCAGAGCTTTAAAGGAAATGTTGGCATCTCGACATCGCTCCAGGGCCCTCCTAAAAGCAGATTTGGAAGGAATGTCCAGTGCGTGGGTAAATGCATAGGAAGTGGGTTTTCTAATGTGGACAATGATCCCCGCTTGTAAGCAAATATTCAACTAAAGCAGGGTTTATAACAAGAAAAGACTTCAACAACCACAACATTAAAAGACAACCTGAACCCTTATGCCTTACAATGAAACCTTAAACAGTTAACAGTCTTCTTCACCATCAAACATACCCAGGGCAGTGCCCACCTAAGCTCAGTCAGTGGGGATTGACACTCACTGAGAGTTGCCATCCAAGTGCTCTTCCAGCTACTCCATCCAATGCAGGAAGGGCTGGGCTTCCCTACTAAGCCCAAAGTGGCTGCTGCTCTACTGCAGGAGAGTGCAACTGAGGTGCCATGCTGGGGAGTGCTCCTCCGACTACTGGGGAGCACTAGGAAACGCTGCTTGAGATCACTGCTGGGGAGCAGTGCTGCGTGTGCTGGTGCTCCTCAGCCAGTCCCTGTAGGCTGCTACAAAGCCTCAGCTCTCAGCCCATGACCTCAGTGGCAGGCTCAGGGATTTTCACTTATTTTACCTCCCAGGCTTCCCCTCAACCCACCAGAAGGACAAAATGATCCCAGGCACTCTCCCCAGTGAAGCCGGTAAGCCACAAGGCCAGACAGGGAATAACTCCTGTCTTGCATTTCCCCTACTGCTACGCATGCCATCTCTGTACTGAAATGGAAGGCCACCCTCCTACAGGGCTTGGCACAGCTCACTGCCACTAAGTAGTGACCTCTCCATGATCTTCCTATAAACTTTGCCTTAACATCGGGTGGCCTACAACCCTCACCCATTTGGAAGGCAAGGCCTATGGTCACAACATCAATCTCACTCAACTAAGCTATGCCCCCTTTCCCCTCTGGCTGTACTGTACCACTCCAGGCTGCTCCCCAACCAAATCAGCCCCTCTACAGTCCAGTACTGGGAGCTACACCAAAACTAAGCCTGGGCACCACCCAACTCAGCAGCATGGAGCTGTCTTGCAGTGTAGGGCCATGTTCTCTGCTCTGTGTCCCCTTCCAGGTCCCTTGTTATTAACCTATGACCTCACTCCCATTCCTGTTGTCTTATTTGTCCCCAGAAGTCAGTTGGTGTCACCCCAGGGTCCCCTTATTAAGGGAGACTTATCGTTTTTCATGATGGGCCAAAGCACATGACCCTTCAGCACAAACAGGCCTGCCTTGAGTATCACCTACTCCTACACATGCCATCTCTGCACTGAAACTGAAAGCCACCCTATTGCATATCTCTATGCAGCTCCTAGGAACTAATGAGTTCCTAATGACCTTTCTTGTTAGTGCAAAATTGCACATTTTGGTGGCCACAAACCTCAGATTTGAAAGCGAGAACACTACACCAAGCTTTGCCTCTTTCACCCCTCAGCTGTATTCTACCACTCCAAGCCTTTCCTCAACCAGGTCAACCTCTCCACACATCACTACAAGGGCTGAACCAAAACTAGAGTCAGGGCACCTCACAAGCCACCCAAGCTCATGAGAAATGAAAGTCTTCTCTCTCTGTGGACGCAGCCTGCAACAAATTGAGCAAGAGAGGCCCCAGCCATCCCAAGCCCCAGTCGTCAGCCCACTGACCTAAATCCCTTTCCCCAAACCCTGATCCCCATTCCTCAAGTCCCCAAGCAGAAAGCAACTCAACTATAGTACCAGATTCCCTCCAGGGAGACCAAGGGAAACGCAATGTGAAGCCCCCAGCAGGTTCTAATAAAGTCAACTCCCCAAGCCTTATTATCCTCTGAAGCAAGGTAGACTACATGCTACAAAGCCCATACATCTGTTTCTCTCTGCAGCCCAGAACCAGCACCCTCCCCAAAGTACAAGAACCCCTCTGACCTAAGCACCCAGGAGACAAACATACCCAGCCATTGTTCTATCACATTCCCTTGTCACACCAAATATAACAGGCCTCCAGGCCTGTGCGAATAGGGAAGCATTCAATTCAGATTCGGCTAATTTGGAGGACAGTGATTCAATGCAGAGATTTGGATCACTGTCCCAAATCGATTCAGCTGAATCTGCTTCAGAAGATTCAGCGCTGATTTGGAGAGAGTTAGTGATTCAGATTGGCTAGGGAGAGGCAGGCACAGCTGGGCAGCTGCAGATTCTCCCATGGCTCCTCTGGCTGTACCTGCCTCTGCCCAGGTGGCGGGAGCTGCAGGAGAAGCCCCCATGGCTACCCTGCCTGGCCCCTGCCTTGTCCTGGCACTTAAAAAAAAAAAAGCCCTGCACCTACCAGATGCAGCAGCAGTGATTGGGGCCTCTGGGTGCTCGTGGCAGAGCCCCCCTGCACAGCCTGGGGCACTGGCTTCAGTGGGAATCACCCCGCTTCACTACCTGGCACCTGTGTGGCGGCTCTTCTCCAAATTGAATCAGCTACCAAAGCTTCGCATGGCCCTACAGGCCACCCCACCCTCAACCCCCTAGCTGCAGCCATCCAAGACAAACACTACCCACACCTCTGTGCTTCAGTGCACCAAAAGCAAGTCCCTCCTTCCCCACAAGGCTCCAGACTACATCCAACCAAGCTAATGCCCCTAAACCTCCCATCTTTTAAGTCACCTTACTGCATTGCCCCAAACCTGCAACTTCTACAAAATGAATGCTCTCCCAACACCCAAACCATGCCCAAGGGAACCTCAGTGAAGAAGGGGGAAGACACAACAGACCATGGCTAGAATCATGACAGATGACAGACCTGGGGCCAGGGTATAAATGTGAAAGAACAGGACAAAGGGAATGAAGGGAAGGGGGTGTGAGGTACCATGTGGGGACCACAATTAAGAAAAGGGACCAGAAAAGAGGAAAGACTTATGGCAGGACTGGCCAACAATGCACCAAGCAGGGACCCTAACCAGGGCCAAGGGACACAAAACATAGGCAAGACTTACAGGAACAGCACACTAAGGGATTGCTAAGGAGGAGCAGGCCATGACATTAGGCAAGCCCAAATGACAAGACTCACACTAGGAAAAGACACAAGGTTACAAAAAGCCAAGACTAGAAAAATGGCCAAAAAGGGAACAGCAGAACAAGGGGCCAATGAACAGTGAGAAGAAAGCAGGTAGAGGGAGATAATGACCACAAGGACAGAGGCATGCCCAGATTAAGGAAAACGTGCTAGCAGAACGAATAAGGAACAGAAAGGGATCAACAACAGGGAACCAGAACCTACGGGTTGACAGACCATGAGGTAAGAAGAAGCAGTATAGGGAGGGACACTGCAGGCTGGGTCTAATGCTGCTGGTGCTGTATAAGCTAATTGAGTGCCAGTGCTACTGACTGAGGAGGGCATCAGTCTGTGCTGATGGTTGGGACTGGAAGGACTCCTTCAAGCAGGAGGGAAGGGCACAGGTAGGCAGGGTTCTTGAGACTAGGGGGAGGCCAGGTAGATGCTTATGTCCCACAGCAAAGCAGATTGTGTCCTGGGGCAACTAGTACCCCTGTCCTCAAGATCACTGCCTCCTGGGCCCTTCACTCAGCTTGGCCGAGTCCTTCCAGCCCTAACCATCAATACAGCCTGAAACCCTTCCCACTCTACCACTAGCTCTCAAGCCAGCTATGGCAGCTCCAGCAGTTTCAGGCACAGCCCAAACCATAAATACCTCAACCATGAGATCTGCCTTAAAGGGGATGATGAAATAGGGCTGTGAGAAAGAGAGGATGCTGGACAAACAAACTAAACAAGCAATGCAGACACGGTGAAAAGGAATGAGACAGCAGCCAAGAGGGGAATTGTTGTGGAAAAAGGGAAACCAGGGAGAAGAATGGGACTATACAAAGGGGAGGCCAGATATCGGGCTGATACACCAGGAGGCCTAGAGAGACAGGACCAAAAGGAAAGAAAAGGTAGGAGATGCACAGCAGGACAAGGGAACATACCAAAGAGTGGAATGAAGTGGAAGAAGGCTAACAGCATACTGGGCTGCATTAGTAGGAGTGCTTCCAACTGACTGAGGGAAGCAGTTTTTCCCCTCTATTTGGCACTTGGAGTACTGCATCCAGTTTTGGGCCCCCCCCACTATGGAAAAGATGTAGCCTAACTGAGGAGAGTCTAGCAGAGGCCAATGAAAATGGTTAGGGGACTGGGGAACATGACTTCTGGGGCTGAGGGGATTGGGTTTATCGAGAAGAGAAGAGAAGAAATTTGATAGCAGCCTTCAACTACCTGAAGCGGGTTCCAAAGAGGATGGAGCTGGACTGTTCTCAGTGGTGGCAGATGACAGAGCAAGGAGCCATGGTCTCAAGTTGCAGCAAGGGAAGCCTAGGTTAGATATTAAGAAAAGCTTCCTCACTAGGAGTGTAGTAAAGCACTGGGACAGATTACCCAGAGAAATTGCGGGTTTCAGTTTCAGGGATAGTTTTATAACTGTGGCCTGAATATCTCCTCAATTTATTTTCCTTGTAGAAAAAGCTTTACGTATGAGAAGGCTACAATGGACCTGCTGTTTGCAGCAGCTATGAAATGGTGTTATAATCAGGCCTACTTGAACAGTTCTAACACTTTAGGGCCACTCGAGGGCAGCATGCATTGCAGGAAGACAGACTTGCATTGCATTGGTATTAGAACTGATAGGAAAACCAGAAGTATTATATTTAACATCTTAGCTGTAAGATTTCTGTTGTCTTCTACAAAATGGTCAAGCTATGTGTCCAACCCCAGTTATTACAGTACATGTCTGCATTATCCTGTGAATCTAGTGGGGGATAGGATATTTAAGGAGGACAGTATTCAGTAAATAAGCAGGAAGGTTTTTGTATAGCATCTTGTATTGGAATGGTCCCTGATTGTAGGCCAGAGAAGCAGGATGACTGTTAAGTGACAAAGCATGCCTGTGCTTGTATTGATCCATCACTGCAGTTTTTCTTTTCCATCTATTCAGTACTTGGCTGTTATACCCACAAAAGTTAGTCCTAATTCAAGTAGGGAATACAACTGTGTTTTGCTATGAAGTAATTGTTTTCTAATTAGATGTTTAAGGCTCCTGATGATTTACTGAATTAATGAGGGACCTACCCTTTTTACTGAACACTCTAAACTTTTGCTTAGACACTGAATTCTTTATTACATATTATACTATAAACATAACTGTGTACCTAAGACAAGCTCTGAAATTAGAGTAGCGATGCACTGGCATTAAGATAATACATTCTTCAGCACTGGCGTGAATCTGCATTAGATCACGACTTTGTGGGGAAAAGGCTTGCCTTTTTAAGATGTTTCAGAAACTGTGCTCCCCTAGAAAATGTTTTTTGTTCTTTCTCTGTCTCTATTGCTGTATTGGGCTTAGCTCATCTTTGGCACTGTTCTGGTGCACCAGTTTACAGACATTTGTCTATCCATGTCTTATTTTTTTTTGGCTCTACTCTTTTGTTTTTTATTTTCCCTTCCTGTGCATCTGAAGAGCCCTCATTAAGCATAGCCATCATATTTGAGTTATTCTACTGTTGATACCTAGCTTCTGTGAAAACCTGTCTTTGTGCTTTGTGGGCCTCTTAACAGGGTTGCAGTGTATAAACTTTTTATTTTTGTAGCTGTTTACTTGTAAAATTTTCTTCCAAATGTAACAGAAGTGCACCTTGTATGTCCCAACAGTACATGTTTTCTCTTTAAACTGTGTAATTGGCATTGCACTGTTAGTTTAAATTCTGCATACCCACCTTGACCACATATTTCCCCAAGGAAAATGTTTAATTCTATTTATTATTTAGATTATAAAAAACGTGTTACTCGTATTAAGATCATTTATCATGTGGCTGCTATTAAGAGCCAGGAGATGAGGCTACAGGCCCACCTGGCACCATTTACACCTCAGGGGGCACCTGAGTTCAGTTGGTTTGGTGCAGGCCTGGGTGGATTGTGGCTGACCTGGATGGGGCAAGCCTGGATTGGTAGAGTACAGAGGGTTAGCGGTTGGGGGCTTGTCTTTTGGTCCAGTTTTTGGCTTGGGCAAGTCTGGGGGTAACTCTCTTCAGAGTTTCGCCTCCTATTGTAGCATGGGGTGGGGTGCAAAGCTCGGTTGGGAGCATCCTGCAAGTAGGAGGGGCAAAGGATGTTTTGTTGGTGCAGCCAGGGGCCTGAGCTTGGGGATGATGGAGCCCTGGTTTGGTTGGATACAATTTGGGAGTTTGGAGGAGTGCTGTAAGTTAGATTTGTGTGAGGGTTCAAACAAAGGGGTGTCGTGGTACAGCTGGTGCTATTGGGTGAGCCTAAATCTGACACTGGGAGCCATGTCAAAAAGCTGAGAAAAATCGAGCAGAGAGGGGGCTGGAGGAGCAGGTAGGGAGATGAAACAGAGCAGAGCCCAGAAGCAAACTAGGTGAAGAAGCTGGGAAGTCGATCAGAGCAGAGTTGAAAAGTAACCTGGAGGGAAGGATGAGACTATTTTTGGTGAGGTTGAACCCTGTTACTTGGAGTAGAGATTTATATGGGTGAATGTGAGGGAGCAGGGCCTAGGCACAGCTGTGTACTCCCTAGCACCCCCTACCATCACGTAAGGTGGACTCAGCACCCTCGGATTCTCGCCCACCACAACTTTGATGATAAATAGGTATAGATAGAAGGCTGCCTTTATCCCCCGGTGAACAGTGTGACTGTCCCTGCCCCTACTCCATATGGGGTACCTCTGTGCACCCCTTGCCTTAAGGGCTATGCATGCCTCCAGACCTCCCCTTTAGCACACCCCAAGCCTCGCAGTTGTTCCTGGACTTTTATCCTGTCCTGGTCCTCCGACCAGCCCTCACTGGCACCCCTTGGGCTCGTCCCACTCTGGTGCCCCACTCTGGCAACCCCAGGTTTGTCCACCCCCTGGCACCCCTGAGGCTCACCACGCCCCAATGCCAGTCTCCAAACTTCCCAAGGCTATCACACTGCCTGGGCTGTCTTGCTAAACCTTGGCTAGTCACTCCAATGTCCGAATACTGGTGGATACTGGATTGAGCTCAGGCAGCCAGAGCCTTACCTGGCCTCTCTAATCCTACTGGGTAAGGTCCACTTGGGCTCAGGCGGCCAAAGCCTTACCTGGCCCTTTAGGGTCCCCAATACTGAGGAACCCCTCTAGGGTCCTTTTTAGCCCCCTTGTTACTGGGCTCTTAATAATCAGAGCATGCCCCACTCTGGGGCCTGTGCCACGCTTCTCGTGGCTGGGGCTACAACCCCTACTCTGCGAGTACCTTTCTGGCACTCCTTGTGCTGTGCCCATTGTGGCACTGTACCCCTACTGGGCACCAGGAACCCCCAAGCTGCTGGGGAATCCCCGTGAGGCCTCCTCTCACCCCTACAGCCTCACCCAGTCCTCCAGGATAACTATAACTGAAACCCAAGCCACCTGGCTACAACATAAACAACACAGAGCCTCCTCACTCATAACATGAACTCCAAAGCCCCTCTAGGGCTCTCAACCCTACCTCTCTTTAGGGTGTTCTTGTCCCCAGCACCATCAAGCTGCAACCACCAACTCTAGCCACAGCACTCAAGCTCTCTGGCTCAGGCCTGAGCAGTTTATAAAGGCCTGACCCTGCCCCCTTCTGGTCACCTGACCTATCTGGTTGCTGCAGCAACCGGCACCTGAGCTGCCTCTGGTGATTAGCAGCTCCTTAACCCTCTATTAGTCACAGGACACCTCCTTGATCCTGTGACACACCTCCCCCCTGAAGTTCACACTGGGGGGGGGTGTCTTTCTGCTACTCTGAGAGAGAGAGAGAGACCCTGTTGCCAAAAGGTGTTCTTGTTGGCCTTCCTTTTCTGCAGGCATTCTGCAGCTTCTAGACTGGGGGCAGAGGTTTTAAGGTGCCTCCAACCCACCTTTTACCCAGAGGTGCATCGTGTGGGATTTCCTGGGGTTTACCCACCACAGGTAGCATCCCCACATTAGCTGCCCCTGGTAAATTGCCTACCTGGCCCGCTGCTCTTCTGCCTGCTCTTCGCAGTCTTCATTCTCTTCCCGCACCCCTAAGTCCTTCCTTCTGGGTCATTCTCCAGGTCTCTCTTCTCTTCTTGTCCTCCTGGATGTTTTGGAGTTTGCCCCATATTGCCCACTGGCACCTCCGTGCTTTTTGGGCATCTTCTCTCTCCCAGAATTCCACTCGGCCTTGGCCCGTGTGTCTTCTTCCAGGTCCTTTATAAATATGGACAAAGGCCACTTTTCCTACCTTCTCCTCTATACAGTTCCTGAGGGTCCTCCACGTGACCCTTTCAGGTATACCGGCCATGTATAAACATGGCCTTTTTTCAAACACTGGTCTACACCCCGCTGAGCATTTTTCCCTGCTTCTACCCAGAGGCTGGACTCCCTTTTCCTTTTGAGGTGCTCTCACTCCCCTAGTCCTGACCCCCGTCTTCTGGTCGTCTCATGTTATCAGCGAGACTCCCTGTACGCCACCCTTGTCATGTGACCGAATGGTTGTCGCTAGCTGTTGTTCTGAGGGGCCCAGACCCCGTGATTGGGTGACCGGCCGCTGGGTCCACCTCTGCTCCCAGTACTCAAGAAGGATTGACTGGGTCACCTTAAGCAGGGCTTCTAACTTCTCTTCAAATGGGTGCTCCTCCCTGATGTCCTTCCCCCTCGGCCCAAATCCCATTTCTCCCTTAGGGCATGCATGGGGTTTGATCCCGGGGAGTTCTTTCTCCTTTAGCCCTTGTACCAGTGCCGCCTGGAATTCCTCCACATGGGCCTCAGTTTGTCGTAGAGCCTCAATAAGTGAACCCCTTTCCCGGAGTTCTAATTTAATGGTTCAGGTGGGGTGTTGGTTTTTGGGGTGCTGGATGATACCAACATGGTTTGGTCAGCTTGGGGATTTAGATGGGGAGGGTAGATTCTATTGGCTACTGGCCTGGTTTGGTTTTGGGGGCTGGAGCCCTGGCTTGCTTTGGATCAGTCCTTATGTTTGGGTAGGGGTAGGGGTAGGGATAATTCTGGTAGAACTGAGCTTTAAATTTGGGTAGGGAGATGGAGCCTTGCTTGGTTTGGTGCCACCTGTACATGATAGGTGGTTGGTCATTTGGATGGTACATGTTGTGGACTGACATAGGGTTAGAGCCCTGGCTTGGATGGATGCGTTGTAGAGCTTGGGGAGCGGTCCATAAATCATGTAGTCTGATTTCTTGGCTTGGCTGGTTGAAGTGGTATGGTGGAAGCCTGTTTAGGTTAGCTGCTGCTGTGGGTGTGCTAGCTAGGTTGGTTTCAGATTCTGGTGTCCTGGTTTGGTTGGGTGCAGCTTGGGACATGAAGTCTGTGCCACCCAACTGCATGCACTGGAGAAGACTTGCTTAGGTCAGTTTAGGGTTTCAGCTGGGAAGATCTAGGTGGGATTGTTGGAGTTTATCCATAAGGAGAGAGGATGGCTGGGCTCTGAGATGGCTAGAATTGGGGGTTAGGGTGAGTGACCTGTTGCGGTGGTGTTGGTAGCAGCTCTGAGTGTTGGGCTATGGTTAGTTGGGATGGCTTCAGCCTGTGTGTTATTGCAGGCCATCTTGTTTTGGTTATAGTTGGGATGGGGTGGGGGGCAGCTGACTGGATGTAGGGCATCCTGGGTACTCAGGCAAAAGTGGTTTTGTTGAGGCTGTATTTCAGCGATTCCAGAGATGTGAGCTTTGAGGCTTGAGAGAAAGGCCCTGTTTTCAAGGTGTGGGGTTGGGGCCTACAAGGGTAAGGAGCAGCTTAGGAAGCTTTGGAGCTTCTGCATAGGTTAGCTGGATTTGTGGGGTTCAGGCTAGGGAGATGGCTTGATTGGTTGGATGCACCATGGAGTTTTGTTCAGAGTCTGGTAATGAGGCTTATTTTTCTGCAGCGTGGGGACTTGGCAAAGGTAGGGTGAAGTGGGGCAGTTGAATTGGCTGTGGCCTGGTTGTTAGAGGGGCTCTCATTTGATTGAATTAAAACTTGGTCTTCAGGGAGGAGGCAACTTTTTTGGGATTGTGCCAATTACTCAGGTGGCTTATGGGGACCTGGGACTGGGTTGCCAAGGGGCTGAGCTAACTGATGGACTGCCTTGATTGGTTAGGGAATGGGGACCTAGGTTGGCTTGTTTCAATATTTGGGTTTGGGCAGGCATCTCTGGTTTGAGCTAGGCTGTTGGCTGCAGTAATTAATCGGGGCTGGCTTAACTGGGTGATGGTAATGGGGCAGTGATTGGCCTGGGTGACATGTGGTTTGGGATCTGAAGTGGGGGCAAGTTTATAGTCCTATACTTGTTGGGATGCACCAGAGGAGTGGGCAATTCTCTAACTAATATTTGGTGTGGTGCTCAGGAAGGCAGCAGAGTCCTGGCTTGATGGGTTAAAATTAGCATGGTTGGAGCCTAGTTAGTTTGACTGCTCCCTGTGGGGTTCCTTCTTGGTTGGGTGCACATAGGAAGGCAAGGATGGGTTGGCTGAGCCTCACAGCTTAGAACAAATTCAAATTTCTACCATGTTTGATGCAATCTGAGGGGTTGGATGTGGCATGGATAACTGATACATTTTATGGGTTCAGTGTAGAACCTCTAGTCTGGATTCTTGTTGGGGTGTAGCCTAAGTGAAAAAATGTTTGGGATCTCTAGAGAGAAGTAGGTAGCTGTGCTAATCTCAGATCAGGCAGGAGCAGGGGAGAGAGATGCATCTTACAGGCTAAATAGGAGATGTAGTATTCTCGCTGCCTTGATGTTTGTGTCCTCCTTCCTACTTTTCCCTCATTTTGTCATCCCTGTGGTTTCCTTTTCTCCCTGCTTCCATTGCTGGCCTTCTCTAGCATCATAGCCCAGCCTGACCCTTGTCATATCATGCCTCTTCCGTCCTGCTCCACTCTTCTGTTTTCAAGTCCTCTGTCTCCTAGCCCTGCTTTGGTCCTCTCTTGGTGTATTATCTATCAATCCTGCCTCATGAACCCTCTCGCTACTTCCCGATCCCACCCCTTCCTGCCTCACTTTGCTTTCTTGACTTCATAGTCTTGCCTCATAGGACCAGGAGCTGACAAAGACAGGCTATCTTGATTCTAGTCATGCCCTCTTCTTTTCCCCTTCTCCCTTTTGCGGTCTTGGATTAGGTGAAGAATTCCACCTTGTGGCTTAGCTCTGGTGTGCAGGGTCCTTTAGTTAGGTGTAATTTAAGGATTCTAATGGGCAGACCTGGCTTGGTTAGTTGATATCAGTAAAGCCTACTTTGGGGTCAATTGCCCCCCCCTTGCATTGTTCAGTTGTACCCATTCCTCTTTCTCCCCTGGTCCTGCCTTCTCTTTCATTGTCTCTTCTTCCTTTAATCTGTCGTCCTTTCTTTAACCTCTTCTTCACTAGTTCTGTAATCTGCTGGACAGAATTCAGTTATTTCCTCTGGAAGTCCCCTGTTTGTCCTTTGCCTCTTTCCTTCCCCTTTAGCTCAGTTTGCTCCTTCTCAGTTGCCCCCTTCACCTGCTTTGTCCTCTGAGGTCCATCCTACCTGATGACTTAAACTTGGAGTTCCCTGGTCCTTCCTCACTTCTCTCCTTGGCTCTTGTACCTCTGTCCTGTTCTGTTCTGCCACATCTCTTGTGTGTCCATGTGCTCCTGTTCCTGTTGCACTTCTCCCCACCCCCAGTCAGTTGTTATGGGATAATTAAGCCCCCGTTTTGTTTTCCACTCCTGCTTGGTCTATCACTTCCTCCTTTGCCTTCCTCTTTTGCTTCTTGCTCTCAGGTCCTACCTATTCCATGTCTGGCATTGCAGCCCAATTTCTGTCCTTCCCTTTTCATTTCCCTTTTGCCTGTCTCCTGTTCCTTCTTCCTGCTGTGGTTCTCTTCCTGGTCTGCTGTTCTGCTTTGCCACCACCTATGCCTCTCTTCCTTCCTCCCTGGGTTGTTTATGTGTCCTCCCTGTCTTCCAACTTGAATCTGTCATCTGTTGCAGCCAGACCATGTGTTCGGCTTGGTAGAGGGCTCTTGTGCCTAAGGCTGCTGGAGTTGCATGATCTAGTGTAAGTCTTAGGCTGCCTACAAACATTCAGGAACTGCAGTCGAAGTCATGGGGCTTTACACTGTTTGCCTGTTGGGTTGGAGGGCTTGAGCCTGGTGGGTGGGGGTGCAGCAGGCAGCTGCTGGTTGGGTTTTGCTTGACCAGAGCTAGAAGTGGTGGGGAGGGCAGGGTGGAACGGAGTCTCCTTGTCTCATGATCCCCCTCAGCTACCCTGTGTGGGGTACTGTGGGAGAGTTGGGTTGGGCCCATGAAGTGAGGGGGAGCTCCCTTCCCCCACCTGGGCCTCTTGACAGTGGCAACAGCCTCTGCCAGTTGGGTTTTGCCTAGCTGGAGGGGGTATGGGATGGAATGGAGCCCTCATCTCGTGGGCCCAGCCTAGCTCCCCCCAATACCCCAGCCAGGTTAGCCGCTGGGGGGCACAAGGCAAGGAGGCTTGATTCCACCCCACATCCCTTGCCAGCATCTGGCTGGCAGCTGCCTGCTCGGCCCCACAAAGGGAATACACTTGATCTTAGCCAAAAGCCCTAAGCCTTGAAGGAACACAAGTTCCCCAAGGTACTTTGTTCCATATTGCCTTCAGCTAATAGCTTATTTGACAAGGGTTTGTTTTTCATGTGATTGGCCATTTTAAAAGCGCTTTGAAGCCATGCACGTGCTATGTCAGGGATAGGAAACATTTTTTGGCCGGAGTGCCAAACCCCCCCACAATGCCTACCTTGGAAGTACTGGAGTGCCGGCATGCCAGAAAAACAAAATGAGGACGGGGGGTACATGGCAAGATGCCCTGCTTGTGCTCCTTCCCCCCACCCAAAGCCCCTGCCCCCCAGTGCTGCTGCCTTGTTCCCCCCATCTGAAGCCCCTGCCCCCCAGCATGGGCTCTGTGGCTATCAGCAGCTACCCAGGTAGGGCAGTGGGGAGCTGGGAGCAGGCAGCTTTTTGTGCCCCCGCTGTGCCGGGTTTCAATGCTGCTTTGCAGAAGCGGGAAGGGAAGCACAGCAGGGAGCACTTCCCTGTAGCTGTAGGACATGAACATTCACCTGGCTTAACCCTGTCTTCAAAAGTCCAACCTACCTTAACTTAGCTTGGGGGAACCCTGCCAGCCCCAACCAGCAACAGCCTGACAATGTCTCCTTTAACAAAAGCACTTGGGCACTTCATGTAGCTGCATCTGCTTCTCACAATCAATTCTGTTCCCTCCACCCCATAATGTTGCATGCTGCTGGTTTGTGTGGACTCCTAGCTTGTGGACTCCCTCACTTCCCTGTGTCGTCTGCAGTCCCCTTTCCCCAGGCATTTTTTATGCTGTCTTCATGGTTTTTGTCTCCCTCTTCCTCCTTGCCCCCTTGGCTTGTCTCCCTTAACTTCTGTTTCCTACTGTGTCTGTTCTCTTGGTGTCTTTGCCTACTCTGACCCCTTTAATCTGTAGTCGCTTCATCTGTCATGCTCTACTTCATGTCCGTTGCTACCTAGCCCTTTAGGGCCTTTGGTGCATTATCTGCCAGTCCTGCTTCCTATTCCTTCTGCTGTTTCCTGGTCCCTGTGGTTTCCTCTTTAGTTACCCTCCATTTTTAATTGTTATACCTTAGTCCCACTCCATTTCCTGCCTTGGAGTGTTGCACACTAGTCCTATGCCAATACCAGTGCTGGTCTGTTTTTTTCCCCTCTTCTTTCCTGTCCCTTTGGGTGTAGCTTGCTTATTGGCAATATTGTAAAATCTTTAGAGAATGCAGTTAACTGGCCTACAGGATGGGAGGTATTGGTGACGTTACCTTGTTTCTGTGTAGCCTGGAGTTTTGGAGTATGGAGAGCTGTAGGCTTGGTTAGTTGTAGCCCCAGGGATTACAGCCAGAGGGCTGAGGCAGGAGGCCTGATGAGGTTGGAATGATGGAGGGACATCTCCCCCTACTCCCATGCCAAGCTGGAAGGGCCCCACAGATCACTTGACCAACACCAGGACTCTGGGGTGCAGGGATGCAGGGCTTGTTGTGATCAGCAACAGAAGTAATTATGGACTGATTTAGTGACTTTACTACATTCCCCACTTTGTTTCTTTGAAGAATGCATTTATTTGCATGTATGTACACCTCAGTACAGAATGTTTTCGATACCTGGACTGTTTCAGGCAGGAAGAAGTTCAGCAGTGACTGTAAAACCCCTCATTTTAATACTAAATAGTCCTATAGCATTTTACTTTTTCTAAGTGCTGACAAACGTCAGCAGAATTGTAAAAATATTTCATATATGCAATCAATCTCATATTATACTTCCCACCATTTTGTACATATGGAGTATAGATCAAAATCTTCCAAATGACCACACATTTTTGTGTGCCACAGATCTGAACTTCCCATTTTGAAACAAGCGTGATTTTCTGCAAATCAGTCTGCCTTTGTTTTCTTACCCATTTTAACTTCAGCTTAATTGTGCAACCATTAAAGAAGCAAGTGACATTGCACCAACTAACATGATAGCGAACAGGAGAGTTTGAGTGAGCTGCCTGCTTGGGAGAGGAGTAGCTAAGCCATAGGTGCCTGGGGGAGGGGGTTTGTGAGTACTGGTGAGTACCTGGCTTGTAGCTTCAGTTTGCTGCAGTGGTGTAGCTTCAACCCTTCATTATGAAGGATTGTTTGGAGAAATGAGCAGAGGAGCTCTCAAACCCAACAACTGATTGAGCTGACTGCAGTGTGAATGGGAAAATGCTTCTTTTATAGCCAGGCTTGCTAGAAGTCAGCAATACAGGACCAGTGAACAGGACAGTCCAAGTAAGGAGTTTGCCTAGACTATTTATTTTTCACTGTAAGTTTGCTGAGTGGAGGCAGGTAAGGGAGGAAGAGGGAATTTTTTAGATGTTGCAATGCCAAAGCTCCTACCACTGCCAGCTCTTCCTCAGCTGGCACCTGTGTGAGGTCTGTCTAGTTACAGCCACTGACCACTGAGGCTTCCACCTAAGTTCTGGCTAGGTTTGCAGAGCCTGTGGCCTGTATGTCCTGGACAGGGACAGCTAAGTGGGGGTGTGCTTGCAGTGTGAGAGGTGTCTTGTAGTAGATTCACTCAGGAATCGGGTAAGGATGCTGCAGGAGGTGGTGGACAGGATCAGAAGTATTTGCAAGCATGACACTTTCATTGACTCAATGCACAGACACCTCCAGCATCTTGGAAGAGGGACAGGTAAAGAGGGCACTGGAAGACAAGGTGGAGATTTTCTGGAAGACAGAAGCTGGCTGTTTGTCACCTGTAGCAACAGAAAGCCTCTTCTGAACCTGTGGTTGTCTAGATGAAGACCAGATATGAAGTCCTGGCATCAGAGCCCAATCCAGAGGTGGAGAGGCCATACCATATTCCTCTAGCAGAACTAAGATAGAGACTTGTGCTGCCAGGAGGAAGCAATAGGTAATGGTACTCGGCAATTCCTTTCTGCAGGGTATGGAAGCATCCATTTGCCAGCCTGACTTATTGGTTTGGATGATTGCCAGGAGTCTGCATGCAAGGTGTCACGGAAACATTGCCAAGACTTATCCGACCTTCTGTCTCCCATGACATTCTCATTAACAAGCTAAGGAAACAGCCTAGGTAAAAGTACCACATGGATTCATAGGTGGATAGATCATCACACTCAATAAGCAAATCATCCATGACTCCATGTCTAATTGTGAGGAGATATCAAAAAGCGTTCTTCAGGTGTCTGTCCTGGGTCTGGTACTGTTCAAAATCTTCATTAATGATTTGGATGATGGGATTAAGTGCATGCTTAGCAAATTTGCACAAGATGCCAAGTTGGGTGGATTGCAGACACTGTAGAGGGCAGGGCTAGGATCCAGAATGACCTGGATAGATTGGAAAAATTGTCTGCAGTCAATCAGATGGGATTCAACAAGGATAAGTGCCAGTTCCTATACTTGGAATAGAATGATTGGTGTACACAGACTGGGGAATGAATACATAGGTTGCAGTACTGCAGAGAATAACCTGGAAGCTGGAGGACCATAAAGTGAACATGAACCAAGTGTGCTCTTGTTACAAAAAAATGGTCAACAGTATGCTGTGTTGTATTATTTCAAATCAAGGGAAATGATTCGTCCATTCTACTCAGCACTGGTGAGACCTCACTTGGAACATGCATCCAGTTTTGGGCCCAATGATTCAAGAATATGGACCGTTTTTGAAAGAGTCCTGGGCAGAGCAATGAAAATGATTAAGGGCCTGGATAGCATGACTAATGATGAAAAGCTGAAAATGTTAGGCTTGTTTAGTGTGGAGAATAGAAGATGGACAGGAGACTTGATAAGTCTTCAAAGACCTGAAGGGTGATTATGGGGAGGATGGAGATGGACTTTTCTCTTTGGAAGGGGACAGGACTAGGAGCAATGGACTCAAGCTGCAGTAGAGGAAACTAAGGTTGGAGATTAGAAAGAACTTCCTGACTCTGAGGCTGGTCAGGCATTGGAACTGGGGACCTAGAGAAGTCATGGAATCTCAATCCATGGAAATCTTCAGGAGTAGGTTAGACACTTGGCTGGGATGCTGTTTCTATGCAGTAAAACTGCAATCTTTATTCATCATGATTCGATTGTATATAAAAACAATGGTTTTTCATGCTCAGGAAAACCTTGTTCCATATGCAGTTGATGTTATACATCAGCACCAAAGTGCTACTTCTTTGTTTAACAGAGTTAGTCCATGAGCCAGTTCTTTTTCTTTTTTTTTTAAACAAAAAGAACTTCAAAATACAAATAGAAGGGCACAAGGACTTACATGGTCCTGCTTTGAGTACGGGTCTAGACTTAAGATGACCTTATGAAGTCCCTTCTAGTCCTATTTTCCTTATGATCCTATGAACCATACTGCTAAAATCTAGAGTTAGAAGGCACATCTAAATTAATCTAATTCGACTCCTCCACAGAGGCAGGATTCATATCTCCTAAACCATCCAATACCTATCCAACCTCTTCTTGAAAACCATTCATAAAGGAGATTCCACAACTCACCTGGGCAGCTTGCTCCACTTTCCTATTCTTAAAGTTAAGAATTTTTTACCCCTTGAGATTTGCTTTTTTGTAGTTTAAACCTATTGTTTTGTGCCCTGCCTTCTGACCAGGGAGACCAAGTTTTCTCCCTTTCTGGCAGCTTTTCAAATATGCTATCATGCCCCCTCTTAAATCTCCCTCTCTCTAAAGTAAACATACCTAGTTTGTTCAAACTTTCTTCATATGGCTTGTATTGCAACCTTTTTATCATTTCCTTGCTCTCCAGTTTCTCCATATCCTTCTCAATGTAGTGCCCCAGAACTAGATACAAATTTGATCAGGCTTGATTTGATCACCCTACTTTCTCTTGCTGGCTGAACCATGAAAAGCAATCAGTGATGGCAGAACCCCAAAAAGAACTGTTCAGCCATTGACAGAATGGGATATGATGCTACCTGAAGGGCCAGCATTAAATACAAGTATATACAAGTATAAATACTTGTATATATTATATAGGGAGGGAGGAAAGAAGAAAAAGAAAGGACCCACAAATGTCTGTTCTAAATTAAACCAGCTAGTAAGAAAGCTATTGAAAACAGCTTGGCTTTTAGATTATACATTTATAGCAGTCTGCAAAAAAGATGGATTTGGTAGGAGTTCTCTAATTTATTTGTTCAAGTTTTGCTTTTCTTTACCTCCTTTGAACCAACCTGTAACAACCAATTTATTTAACGCCCCCCCCCCAAAAAAACAAAAGCTAGCAAATTGTAACAGGACTAATTGTAAATATTGCCTAATGTTACAAATAGAAAACATAAGTAAATATAAGAAAATGAAGACAGTACATTGTTTTCATCTTATAAATATACATATCTCTTTATTATAAAACCATCAAAATAGTATAAAAATAATTAGGTTCATGCATAGTTTTGAGAAACAAAACTATCAACTAATGCCTTTTTACACACACATTCTTATTTTCTATAGCTTCATAAAGATCCAGTTTGTTTTCTGGCAAAGTTGTACTTTTTTAATAGTACCATTTATGAAATCTACTAACATATTAACAGCACAACAGCTCTTGACTGTGGAAGAGCACAATGCAGATAACCTGCTAATTTTGCACATCTGAACGCCACTTGGTTGTAGATTTTTCCTTCATTTTATTAAGAGAAGTACTGAAATATCCAGGAATTGTCATGATCTCAAAGCTGCATGAGCTTAATTACTGAGGAAGTTTCTTTTTCTATCACTGATTGCCAAATACTGAGACAGCATATCAAGTGTAATATCTTTTACCTTATATTTCATACCAGACATTACTGTAATGTACACAACATGCTAATGTTTCTATGCAGTAAAACTGCAATCTTTATTTATCATGATTCATTTGTATATAAAAACGATGGTTTTTCGTGCTCAGGAAAACCTTTTTCCATATGCAGTTGATGTTATACATCAGCACTGAAATGTTACTTCTTTAACAGAGAGCCAGTTCTTTTTCTTTTCTTTTTTTAAAAGAACTTCAAAGTACTCACAGAAGGGCATCATGACTTAATTCATTTTTGTTTAGATTGAAGTATTTTAAGAGAGATTTCAGCACAGCTCAGGACTGCTGCAGGGTCAGGAAGTACATCTATACAGCTAAGCCAAAGGACAGTTTAAACGCCAGTTCAACAGCAACCTCTGCGACTGAGTCATGAAAACAGACATAAAACTCCTGAGGTTTTGGATGTAGGAAGAGTCTCCTAGAGAAAAACAAAATTCCAGTGTCAGGAGGAGGTGTTTGTTTCCTGTTTTAGAAATTCCATATTTTATGAGGTTTCTATAACCAACTGAAAACAACTGTAGAGTAAAGCTAATGTCCAATGTCTACAACCCCCCTCTACATCACCTGATTGCTATCTATTAGCTATTCAAAACAATTTAAGTTTAATTTCCACTCACTTGCCTTTAAGATTCAAGAGTACAAACCTTTTTCAGGTTTTGTATACCTTCACCCATACTGCTTTCTCTGCTGTTTTCTATGACTCAGTATTCTTCACTCACAAGGGTACTTGGGGGGAAATCTACACTATTCACATCTTTTAAAAATTAATACCGTTTCTTTCGGCAGGTGCTTTCCTATACACGAGCTCTCTGGTTGCCTACAGGGAGGGAACCTAAACAATAAGGTTATTAATATGTGACTACAGTAGTTTTCTCCCCAAGTAGTATCGGATTGCACTTGGTGTCACATGTCATTTGATCATGCTGAAACTGGAAAACGAAAACTTTTCTTAAAGATTCCAGAAACATGTGAAGCAGATCTCAGGATTTTAGCCTTTCCGGTCCTAACAGCAGTATTGTCAAGGCATACATACTGTAGTTATGTACAGCCATTTGTCTGTTCATCTTAAGACATCTGAGTTGAAGGATAACTGAGTAAACTAAAAACAGGCATACTCTGCTCTAAAGACAAGGGTAGTTTGAAAAATACCATTAAAAAAAATTATGATTGCAGGCTAAATTGATTATTTTTATGGTGACGTTCACCCTAAATGCATTAGGAGCAGGATCTTATCTCACATATGGAAATGTGCTTTGGTAATGTGGTTTCTGTGGTCTTATCCTGATGTACCTGGAGCAAAACCCTTTACAATCAGTATTACAGCTCAGTTGCTCAGCAAAAGTTCAGTGTGTCCATCAAGCATAGTGACTAAATGCTCCTTTGATCCCATGCCTGTAAATAGTTTGCTGTTTGCATGGGGGAAGAATGGATCAGCATGCATGTCAGTCCTTCCAGCTCTTGGAACATTCTGTCCTCTTTTCTTTTTTGTCTAGTAAGGAGATTGAAGACAGAATGTTGGAAACAGAAGGAGGTCAAGTGCTGTTGATGGACTGAACTTGAACCTCTCTCATCACTCGAGCGGTAATACAGACCGGAAAGGCAGGGCTAAAAAGATGGGAGAAGAGTGATGCAAGATAAGTGGTGACCTAATTGCTCTGGATCAAAACAACTGCATAGTTTTCCAAAGTTGTAAGAGTTCAAGTTGCAATAGAACTTATTTTTTCCACTATAGTTTTCTTTGTTTTTTAAGACTGATCCTTATTCTGGGTGTTTAACATTTACTTTTGAGATCTGTTTGGTGCCAAAGTAACAAGAGATAATTGTGGAGAAAGGACTCATAGAAATTAATGAGAAATCAACTCAAAAGGATTTCTTAGAGGAAAAAACTAAATTTAATCTCTCTTCCTTAGTTTTGTACATTTCTTTTTCTTCCCCTATGTGAGGAGCATAATGCAGCTGAGACGTTTGATGGTTTCAAAGAAAGCCAAAGAAAACACAGGATACCCACAATGCAAACACATAGATACAGTGAGTACTACAGAAAGTTGTGAGGTGGATACATGCATCTAATGTAAATCTGAGTAAATACATTATTTACCCTACAACCCAGTAAGTCATAGTTGGTGGTGGTTTCTTTTGGTCTGTCCAGTTATCAGGGGAACATTCAAACAAAATGCCATGTTCTCTCACTAAATCCAAGTCAGAATTTGCCTTTCTGGGCAGTGAGCTGGTTCCACTGCCTTCCCTCTTCTTCTTCTGTAAAAGAGCAAATTAAAAGTTACTAGAGTATGACATTTTGGGGAGGTAAACAGGATAATGAAACTACAGGGTAAAGCACTGAGAAGAGCAAGTAATTTACTTGCTCTGTGTTGAGTGATCCAGAGATCACAATTATGATACCCTGTAAAGCAAGACTGGGAAGGTTAAAAGTCATATGCTTGCATGTGATTTCTTTTCTTCCCCCACCCCCCTCCGAAAGTAGCTACCCATTGTTTTGTTAATTTGTTACTGTCGGGCTTTCTTACATTGCTACAAGTACTGGAGAGATACAACTTCCTTTTGGCTAAGCACAGTCAAAAAAGCCCAAGGCTTAATTAATTCAATCTTTGCAGGTTAGTTTAAACTGCACAGACTAAACCAATATGCAAGTGACAAGACATTCATTTTTTATTCCAGAAATCCAGCCACATGCCTGCAGTGGCTCATGCCAGAAAGCAGGGGTTGCTAGAGCACACCTCCCTGCTCAGCTGGGGCAGAAAGCTTGGGCCAAGACTAGCCTACCCACCTTACAAGGGGGGAGGGAGGAGGCTGTGCAGTGGGGAACGGCTGAAAAGCTTCCTGGGATGCTGGAGGACTGTGAGTTGATTTGAATCTGGAGAGTATCTGGGACTAATTTAACCTAAATCAGTTAAGTTTGATACTACATCCATCCAGGTTAATCTTAAACTGGTTTCAGCCTTTTTGAAATTGGTTTATGTGCACAGAACTTCTATTGTGATACAGATATAAGCAGATTTCCAATCACTTATACCAATTTACATCTAATTTCTGTACCTAGCCTTTGTGATTTGTTTTCCCTGAAAGCTTAATGAAAGCACCAGATGGACTTCACTTCGAGAGGATTCTTCAGCAATGGACCACCCTGCTCCACCTGAAGAGGACCCCCACAATAAGACTCTATATGGACTGAGACGCTTTCTTCAACCTGCTTCCTCCACCATTGCGGACCATTGTATGGGTTTGGGTGCATCTATCTTCCTCCTCTTTCAGTGTTGCAAACCCCCTCCCTCCCCTTCCCCTACCCCTGGGCTTAGTTGGCTAACATTGCATTTTCTGTAACCTAGCTGGCATTCCCCTCCTCACCCCTATGCCTCTAATCTTAGTCCCTCGCTCGGACAATTTGTATTTCCCTACTGGCATTGTCATCTTTTTGGATTCACAATCCTAAACATCTACTAATAAAATTCAGTCTGTTAACTCTCCATCATACTGCATGGAGAGACCAGAATTTTTGGGTGATACCTTTTTATTAGTCCAACTGTATTGCTGGAATAAAGACAGACCTCAATAACTACAAGTACACCATCACACTTACACTACCATACTGCATTGAGGCCCCAAGATTCCCTTCCATGCAAGGGAACATGAATTACATACCCTTCCATCGAAGGGAATAACATTACCAAGTTACATACCTTTAGCTTACTGGCAACTTACTGGTTCTGCCTCTCCCTTTCTGGCTATCCAGTGGACTGGCTTTAAGAGGAAGGCTGGGGAAGGATCTGGATAAGGTCTAAAAATCTGGTTTGAGCACTTTGCTAGGAATGAAAAGATACAGGTTCAAACTCTTCCACATGGCGGGGTGGTACCTAGAACTTGGATTTCCTGCTCCTGGGCTTAAAACATGGCAGTGTCCTTTGCCCCACACCTACATAGATTTTTGCTCAGCTAAAATTTCAGAACTTCCCTAGCCTCATGCATGTATGCAAGTAAGCATATACAGCTGCATATCTGTCCATGCTCAGTGGATATGTGCAGGTTTAAGTGGCCAGAGCCAAACTGCAAACTCTTTGTAAGTGCCAAAAACTATTAGTTATGCTATCGCATACATACCTAAATGGCATGCAAAGTGAAATAAGGTTACACACTACGTGTCTTAACAAAATGTAATGAAGTGAGCAGAAACCAAAACAGAGTCTTCTCTGAGCAGTGCTCTTCTTCAGTCCACAGCATCATAGAGGAAATGCTATCTTGGGAAATTTCCTGTTCCCTTAAAATCTTACAAAGAACTGCTATTTCAAGCTTAAAGTGAAGAAGAATCCTCCCACTTGGAAAGAAGGATACAGAGATGGCTGAGGCAGACAACAACAATGTTTTTAAACTGGCTGTAGTAGTAGTATGGGTATACCAGCAGGGTGGGGAGATACTTAGCTTTTACGGTTGAGGAGGAAAACAGGCAAACTAGTGAAGAATATCACAGTAACCATCTAATATCCATTTGCAAAGTGTAGAGCAAGAACAGGGTACTAAATGAATAGAACAGCTGTGATTCCATGCTTGAGAAATGGCTTTTTAATCTCTCAAAATATGTTGCTACATAGAAGGGACAAAGCAAGCTTCAGAGGTACAACCCACTAAAAAATATAGTGAAGTGCTACAGCATGCAACTTCAGAGCCAGCCCTTCCCTAAAATTCTTTGGAGAATTTCCTTTCACAGTTCATTCATGGCAATGTTGGTACTTCATAGATTTAAGGACTACGTCAATCTTTCTTATCTAGATTTCAAAATGATTCAGTCAAAATAAAGTGAGTGCAATGGTCTCATCCACTTCTCCAGTTGTTATTTTCCCATCATACCTGGATATGATATACATCCCTCATTTAGAAAATACCCAAAACTAGATGAGCAGGGAAGTTAGGAGGAATTAAGTGCACTGTACCGGCAGAGCTATGTGGGCTTTCAGTTCTTCTTTCATATGCATTAAAAAAATCTTTCCCTTCCACTTTCAAAGACAAATCATTACACGTCTTTCTCTTTCTTCAGCAAGTAAAATGAGTATAAGTCTTAAGTTACCTGTCAGAAACAGTATGGTACACACTTACAGTGTCTGAATTAAATGTTTATTTTTCCCCAGATATGTGGGGAGCCGGAGGAAAAGCAAGGGCAACACTGGACCCCTGCTGAACCAGATGGGGCAACTGAACAACTGACGCCCAGGAAAAAGCCAACCTATTAAATGGGTACTTTGCATCGGTCTTTCATCAGTCCCATGGGACGCCCATGCTCACCACAGGACAGGGCGGTCCGGGTGAGGGAGATCCCCTGCCTTCCATTAATGCTGACCTCATGAAGGAACACCTTGAGAAGCTAGATACCTTCAAGTCAGCCGGCCCTGACAATCTACACCGCAGGGTACTCAAGGAGCTGGCAAGCAACATAGCTCAGCCTCTGGCATGGATCTTTGAAAACTCCTGGTGCTCTGGTGTAGTGCCCAAAGACTGGAAGAAGGCCAATGTGGTGCCCATCTTCAAGAAAGGGAGGAAAGTGGATCCAGCTAACTATAGGCCCATCAGCTTGACTTCTATCCCGAGGAAGATCTTAGAAAAATCTATTAAAGAGGCCATCCTTAATGGACTGGCTGACGCCAACATCCTAAGGGATAGCCAGCACAGGTTTGTTGCCAGGTAGGTCTTGCCTGACCAATCTCATTTTCTTCTACGATCAGGTGACCTATCACCTGGACAAGGGAGAAGAGATTGATGTCATGTATCTTGACTTCAAACAACCCTTTGATCTGGTATCCCATGATCACCTCTTGGCGAAACTGGACAATTGTGGCCTTGGGTCTACCATGATCCACTGGCTGGGAAATTGGCCCCGTGGTTGGACCCAGAGGGTAGTAATTGATGGAAGTCACTTATCATGGTGTCCTGTGACCAGCCCCAAGGCTCTGTCCTTGGACTTGTATTGTTCAACATCTTCATTAAGGATGTGGACATTGGAGTCAGGAGCGGACTGGCCAAGTTCACCGATGACACCAAACTTTGAGGCAAAGCATCCACACCAGAAGACAGGCGGGTGATCCAGGCTGACCTGGACAGGCTCAGCAAATGGGCGGACGAGAACCTGATGGTGTTTAACACCAAAAAATGCAAGGTCCTCCACCTTGGGAGGAAAAACCTGCAGCATCCTTATAGGCTCGGCAGTGCTACACTGGCTAGCGCTATGGAAGAAAGAGACTTGGGAGTCATCTTTGACCACAAGATGACCATGAGCCTGCAATGCGATGCTGCGGCTAGTAAAGTGACCAAAACACTGGTTTGCATCCATAGATGCTTTTCAAGCAAATCCTGGGATGTCATTCTCCCCTTGTACTCAGCCTTAGTGAGGCCGCAGCTGGAGTGCTGTGTCTAGTTTTGGGCTCCACAATTCAAAAAGGATGTGGAGAAGCTTGAGAGAGTCCAGAGAAGAGCCACACACATGATCAGAGGTCAGGAAAACAGACCTTATGACGACAGACTGAGAGCCATGGGGCTCTTTAGCCTGGAAAAGTGCAGGCTCAGGGGTGACCTGATGGCCACCTGTAAGTTTATCAGCCACCTTGGTTTCTCCCCAAAATCTCTGCCCTGTGACAATGCGATGGGCCCAGCACAGAGGATTCACACCTCAGCCTCTCTCTTTAGGTAACTTGAGCTGGCTGCATTCCTGAGGGAGGGGGGAAACCTGCTCCCTCTTCCTACATGACTGGTATCAGCCACCTGGGTGAGGGGCATCTACCTGGTGGGCTGGAGTCTGCCCTGTCACTGGTGATGTATTTCAAATTGGTTGGCGGAGAGCCAACCGGGGCTGGCTTCCACTGGACTAGGTGAATGAGGTCACAGGGGCTATATATGTTAGGACGGGCTAGGAGGCAGCCTCTTTGGCCATGAGGTGAGGCAGCAGCCAGGCGGGGGACACAGAGAAGCTTTACCATCTGAAATTGGCTCTCTCCCCCAAAAAACTTATGAGCAAGGAACTGCCTGGCTCCAGAGGGGAAACTTCACCATCCTTTGGAAGATGCTTGTGAGTAAGCTACTCGAGATCTGATTAGATACCTAGCTGGCAGTAACTTAGATGCGTGATCAAAAGGCTACCTCAGCCAGACTGTTTGCTCTTTAGGATTTCTAGGATATTCCTCAATCTTGTACCCTATTTTCACCCTACCCCTGTAATCAATAAAGTCCTCCTTTGTGACCTGTGGGAGACTTATTGAGGGGTGGGTCTAAATTATGCCTAAGAGACCCCTTAGGTCTGAAGAAGACTCTACTTTTGCCCCCTGACTTGGGGAAGTGCCCCAAGTGCCTGTACTGGGTCGAGTTTCCCCAAGGACACAGGGCCGAGAGTGAGTCCATTCTTGGGGTGGAGTCCATTCTTGGTGGCAGCTACATTACCCCCAGGCTAGCGAGTGTGCTCCAGGAAGGGGGTCGGCCGGACACAAGGCGCCCCTAGGGAGGCATTCGGAGCCTGGAAGGTGGTCGGGTGCAGGGAGGTGGGTGGCTCAACGCAGGAGCACCCCCTACTGGCCCGCCACACAACCTGCCCTTGAGGTGGCTCAAGCACCTACGTTGAACACCTTCAGAATAAACTGGATGCTTATCTTGCTGGGATCCTGTGAGCCCTGCTGACTTCCTGCCCTTCGGCAGGGGGCTGGACTCAATGATCTTACGGGGTCCCTTCCAGCCCTAATATCTATGAAATCTATGATTTCAAAAGGTCATGGAATGTGATGGTACATTTCTGTGCATCACAGTTATCTATCATTGTGGGAGGCGGGAGAAAGCCCTATACAACAGTCCTCCGTATCCACAGCTTTCCAAATGGCAAGCTGCCAGTAACAGCAGAAGCTGTTGGACTAAACTCTCAAAATCTGTCCTAAAATTTTCTCACAGGTAATAGTCTGGTTATTCAGCCCTGAGATATTACAGAATTGGTTTATTCAGGCATCTCTGACTCCCCTCCACAAGTAAATCTCTGGTCTCCAGAGCACATTCAACAGCTGTTTTTTGATCTCCAGGGCAGCATGAACTCAGTATTCACTATGCTGACATATGTCTAAAGCAACAGGAAGGTTTGATGTGGCTGTGGCCTAAACAGACATTTTCACTTTCATGCATGAGTTTCCACTTTTTATTAGATACAGCTGGAAATGCCTAAGCACGTGTCAAAGGTTTCTTTACCCAGGTATGTCTGGTTTAGACCAAAACTGAAAAACTTGTATATTTGCCAGTGGTGACCAAAGTCCATTTGAATTTACAAGTTTTCTGGGCTTGTCTTTTTTCTTTTAATTGTTCCTTTCTTCAGTTGCCATCTCTGCATGCTTTTACATTTCCATACCTACCTACAGAAGTAACAACAGTAGGTGTATTACGATTCATGGCCTAGATTCCAAGCAGCACAGCCAGTTCCATGTAAAGCTGAAAGAACAATCCAAGCTATTCACTTATTTTTCTAGGCCTTAAAAAGGCAAAGTGGACACATGAGAAGTAGTAGTCCAACTGGAAATTACTTCTTTGGCATACATCCTTCACACCCTCGAACTAGAAACTAAACAATAGAAGCATTACTTTCAAACTATATGCATTTGGTCTGTACCATTACTTTCTGTTCCTCATCATTTACAAGTGTGAAATGACAGACTACCAGGTGAGGGACTCCCAGGACTTCATTACCTTGGAGCTGCTTTTTCCTCATGTATTAATTTGGTTCAAAGTCGGTAATGATAGAGGCACAAACAAACCAGCCACATAGCAAATGAAAATTAATGTCACCATCCCCTTCGAGAACCGGTGCCAAGTCTTCACTGATGCCCGGGCTTGCAAGCAGGAGAAGTATGCCCTGCTGGCCGACACCCTGAGGGGCCGCGGCTACGACGTGACGGTTGATGCGCTCATCGTGGGGACGCTCAGAGCCTGGGACCCCAGCAACGAGAGCGTCCTCTGTGCCTGCCACATCTCCCACTGCTACGCCAAGCTGATGCGCTGCCTCATGGTGTCCGACACCATCCATTGGTCCAGCGACATCTACGTGGAGCACATCACGGGCCACCGCCAGTACACCGACCCCATCAAACGAGCCACTGCCAGACTGGATCCGGAGGGCACCACCGCCTGAACCGCCCCCCCCCCCCCGCTTCACTTTGAGGATTCTTCTGCCATGGATGACCCCGCTCCACCCAAAGAGGACCCCCGCGATTGGACTTTATGGACTGAGACGCTTTCTCCGAGCCACTTCCTCCACCATTGCAGACCATTGTAACGGGTCTATGTGTATCTATCTCCTTTTTCTCTCAGCGTCGCGAACCCCCCCTCCCCTTCCCACATCCCCTCACCCCCGGGCTTAGTTGGCTAACATTGTATCGCTTGTAACCTAGTCACATTCCCCTCCTCTCACCCATCCCTCTATTGTTAGTCCCTTGCTCAGGCGCTTTGTATTTCCATACCAGCTTTGTCATCTTTTTTCTGGATTCCCCATCCAAAACATCTACTAATAAAAGTCAATCTGCTCTTACTCCAAAAAATCTCACACTAGATATGGCATTCATCCATTTAGACTTTTTGGGTCAGAGCACCCCACCCCTGCTTTTTTGAATGCAGTGGTATCCCTAGCTGAGAAATGCTTGCTTGTGCTGCTTTGGCTGTCCTTGGTGCTTCTCAACAGGGTTCAGATGACAGAAAGGGCAGTGCAGCTGTGATGATACTTCTCTGTGCTGCAAAGTCTAGAGAGTCTAGACTGTGCTCTTTCCTGCATTAGAGCTCTTTCCTGCATTAGAGCTCTAATCAGCCTAAAACATGCAGGAGCTGCCTCATGCTACGCATCTCTTTCTGGTCCAGCACCCCCCTGGCTCCTATTGCAAAAAGTGGTGGATGGGACAGTTTGACCCATGCCTGGTTCTGTGAGAAGTGTGGCAGGAGACAGACCAGAAAGAGCTGCACAGCTCAAGGCAGCTTTGTTGCCTCTTCAGACTGATTAGGAAGCTCTAAGGCACAGGAAGCATGCAGGGCAGTTTTACATAGTCACTGCCATCACAGCATCCCACCTGAGAACCAATGCTGTAGGTGAATTACATATCAAGTAAAAATTAAATTGCTAATCAAACATTAAATGATTTTTAAAATATTCCAGATGTAAACTCACAAATGGGCCTGGCCATTAATCTTCGTTGGGGCTTTACATCAAAACCATGGCAAAAAAATCACTTTTCCTAAGGCACTGCCTCCCTGCCTTGTATGATCATGGTAGATGTGATTACCTGAGGCACTCCTAACTTAATATCTCTCTAAATTAAATGAGTGGAGAGTGGCAGAGTATTCTTTCGGTGAGGGGTTTTTTGGTACCAAAAATTCCTCACCAAAAGACTACTTTGCCAGTTTCCATCCATTTTTACTTTATATGCAATTCACCTACAGCTGTGGTTCTCAGGTGGGATGCCGTGGGGGCAGTGACTATTTCTTTTTGCAGTAGGAGCCATGGGGGTGCTGGACCAGAAAGAGCTGCACAGCATGAGACAGCTCCTATCTGTTTTAGGCTGATCCGAGCCCTAATGCAGGAAACACCATAAAGCACATGTTCTACAGCCCTCTCTAGACTTTACAGCACAGAAAAGTATCATGCACAGCCCTTTCTGGCAACTATGACTGTACGAGGCAGGGAGGCAGTGCCTTAACTAGAAGGGGTCCTCATTAGCATAATTTGATCATTAGCAGCAATAAGAAGCATGTTAACATAAAAAAAACTCATGAAGTATCCTTCTACATGTCATTAAAAATAAAGCTGCCAAGAAACTGAAAACAATTCTCCATATGCTTATCATCTAACAGAGATTATTTGGCGGCATGCTTGAAAGACACAAATAGCTTCAGTGCATTGTCTAAGGGACAGAGGTCCATAGGAAAAACTCATCCATCACAAACATTAATGGCTGGCACACTTGCTGAGTATCTTAGCAGGGAGATGCTCAGCAAGCAAAAACAATGAGAATGAGCTACCCTCTCACCTTCAGAGATGGTCTCTTCAGGTCAGGGTTGAGACACATTGGCAGGGCAGTGTAGGGAGGCTCGCCTTGTCACTGCCCAATGCCGTGCATTTTCTGTGAAGAAATAGAGAACTTAAACCTCCAGTGCTCTCAATCTGGTATCCCTCAAAATCACTAGCATCATTGAAAATTATTCTTCTTTGCCTTTGTATAAGGCAGATGAGGGTGATGTTACCTCCTCTCTTGCCACGCCTTCCTTGCCTTTTGAACTCAATGTATTAATTCCTTACAAAATAATGGGTAGCACAGGAGTGATAACACCATATACACAGAAGAACCTCATTTTCAGAGCACTATTTTGGAGAGTGAAGCCCATTTGGCATGCATTTTTGGTTAGACTATTGGTCAGAGAGCCAGCCAGCCCATCTGGGTATGTTAAACGCATATGGAGGGAAAATCTTCAGTTCGTGTTCTAACTGAATGCTGAAACAATAGTAGCTTTGAAAATAACGACTAGGGCAATTAGGCAAAGAAAAACCACACAAAAACCCCCCTAGTTTTGTAATGAAGATAAATGTCATACTTCTTTCATGATGGTCTGCTGGAAAATGGAGCGAATGGAAAGACAGCAACGATGAAAATTCTGGATGAGTTGAGGGTGGATGGAGCCACTGAGATGTGCTACTTCTTTGTGTGTTGGTGTAATAAAGATTCCTTGCATTGTTTCTAAAGAAAGATAGTGGAAGAGGGTGTTCTCGGGACCAGAAGTCAACCTTCAAAAGTAAGAGAATAATTGACTTGAAATTCTATAAAAATCTTTAAGAGTAACCTCACATACACAAAATGCACTTGTTTCTTATGTGTTTCTTACTTACTTTTCATGAATGCTGACACTTAAGATTTTCCTGTTTTTACAGAAGGCAAATCTTTTTGTTCAAATTACCGTTTTAAAAAAATCCTGACTGCCTATATCTCCTTACCTGAGATAACTTGCTCACAGGTTGGAAGAAAGAGAGCGTAGTGGGTAGAAGGGGAGCTTCCTAGTTCACTGGCCAAATTGCATTAAAAGCCCATCAGCTTGCGCATGCCCAACGGGAGGGCTTGTAAGCCCTTTCCTCTTTCTGGGATGGAACGCATTCCGCACCCACAAAGAAATAACTAGGGACCTACTGAAATTGTGAATGTGTGATTTTTGCAGAAACCGTTATTTTGGTGGGCTCTGCACAAAAGCACAGGCTTGCTGCAAAAAATAAATAAATCAGTAAAAACTTTACCAGCAAGGAGAAAAGTGCATGAGAAGCCCTGCAGTTCTGGAGCATGGAAAGCAGAAGGGGGTGGGCAGGGCTGTCTCTACAAGGGGCCGGGTTATGCAAAGAATGAAATGGGGAGGGAAGAGAGGCGAAGAAGAGATACTTGCTACACCTGCCAATTCAGGGCACCAAGCTATTCTAAGAAAGGTAGGTTTTAAGAGGTTATATAAGGGCATGGAGGGCCAGGTCTCCAGTGTCTCTTGGTTTTTTTCAATAACCAACAAAAGAACAATTGATAATTAAACAACAGGGGTAAAGAAATTTGCTTGAAAAAAATAAAGGGTTTGTTTAAAGCTTTGATAAAAAAAGAAAGAAAAATAAGTGGTTTGGGCACAGTCCAGGTTTTGTCTAGCTACCACAGGCATAAGAAGGAAGGGAAGGGAAGGTCAGGGTTCCTCTGTCCTTTATCTCATAAACTTGGGAACATAAGGAGGCACAGGACATGTAGGCAACAATAATGGATATGAATAGTCAAAGTTCCTAACTTGGGCAGGAGGCACATGTGCACTTACTGTTCTCCCCATTGTTACATCTTCAATAACTCTTGTTTTTGGCTTTATCACAGTGGCTATGAGTGTCTTTTGTTAGGAATACAGATCCTTGCTTTTGTAGAATCCTTGATGGGAAGCATTTGATTAGGGTTATCAGCTATAATTAAACAGAACCTTTGGTGATTTGCATACATGTTTAGAAGAACAATGAACATAGGATGAAATATGAAAATGAAAACAAGTAATCTCTTACTTGACAGCATTATACAGTTCTGTATTTTTCTCTGAAAGGTTCTTTTTCAGGTTCCCTAAATTAAAAGGATTTGGAAGAGTATGCTTCTTTTTAGTAACCTAAAAAACAAACGGCACAAGCAAAAATAACAAAATGATCATAAGTAGGAATGAAAATGTACAGCCAACAACACCATCAGTTATTAAAAAAGGGAAGTAAATAAACAACCGCAGCAACTTCTATAACAAATTTTATAGTATATAATGTATTTCAAACTAAAATGGATTCGTAGTAATTGTACAATGCATAACAAGTTGCCCTCATCACTTTTGTTTATAGTGTTATCTCTGAAAAATTCTCCAGTTACTTTTAAAGTTTAACACAGCTGTGGCCAATTTAATCATCAGAAAGGCAAATATTTAGAAGCAATGATGATCCAGATGAAAGAAATCGGTGATGATTATGGGCTTGATCTAAGCCCACTAATGTCAGGAAGTCTTCACAGATTTAAATGAGCTTTGAATAAAGGCCCTTGGGACTCAAATCAGCAGGGTCCTTTCTTTATAAGCTGCCACAATTTAACCATTGGAGTAACCTCACTGATCATTTTAATCATGCCTTAAGAATTCTAGTAAAATACAGGGCAATCAGTTATGATTTCTTAAATTCCAGAAACTATTTTATGCAAATCCAAAACAACAACTAAGAAAATTAAACTAGCTTTAAAATAACCATGCATAACTTATAGGAAGTATAAAGAATTGCCTTGCTTCCGTTTATATAGAAAAAATAATTACTGTACCATCAGCATGGGATGAAAAAGCCCCTCATCATCTTGTATTTGCAAATGAAACAGGTGCCTGCTGAAGCTATGGCTCTAGCCCTGAGCTGGAATTGGGGTCAGGGTCAGACTGACAGCAGCCTCCTGGCCCCCCACTCCACTTGCCCTCTGCAGCTTCTGCTCCCTCCCTCCTGCACATCCTCTTCCCTCTCCCTTACTATCAGCTTGGTTGGGGCTGGGGTCTCTACTGGGCATGGAGCACAAGGAAACTCCTTCCCCTGCCTGGCCAGTCAGCAACACCAGCACTGTTGCATGGGTCAGAGACAGGCTGAACTCCCATGTGTTGTGCTCCAGAGTGGAGCATCCCCAGCAGCATGTGACAGTAAGGAGTTTGGGGAAGAGAAGAGGCAGAGGTGAGAGGGGGGCGGGGCAGAGAAGAGGCAGAAATTGTGGGGAGATGAGGATGGGGGGATGCCAGTTGTAGCGGGGGGCTAGGAAGGCTGCAGGGGGAAGAAGTGGACAAGATAGAGGGCAAGGAAGCCACATGGCAGCCATGGCTTTCCATGCAGTAGCAGGGGTGGGGGTGGGGGGTCAAAACATCCTTCCAGTACTGAGGGCAGTGGTCACCAACCAGGAGATCTCGATTGACTGGTTGATCATGGAGACTCTGACAATCGATCTCAGTCTGTCAGAGGCTCCATGATCAGGAGCAGCAGGATGCATGTGGCTGGGCTGAACCACATCCCCTGCTGCCTGGGCTGGGCTGGGTGAGTGGGGTCAGAGCCCAGGCAGCTTATCTAGGGGACGGTGGGGGCACAGGAGATCCTGGGGTGCCAAAAAGTGATCTTCACCATAAAAATGTTGGGGACCACTGATTTAGGGCATTTTTACACATGCAAGCACCACAGTGCTAGGTGCTTTGAAAAGCACCCGGCGCTGTGACGCTGTAAGCTACAACACCAGTGCACATTTCTTATTAGCAACCTGTTTTTCTCAGGAAAAAGCCATACATACTAAAATATTTGGTGTATAAATGAGAAGAGAGAAGTCTGCAATAGAACTGATTTTTTCACGTCACCTTTAAAACTTGATCAGCTCAGTACATTACTAAATGATATACGATAAAACAATATACCTTAAACCAGAGGTGTCAGACATACAGCCCACGGTCAGATCCAACCACAGAACCCACTCTATTTGGACTACTGGTGGGCCATGGGAAGTTGGGGAGAATGGCCAGGGATGCCGCCCGCTATAGAATCCAGAGCCCTTGGGTCCCAGCTAGATAGGCAATAAATGACAGGAGGGTGAGCTACGGCCAAAGCCTTGTTACCCTCTGGCTGTTTTGCCTGTTGCCACTGCTGCATCTCTACCTCCCTGGCAGCTGAACATCACTGCATGGAACCACAAACTAGAGCTATGCCTTGGCACAGGGCATGTGGTGGAGGCTCCTCCAAATCCAGCACAGGGCACTTGGTGGATGAAGCCACTGCAAGTGCCTCAGGTGGGAGCAGGAGCTGATGTTGCTGTCACCACTCCCTTGTGCCTTGGATTGGATTGGCCTTGAGGCACAAGGTGAATCTGACACCCCTGCTTTAAGCAGCCTACTTCAGACCCATCAAACCCTTGGGATTATCTTTGTTCCCAATGTCAGACCTGATCTTGTGTTGCAAGTGGATTAAGGCCTCCACTTTCTTCAGGCTCTTCACAACCACTGTCAGAAGCTCCACCGATTCTTGAGGGACTCAGTCTACGTGTCCTTAAGGAGGAGTCACCAAAGAGTGTCCTCATGCTTGTTGGAGAAGTTGCTGTTTTGGAAGTATTTTGCAGTTTACTGAGTATGGGTGGGTTTGAAAAACTGTCCAGTCTGTCACGTGATGCAGGAAGGAACCAGTCAGCACAAGACAGAAGTGGAATGGAGGGAGAGTCTAATCTTTCCTCTATGTTGGAATCAATTCCTTCCAACTGGAGTATTGTTGCTTTGACTTGGTCCACATATATACAATCTGGTCCTGGATTTCCAATAGCTTTGGAAGTGCAACCTCCTGCCTCCAGCAAAACACACAGCATAAAGTGTCTCTGTAAACAAGTTAATAGGATTTATTAACTTTTGGTGTAAAATACTATATATGGTATGCATTTTATATTCCATTTACCATATTTGGACAAATTATAGGGATTCATAGATTCATAGATGCTAGGGTCGGAAGGGACCTCAATAGATCATCGAGTCCGACCCCCTGCATAAGCAGGAAAGAGTGCTGGGCCTACATTACCCCAGCTAGATACACATCCAACCTTCTCTTGAATACCCCCAGGGTAGGGGAGAGCACCACCTCCCTTGGAAGCCCGTTCCAGACCTTGGCCACTCGAACTGTGAAGAAGTTCCTCCTAATATCCAATCTAAATCTGCTCTCCTCTAGCTTGTGGCCATTATTTCTTGTAACCCCCGGGGGCGCCTTGGTGAATAAATACTCACCAATTCCCTTCTGTGCCCCCCTGACGAACTTATAGGCAGCCACCAGGTCGCCTCTCAACCTTCTCTTGCGGAGGCTGAAAAGGTCCAGTTTCTCTAATCTCTCCTCGTAGGGCTTGGCCTGCAGGCCCTTAACCATACGAGTGGCCCTTCTCTGGACCCTCTCCAGGTTATCCGCATCCTTCTTGAAGTGCGGCGCCCAGAATTGCACGCAGTACTCCAGCTGCGGTCTGACCAGCGCCCGATAGAGGGGAAGTATCACCTCCTTGGACCTATTTGTCATGCATCTGCTGATGCACAATAAAGTGCCATTGGCTTTTCTGATGGTTTCTGATGGATTTACTATGCAAGATTGTCAGCCTCCCCTACAACATTTGCTTTGGGTCAAGATCAGGTCTCCAGGGGTGTTGTAGCCTCATAATCTACGGGCAAATGAACTGCCTTGGAAACTGTAACTTACCAAACCAACTATTAGTAAAAAGTATCTTGCTTCAGGCTCCCTGTATCCTGTAGCACTTGAAATTTCACACTGTTGTATATGGTGATGGGGAAATACTTCTCGCCATATCACTAACTGACCAATCCTTTGTTCTGCTGCCAAGGGTAACAGACAATAGTGTCGACCATATAAAGCTATATCGATAAGGTCCTCCTTTGGCAAGTGATTAGCAATCAAATAACCCTTAAGGAAAGCACAAAAAAGGAAATATATTCAATAACAAGTTTTCATCGTATAATAACTTCCATCTAAATAACTTGGTACGTTAGATATGTTAATATTGTAAGCTCTTTAAAGCAGGCAATCATTTTGTGCTGTGTTTGTACAGCATCTAGTACACTGGGGCCTTGGAACTTCATGACTTAAAGTTTATAAGTACTACAATCCAAATAAAAAAAAAAGAATTACCAGAGAACCTTGGATCTTTGAAATTAATCATTTCCCCAGACAAGAAACACAACTGAATTGTATAATTGTATAATAACTAATAACGGATGGATCAAGATGTGGGGGGGAGAGGGGGTGGAGGGAAGGAAGGGTGTTGGTGACCTTCTCTCCTTTTTAATGGTGTTGATGTTCCACTAATCAAGTTATCCTTTCTTCTGCAATACTGCTGTTTGCAGTTGTTCCCGGCAATGTAGCTCCTGTTTCACAGCCCTGAAGACTGTTTTTAACTCTAACTAAAACATTAACTCAGGTGTGAAAATAACTAAGTGAAGCGTTGGATATGGGGTCAAGATCAAGAAGGTCAGATTTTGTTTTCTGAACCTGAAAAGAGATGTAGATTTAATTCTAATGAATACAGAACTGATATAAGAACATTTGATTATTTTTTGCTTAGTTGTGTTTTTATACGTAACATGATATAGCAAACAAATGCGCATACCAATAAAGCTATATTTTTTTTTTTTGCTGAAGTGGTTACCAGCTTCTTACTTGGAAGAGAATGGATATGAAAAGAACTGGAGAGATGCTGGCAAAAGCAGCATGCCTTCTGAATTGCCATATCAGTCCCTCTTTAGTGGTACAAAAACTAGCTCTCTCATGCTTCCCATTAGTGCTGTTATCAGTCTAAACCTATTCTGGGGCAGGTCTAGATGACAGGTGGTAAAACATCTGTGGTGGTGCACAGCACCACTCCCTGTACTGCTAGCACTAGTCTAATGATGAAATCCCACAGATGTCATTGTGGGCATTATGCAACAATACTTATTTGAACACACCTCTACCATGGGACTACTTGCATAAGGTGTAACTGCATGAATAAGCCTCTAGAATATAAGCTCCTCAGAGCAGGGCTTTATCTTCTTATTTGTTTTTACAGTGTAGAGAACAAGGGCAACGCTCAATCGGTAAAACACAACCACAAGACAGGTCAAGTTGAAGGAAAATTACTGATGGTTTTTTATTTCTATGTAGTATTCTTTAACTACAGTCAGATGTCTTCATTTAGAGACAGAGATGGACAAAGAATTATGCCATCAGAATATCATATAATAGTGCTCTTTTCAGTTAATGTGGTAATTCATCACAGATTACTATACCTCTCTTAAAAATTGCATCAGACACAAAAATTCAGCAAGACCATTCAAACATATTTTGGCATTACCTATCATGTAGTAAGTATTTTTTCACAATTATTTATTCCATTTCTTTAGTTTGGTTATACCTGTAGTCAGTTTTAAATAGGTAGGCGACTGCTCATTTTCACATTTGTCAAGCTCTGGTTGAATATTAGTTCATGACTGACTTGCATTTCCACCGAGTCTTACCTTGTAGAAGAGACAAGAGCCCAGAATCATGTATAACCGTCTCATGTCAAAGTAATCTTCAGACTGCAAACAAAAGCACAGTGAATTTATAATTTGTGATTTTTACATGACACAGTAGGGCCGAGGGAAACTAATTCCACTAAATGGTAATCAGTGTGTTATTTAATACTTAATTTTTCCAGTATGCCTTCTTTATTTTTTCATTTATTAACAGCTGAGCACCAGAGGGATAGTATTAGAACAAATAGCTAAATAAAACACAAAGTTTAGCCTTCAGTGTTGGTCTTCGTGTCACTGCAGAATTGTCTTTACAGTTATTTCCAGCTCAGTATAACAGATGCTCAGATTTCCTGCTCAGTCCTAACCTTCCTGTAAAGCAGATGGCTTTTTTATAGGAAACAGGTCTCAGAGGTCAAAGCAGGCAATTAGCTGAAGCACAACTCCTGCCACCAGAGGGACCTCTTACAGCAAAGTAGCAAGGCATAGCGTTCCCTTTGTATAGAACCCAGAAATAAATTTACCCCAAATTAACTCACTCATTAACCTTTTAAATTTAGTTAGCAAAAACTCTCACATTCGCTATGCAGATCTCAGATGGACAGATTTTATTTTAAATGTAATGGATAGTACCGAGCTCTGTTCAATAAGATATTATATATACATGTAATTTTCAATATTCAGTCAGTTCATTTTGTAGGTAAGCATTCCTTTTTGGTTGGCTTTGTTCCTTTGTAGACAGAAACAACAGTTTAACATGAATTTACATTTCCAGATATATTTTACTGATTCAGAAAAGGCAAGCCCCCAAAATGCTAACAACCAGGGATCTTGATTTTCTCTTAAATCCAAAATTCTCTGATTAAAATACCCAAAATTCATGTTTTCCTGTGATTAAACTCAAACACCAGTATATAGGTATCATTTGAACATAATGTTTTATGGCTATATTTACAATTTTAAAGCAATTTGGAAGCCTATCACCTCAAGAATCATTATAATAAAATAATTCTAAATACTTATATGTTTTGGCATTTGATTTTAGTTTTATTATCATGGAAAATTAGAGCTCCCCCTGCCTTTACTCACAAAGATGTGGTTCCAGCTGCAGCCATCCCCTTGCTGCTTTGTGGCGCTGAGCAGCCCTTGTACTCTGCTCCTGTCGCTGCCACTCACTCCCAATCCACAGCCCACCACCCCCACCCAGTCCTGCTCGTTCCTCACTCCTGACCCGCAGCTTCCTGGTCCTGCCAGTGCCCCTCACTCCTGACCCACAGTTTCATCATCCCTCCAGCCTTTCTGGTGCCCCTCACTCCTGACCCGCAGCCCCCTGGCCCTGTCACTGCCCATCACTCCTGACCTACGGTCCCCCAGCCTCCCCAGCCCTGCTGGTGCCCCTTACTTCTGATCCCTGCAGCCCTGAATTCCCAGACCCTCAGTGTGTGGGGTAGGGGGCGTGTGGGCATAGCCAGCATCATAGGCAACGTGTTGAGGGGCTTTGGTCTGTGCCCACAGCCAGGCACAGGCCTGCAGCCTCGTCGGACCAGCACCAGGCAGGAATCTCCTCCATGGCCCAGCATATGGGACAAGGCAGAAGAGGGAGTGCTGCACCACCATACCCGCCAAGGTGAGGCACTGCAGTGACGATGGTGCAGCATTCTGCTCCCCTGCTGCTGCCAGGCAGGTACGGGGCACCTTGGCATGGCAGCACAGTGCTCTTCGTGGCAGCGGGACAACATAGAGCCTCCCTGCCCTGCTCTGCCCTCCCGCGCTGGGTCTTGCCCACTGGGCCGCAGAGCTAGCTCCTGCCTGGTGCTGGTCCAGGCAGGCTGCAGCCCCAGTGCCCTGCTGTGGGTGCAGAAATCTGGGGGGCATGTACCACAAATTACCTACAGCACCCCCACATCAACTATGGTCCTGCCTCCTTCCCCCCATGTATCGCCTATGCTTCTCCCATCCAACTACGCATTGTCTATGCCCACCCCCCTCCATAAACCTACTTTCAGAGCTGCAGGAGCTGCTCTCCATTTACCTGGCCTCTTTGCTGGCCACATGCACATATGGATGTGCACATGCATGTGGCCTCCCTGTCTCTGACTGCCCTTCTGCTCCCCCGAGCCCCAAGCACCCGCTGCAGGCTAGAATTCTGCCAGCCTGTGAGGGGAAACCCAAAGTTTCTCAGGTTTTTCTCCTTTAAAAGGGAAAGTCCACAATTTTCTCCTTTTAAAAGTGGAAATGGAAAACATGGATCTCTGCTGATAACAGTACAGATTTGAAGATATTTTCTTTGTATTTGAATGTAATCTGTCCAGAACTCCATTTAAAAAAATGCTTATTCTGAAGCATTTGGGTTGCAGATGGCTTCCAAAGCGAGCTGAAATTTTCACAAATATAAACCTATTTACATCTCACTGTGATATAACATAAAGGATATATAAAGAAAAATAATCTTTATTAATTTGTTTTCTTCGTTCAAGCTTGTGGCTATAAAAAATTTTTACTTAAAATTATATTATTATGTATAACCATGCCCATGGAGCAGGTGTTTGTTTAACTGTACAATGTTACAGAATGATAGCTTAGTTCCATAATGGCTTTTTTCATCAAGGTTACTAAAAAGAATGCAGTGAGAAATATATCTCATATTGCACTGCATGTACACATAGCTCCTTTGTTACTAATACCTGTAGTTGTTTTCTTAAGGCTGACAGATTTAATTCTGTATATATTTCTATGCAGCAGATTTAATTCTGTATAGTTTCAAGACATTCCACAACTACTTCAAAGGGAAAAAAAAGCAGCAGGGTAACCGAGTGGGGCATGACCTGGGCAGCAGCCTTTGTGGGAGGACATAAAAAAAAAGCAGTTGCCACCGCAGTCTACATGACAGAAGGGAGTACTGCCCCATGCATCATGGCTGCCCTGGGTGCAGATGTACCCTGCTATGCCTCAGAGAAAGGAGTTGATCGATCCCGACTAGTAACAGAAACCAGGAAGGGAAGTGTTCTAGCACAGGTGGCTAACTTTAGCTAAGTTAAGCATTCATCAAACTTCCAGCTAGATCAGATCAACAGTATCAACCTAATTGTCTCTGTAGCTAATAGTACAACCTCAGAGGGAAACTTGGGATAAAGGATATGGGTAACACACAGCTATTTACTGTAAGTCATTAATGAAATGTTAAAAAAAAGTTATTTAAACTTTTACTATAAGTCAAGAAAAAACATGGATGACTGTTACACTCCTGTGATACTGATCTGACTTTTATTTAGGTAACAGCATTGATGAGCTTGGTCCAAGCTTTTTAACATTCAGTTGTTTTGATCAGCACAGATAGTTTTACCCTGTAAAAATATGCTCCTTACCAGCTCTGCAAAATCAGCTGCCTCCAAATCACTCAGTGCTGTATCAATTTCCATCTGAAATATTTAAATGGTGAATATGAACACCTTTTGCCAACAAATTTACTTACAATCATTATAAGACTGTATATAACATAGTATTGATAACCTCATAAGAGTAAGAAAACACAAAGACGTGGTAAAAACTGCCATGTGTTTTTTGCAGTTCCCCCAGACCAATAGTATCAAACATCAAGAATGTGAATTCTGCAAAAAGAATAAAAGAAAAATCTTTTGCAGTTTTTGCATATTTTTCTCCTCTTGCAATGATGGAAAATATCATTCTACTTGTCCGTCTCCTGTACCCACTGTTTTGTATAAAGGAGATGTCAATCTTACTTTCTTCATGGATTAAAACATGAAGGCAAGAGGCTATCCTGAAATCTGGCAAAGCTTTAGTATCCAGCTGAGTTATTAGAAAAATCTTTTTCACATTAGATTTAGTTTTTGTGTCTATGGAAATTTCCAAAACTTTCTCACAAGTAACTGTTGTTCTACTAAAAAAAGCTTTAAGCTTGCATATTTTTAACTAGAGGAATTGTTGGTAAATGTAAGTTTTCCTAAAAATACTTTTATTTAAAGAACAAAAGCACCAGCCACTCAGCTTCAAGACTGAAATGTGTTACTAAATGAAAAGGAAAAAACCTCCCAATCTCTACTATGTAATACCATGGCACATGTTTCAGGCTATGTAAACAAGCCCTCTTACTGGCATACAGCTGGCTTTTCAAATTGATAGAAATGTCAGCCATGCTGTTGACAATCAACTAATATCGCTTAATTTCTCTTTTGGTTGTAAACAGACCTCTGTCCCATTCAGAACAGATATTCTTATGTTTATTATTAGAAAAATGGTTATTCCTTCCTTACTTAAGACTGAATCTACCTTCTAAATAGAAACACAATTCTAACTCAACTTCACAAAAAACACTTCACCAGAAATCTGATATTGTGCAACTGCAATTTTTTTTCTGAAAAATGTATACAAATCGCAAATGATTAAAAAGAATACAAGAGTTTAAAACTGGATGCATCTACATGTGCATTAATGTGCTGTAGTTGCTGTGCATTAAGTTTAGTACTTGTAATAATAGGTACTAATTCAATGTGCAGTAACGTGCTTACTGCGCAGTAGAGCCAGCACACGTTTTAGTGATGCTAATGTGCAAAAGACTAATTTGACTGCGCATTAACACAAAGCATGGCTTTTGACACGACACACTAATGCACAGTAGAATTATTTGTATTTAGACATATTTAGCATCTTGTATAAATGTGCCCACTGTCTTTATTTGACATTTTCCTACTGTTTTTAGTTTAGATCTCTAAAACTGAAAAAAGTTGAAACTTTCACATTCAGTTCAAGTATTTCCCCAGCTAACAGAAATACCTTTTATAGCCTGATCTTCAACATCTGGAAAATCTAAACTGGGTGCATCTACACAAATGATTTACTGCAAAGTAGATTAATTAGCTCAGCAGGAAAATGTCCTTGTCTACATGTGCAAAGCTATTATGCTGGAGTAAACTAATTAACTCTTCTGAAGGTTGGTATTGCCAGATATAACTTCTATCCTACAGTGGACTTATTTCCTCTGCCACAACACACATGTACATGCTGACTGGGGCATGAGGACGCTACAGTACGAAGCTGCCTGCCAGTTAGCCCTGCAGTGTAAAACCCTCATGCCCCTCCCAGCCGCTCTCCAGCACACTGAGTCATGTCAGAGCAGCCCTCAGCTGGTAAGCTGACCCCAGGGCTGTGCCGCTCTGGCTCAATGTGCTATGGTCATGCACACATGTTGCAATGTGCCCATTTGTAAATGCTGCTCCTGGGAGCAATAAACTCCAGTGCAAACTGAACCAGAGCTTTTCATGGCATTAATATTCATGTGTTGATGCACTCACGGTTGTCTAAAAAAATGTAAAAGCCTCTAGCCATGTACACTTTTTAGTTACTTTGGTTAAAAAGAAACCTTTCCCCAGTGTGAACTGGTATTAAGTATATGGTTGCCTTCTAAACTTGCAGATGCAGAGACTTAATGTCTCTGCTCCTACTAAGTAGGTTTTCCAAGTTTCAACAGACAGAGAACTGATCAGTCTCTACTTGTTTTTCCATAATGCTACTGGGATCTCTACAGAGAACAGTGATATTTATAAGGATCAGGTCAGTTTTATTCCGTAGCTGCAGATGCAGACACTGGGCTGTTCACAATGGAGAAGGACCATAAACACAAAGTTAGGGAGAGTTTAAATAGCAAAGATGCCAAGACACCGTTTGCAAGAGCCAAGAACCTGACAGCAGAATGAAGTAATAGAGATTTCCCCAGAACTGGAATGGAGGATCAGTAGCTTTGAAGTTGATAGCAAGTGTGATGGCCAGAACCAAAGAAATTAATAAGCAATAAATATGTGCTTCTTGGAGGCATTTAGAACTTTTGTCTAATATGAAGCTTGTATTTTTGTAACCCGCAAATGTAACTTGTAACTGTTTGTGGAACTGACTAGGCCTCAAAGACAAAGCTATAGCTGTGAAATTAGCTGACCTAATAGTTCTCTCTCACTCAGAATTTAGCCTTAATGATGATAAAAACTGGATTCAACTGCCCAGCTTATCCAGTACATTTCAAAAAAGAACATCTCAAAAAAGCATAGTCAGAGAATTCTGAAGGGGCTGGATTTAGGCAGGGTAATGTTAATTTCAAACCTGAAAATGCTGTGTTGCAATTTGCTTATTGGATAAACCCAAGCTTGGGCAGTAACTTATTATAATGATTTCTAACCTTTTAACCCCATAGGATAACAGCTATAAAGTACTATTATGAATGGCTATATAACTAAAAAAAATAGCATAATTAGGATATAAAAGAACATTCACGTCAAAGTAACGCTTGGGAAGGACGGACCAGAAGGGTCATTGCTTTCCCATACCCCCACGGATCTCTCTTACTCCCTGTGAGAGTGAGGACCAGATCCTGACTGCTGGGCTTCCACCAGTTCTCCTTCAGGAAGCCCAGTTCAGAGACGTCTGACTTTGCTGATTCAACTTGAGGTGCATCTTCTAACCGAGGGACTATTGATACGTTAATAACCAAGTGGGAACTCTAGGTTAATTTCTTTATCTGTTTTATTACGCTGTCAATTTTAATCTGTATTGTTGTGTTGTCTGTTTATTAGCTCAACCTTTTTATTAACTATTGTATGTGCAAACTATATCTTTTGTTGTCGTAAGTAAAATTCATTCTTTTTTGTACGTGAAACTTGTCATTCCTTTCCTTTCCAACATCACCTCCTTGACCCCGAACCAAAAAGCCCAGCAGCTAATAAAGTTGCAGTGCTCAGTCAGTCTGCAACTAAACTGATATATTCACAGTGCCCAGCTGGCCTGTGACAGGCGAGTTAAAAATTGAGTCAATATTTGGAAGTTAGCTTAAGCAGGGAGTACAAGACATGCCCAACCCTTTCTTATGTTGGAAAAAGATGACAAAAAGAAAGAACTTGTGTCCAGGAGACATGACTTCTTGGGTAGAGATTTTAGCAACTGGGAAATGATGGTGGAGGATATTTAGCTTTCCATTTCCATATTGTTTCTGGAAAGTGGGTCCTTCACTGCTAGCATACATCTTTAGCTACAGCCTTAGTCCTACATTTACAAATTGGTTTCAAAGTGTATTTTTCTAGCACGCTGAATAATTTACCTGACATGCATCACATCAAGAACTAAATCTGTAAGCGTGGTTAGAGGAAAAAAAAAGCAGCACTTCCACACATCCTAGCCCCTCAGTCCAAACACCATGAGCATGCAAGTTAAAGGAACAAAATGGTTATTTATTCCTCACTGTATTAGATTTAATACCTAGTCAATCGGCTACCTTATTTCCAAGAGTATAGAACACAAGTAGTAGTCCAGCTATAACTATATCAGTCTGGTGCATATTTTGCAAACTGTTCATTTTTCCATATCTGGATAGTCCTACTGCGGGGAATACCTGTCAGGACTATGTGGTTGAAGGTACCTCTGATCTTAAAGGAGAGGCAGTTTCATGTTCATGATAAAAGAGTTCATATAGAAAAAAAGAGAAGGCCACACTTGGAAATATGCAGAGGAAGGAACAGAGTCTGTTCCTGCATCACTTTCAAGGTTTTTACTAACTTTTTCACAAATCATAAATACTAGAAATTCATGAAATTCTCTTCACAACATATCAGTATAATTTGGAAGTATGAAATTACACAGGCAAGATCATACAGAAAACTTTCACTTGGTCCCTGCACAGCCATCCCCTGGAGAAGCTTCTTTAAAATGCAGAGTTAATTAATAATTTCTTTAGACTATAAAAAAGATAAGCGTGCATGAAAGATGGATTGGGTGGATGGTTTCAGAGTGGAGTGGAATCCTGGGAAAAAATAATTAGCCTTAAGTGTTTTAAATGCACACTTAAAAATAATTTGAGTTTTTTACTAAAAGTGGAATCTTAATTGGAATTTCCAGGCTGTTAGTTTTTAAAGAAAAGAGCACTGTTTTGTCTGAAAAGCTATGGGGTCCTTCAAACTTAATTCCAGATTAATGAAGACTTTTTACCTGGGAATTATACATGAATTACTGTAGAAACGCATTCAATTTGGACACTACAAAAATATTAGATAGTATTAGGTAACAATACTACTAATAAATTACATGTTTTGTGCTACATTTAAGTAATAATGCCAGTTGAAAATTATTTTTAAATCAAAAAATTAATGGATTCTGAAAAACAGAGGAAGAAGATGAATCTGTTGGAAAACAGAACTGTAGTGTATCATTTTGAATTCTGATGTCCTCCCATTTCAGAGCTTGAAAATGGGAAGAAAAGAGAGAATAAAATCAAGCAGATCCATTGTGTATAATTCATGCTGTCAGTCACTTCCTGAATTAAAAGAATATAAAAATTATCCAGGTCCAGCATATGGACTCTGAGGAAGATTATTTTGGGAGTCTCTGTATGGCTCAGAATCAGCCAACTATTCAGATTGCTTCTTTAATCTATGACATTTTATAAATTATTACACTATAGAAAATATATGGTGGAAATAACTGTAGAATGAGCCATCCTTGAAGCTATAATCAAGGGTTTCTAATACTATCATTCCACTGACGCCATAAGGCTGGATTATAACCTTCTTTAAACAACTAAGTGGGATTTTCAAAATAAAAAATGTAAAATGTGAGTACTAATCTATTCATATGTTCCTAAAGTTACATGTCAGGAACAAAATTCCTGTGGTCCTCATTTTTTCAATGATAGACGTATTCGGTTTAACAAATGTGGAGAAAAGGTTAAAATACTAAGTTAGATGGGAAAATGCTTTTAAAAGTAATGAGTTTTCTTTTGTCACTACTGCTTTAAATTCTAGCACTGTTATGATAACATACAGAAATTGAGAAATAAGGCCTTGGGCATGTCATGTTTGTAGCAGTATACAGGCCCTTACAGTGCTATAAAAAGTGACCATTCAGACATTTAAGCTGTTTATAGCACTACAAAGATGTTGGATCAGCTAGAAAAATGGAAGATCCACTCCAAAAACATTCCTGTTTCAAACAAGAACTTTTGTGTAACATATGGGAAGTTACATACAGTGCTACAGGGAGTCTCTCAAACCCCCAGCATCCCAGGGTAGTCTGCTCTCTTGCCCCATTCCAAGGATCCCTGCTCCCCTGATTGGCTGGCAAAAATTGGCAGCTATTACAGAGTTGCTGCTACCTGCTCTGCCAGGTCAGGGATGAGCAGCAAAGACTGATGCTGTGACTTAAAAGGCTGCTGAATTAGGTGTTGCTACTGCTATTATTATTATTACACTAAAAACCAAGTAGTAAATGTGTGTCATTTTACTTTGGTATGCCAGGGAGAACACTGAGGGGCTAAGCTGCTATTGTTCAGCTTTCATCTGGCTCAGCAGTGAGAACATACAAATGGGCAGTTACCCTAGAAGAACTAATGCATTAAACATCCCCAGCCTCATTTACCTTGTGCACGCATCCCCTTGCTTTTGTGCTTTGAAAAAGAACATTTTGCAACTTTCTTTTACACTTTCAGGACAGAAATGCAGAAGTATCTGGCCACAGATACTGCTATTCCTGCAACTTGAATGACTGTTAATGTGACCTTGAAGTTATTAGGCCTACAATGAAAAACTGAATCAATCCAACAGTTGCTCTGGTCCACTGCATCTCAAAACAAAAAAAGCTGGATGGATTTCTATGATGTTTCATTTCCTTTCTGATAAAAATAAGACTTTCAGACAGTTTTTAAGTACGGTCTTGCCAAAATGGGCATGTGGGTATGGAAGGAAATTCCTGCATTATTTTTAGCATCCAGGAGAAGACCATAAACACTGTAATAGCACTTCATTTTTATACAAATCTGGGCAAGGTGGATCAGTCATAGTAGCCTGACCCCATTACTTGGGGTCACACTCTCAAGGAGGAGTTAAATGTTCCACATTAAAAACAAATGAATTAACAGATATGCAATAATCAAATGGAGATTTTGTCTATTCCTCCAGGTCTACAATAAGGTCCCAAATTACTGGGACTTTCTGATGAAGCATTTAAAAAGCAACTAGGGCCTTCATCAAGTGCATAATGAGAGGCTGCAGAGCAACTTGTGTATCTTCAAATATAACTGCAGACAGATAAAGTTGCAGTAAAGTTGTACCTGGTGATGCACAGCATGCCTATGCGTGTGCATGTGCGTGTGTACTGATATATACATATCAGTTGATATGTCAATCAGAAAAACCCATACAAAGTATGAAAACATGTTGCAGTAATGTCTATGATGGCATACTGACTCTGTGACATTAAGCTAATATACAACATCAAAATGTGAAAATGCAAAGAAAAAAGACAAAAGGCCACTTTTTAAAGGTTTTTTTTAACATAGAAAGTGTTGTGTTATTTAGGAAATGTTTTATATTAGCCTTGTCATGGGTTGCTTTTAAAGGTCTAAAATGTTCTCATAAAAAACAGCTGGATCTTTTAGGGAAAAAAATGTAATAAGCTACCATTGAACAGGTGTCATATTATTTGCATGCAATGTTCAGGTGGTCAGGACAGTCACTCTAGCGTGTTTCTCTCCTTCCTTAATTACAGTTCTTTAGAGTGAACTGAAGACACAAATTGAGGTTGGGGAGAAACAAAACAAGTTATTTTATATGGAATCCCAGGCATTTATTTAAAAAAATAAGACAAGAGCTAGCTTTATATGAGCAACAGAAAGTTACACATGCGCATGCATGCATGTGTGCACACATGTACATACACAAACTTTTTTGTAACAAAACCCCAATTACCAGCTTTTATCCAAAATGCATCTTCATAAAAATTTTTCCCAACGTTTTCTCTTGACTCCTGAGTCCTGTCTACACTAACAAAATATACATGACACCAGCACTGCAAGATAACAAGACTATGTGCCGAATATGTTACAGCACAGCTTGGACTACCTTCAGAGGGCAGAACGAAACCCTGCTGAAACCATGCTACAGAACATGTCCACCAAATAAGGCAAGACCGCAATGTGTTATAGCACTGTAAGGACACGACCATTTTATATGGAGGTTGCTCCAGCCCAGTAAATTATACAGTGTGAAAAGGAAGCAAGTCTCAGAGGAGTTGGTAGGGCTTATGGAAATAGTTTTAGGTCTAGTAATTGGCTCCTAAATCACAAGTTGCATAAATAGAAGTACAACATTAAGAGAAAGATCAACCTCCTACTGGAAAAATGGTTAAATGGTCAAAACCAAATTTGTACCATCAATTGTTTTTCCTACTACATTTGCTAGTCCCTGAAGATTTTTTTGTTTAAACAAGGCTTCACTCTTTTAGTCCATCTTGTCCTCCTACCCAATTACTGACTGAGGTCACCAGCCTGTGGTTATAGTAGCAGTGTTTCCTATGGAAACTTATGTTTGGTTCCAAATTCAGCATTACTGCTCCACAGCAGGATCTGGTAGACAGAAAAGATTATCTGGTATGGGCAGAACATATAAATTACACTTCTGCTATTGAAAATAATAGCACGAATTGCCTTCAGCAGAAGCACAGGGAAACATCTTGGTAAGAAGGTACATGTATACAAAGTTTAGCATTATATAAAAGGTACTCTTAAAAAGATCTACAAATGAGAATACCTTGACTTCTTGTGGCAATGTCAGCCAGCGTACCCCGGGAAGGCTGTCTAAAAGCAATGCACTGTAGGTATCATAATGGTGAGCACTGGGGCTGGTGTTTGAGTCGAGTCTGATGGGCTGTATTGCTCGCTGGAAGAACAGGTTGAAAAAATGATCCAAGCGAGAAACGTTTTCCACCTGGCAAAAAGCACTGAACAAACATGAACTGAAAGTTAGAATAACATCAAGAAACTTGTAACTTGTTTGTATAACCCTCTGTGCTAGAGCAGATGCTTCAAGGCAGGATAACATCATTTGAAATTTTTTTTTTAGACATGCAGTTTCAAACACCAGAAAACAGAAAGCTATTACCCAAAACACTATGTACAGTCAGAATAAAAGCAGATTTGCTAGGGAAAAAGTGTGTGCATACCTGACAGGAACTACAGATTTTGGGATGAGGTACCATTGCTTTCATCATTGCAGACCTTGATAAATCTACCTGTTTTTCTTTAGTTCAGCAATCTAATTATTTTGAGTGAACCTGGCCAGGTAGGCTTGTTAACTGTTGTTAAACTGATAACAGCAACAACAAAGATTTAAAAAATACATTATTATATCACTACTGTATGTTCTTCATAGTTTATACACAAGACAAAAAGATGCATGTATGTAAGACAAAAAATTTTGGTGCAACTTCCAGAGATGGCTGTCTTGTCTAAGAGAGAACAACAGAATAAGCTATTAAAATATAAACTCCCTTTGGAGGCATTTACCTGTCCAATGAATGATACATAAATTTTAAGGTTCTGACAACATCCACAATCATGATCCTTAGCTGAGAAAGAGGTACACTAGATGAAATGAAACAAAATAAAACCAACATATTTTAAACTGCACTGATAATAAGATAAAATATATCATGGATAAGCAAAGAACAAATTTCTGAAAAAGTAGTTTCTTCAGGAAAAACAGACTGTACATACAAAATATTTGATAGGAGTGTATGAGTGTACCTGTCTGTGACTTGCTCATGGTCATGAGCAGAACTGGAAATAAAGCCCTAAAAGTTCTTAACTCCTTGGTTCATAACAACTATTATCTTGTTAATACGTGTATTTCATTGACACCTAAACCCTAATTAGAACTGTGACTCATTGTGTTAAACTCTGTGTATGCATATAAAATACAAGAAGTCCTCTCTTGCACAGCTCACAAAAGTAAGTGTAATCTTTTTCCAGGCAACAAGAAGTTTTGTTTAAGGGATTCCAGTTTTGAAATGGCTGATGATCTACCCACTCTTCAAACGTATTCAGCTATGAGCCAATTAAATTGAAGGGGTAAGGTCCTAAAATACTTCATGAAGAAGAAATTTTAAAATGGAGCACAAAGCAGTTGTGAACAAGGTAAATAAATAACTGTGAGAAGTCACAATTACAGCAATTAGCTTTAGTTTGATCAGAAAAGATCATACAGTCTATTAAGGGAGAGTCAATTCAACACAATCTCATTGGTAAAAACTGGGACCTATAGTCAACTTAACCACAAAAATAAACATGCTGTACTTGATACTAACCTTTCTGCAGGGAGGCCAACTACAAGTAACTTGTCAGATTCTTTCCAGTAAACCACCTGAACCAGCTTACCAGATAAGAAAAGTGATGAACTATAAAACAAAACCAATATAAAATTTAAGATTAACACTAACTTCATCAAGGGGCATCATTGCTTGTTTGCATTTTTGTATAGTCTGTATTTAAAGACTAATTACCATTTTAAATAAAAATATTCAGTTGGATCATACAAGTACATTTAGAAATGTGGAATTTGAAATATGCATCTCACAGGTGCATGTAAGATAATCATAAAAACAACCATTATATTAATACTTCCACATTAAGTGGTTACAGAATAAACTGATAGGCATAATCTTTCCTATTTTTATCTTATACAGCAGGGTACCAATTCATAGTTTAAAAAGGCAGTGAGATATATCTATAAAAAATGTTTTTAAAACAATTCAATCAAATATGTTCCACTTTCCAATTCAGACACGGTATCAGTAAACATCTGCAAAACACATCAAGACCTGAAGACATCCAGTGGTCACTGGAACCAGTCAAATATTTTTGAAAAATGTTGTCTAATTAATACCTTTCTAAAATGAAAGGATTGCTGTGAAGATAAATTCATTAATGTTTATGGAAGCCTAACATACTACCACAATGAAAAAAAATTAAAGGTAGACAAACCTATCATTATAACTTGCATTTTTAATGGCACTAGTAGTTTCACAAACCGTGAGAATCCAGAATGTTATTGGAAATGTAAGTTTTCCACTACTCTTATTATTCCAATAAAACATTTTACACAGCATCTTAAGATAAACAGAAAGTTCTCTCATCATGACCTAAAATGTGAATTCAAATTAGCATGTACTTGCACTAGAAGACCCATAGTCCCAAGATGCTTTGTACTGCAGTATAAGTAATACAAATATAAACACAGTCCAGTACAATTCACATAATCATATGTTTTTGCTTCTCCTAGTATGCTGCTTTGGAAAGATTTGAGTGAATCAAAGAGTTACTATTATACAGGAATAGGGGTGTCCTGACTAAGGATTATACAAATACAACTGTGACAAACCGTTCCAGTGTTTCTGTGAAAATGGCTAACGACAGCAATTTTAGGTGCCATATTGTACCATCCTGTAAAACCTCTCTGTTATATCATCTATAGAAGGTAAGCACTTATGAACAGTTCACCACAAAAGGCTTGATATCTGCACAAATGGACTTTTATAAGGGACACCAAACAAGGACTGGAGAGGATAAACATGAATTAAAAATGAAACTCTATTTGTATTTCAGGAAGGTGACTGATGCCCATTATGCCTGTTGCTATTTCTGTTTCTGCCTACTCCAAAAGATATCTCTTTTCCCTTTTTTTAAATGTAACTTCATATCTTCTCTCTTCCATTATATAAAATTAGGATCCTGTGTCTTCTGTGATTCTGTGACATCAGAATTTGTCAAACAAATGCATTTTCCAATTTATCTTCCAGGTCTTTTAAAATATAATAGCTCAGATTTTATAACAGAAGAACATCCTGAACTTTAAATGTGAACTGAGTGCAATGGTATCTTTGGACCTCACAGAAATTCTCAAAACAACGGATAAGGTGGCCATATCTGCATGGTCATTGTAATAAGTCTAAGCCCCATCCACTTGTGTCTGCTCTGAACACATACAAGCCCACAGATTAGGCAAAGTAGATGACTCGGGGATACATTGAGTGGGCCTGAGCACATCCCTCCTGGCTCTCTGTGTCTGAATAGCCTATGCATAGTGCTGCAGGCCACATTCAGGGTGCCCAAGTGGAGACCTGAGCCATCGCCACTATCTAATGTGCAGGCTTAAGCATATGCAGGGGTGGATTCAGAGTGGGTGCAGTGGTGCGGTCACACCTTCCTTTTAGATTACATAGCAGGATCAGCAAAGGGGGGGGGGCTTTTGTTTTTAAGTCCCCAAAGTAGGTAAGAATTCCCTCCCATTCTCAGCACCCCACTTCTGTTCTGTGCGCAGCACATCCCCTCCACTTCCACTCTGCCCCTGCCTGCCAATGCCACTAATGTCAGTTGCTTTGTGGGGGGGGCAGAGGGTGCTCCAGAGCTGCTCCTGCTGGGCTGTACAGGGATCAGCCTTAGCTGGGGACAGAGGCAGTAAGTAGACAGTAGCTCTGTCTAATCTAGACCCTCTGGGTGTCCCATGCCAGCCCAGGAGCAGAAGCAGGGAAGGGAAGCCTGCCAGCTACTGTTTGGTCCTCAGCAAAACCTGGCTCCCCATGCAGCCTTGCTGCAGCCCCAGCTGGAGTGGGGTAACCGGGACAGCAGTGACAGTGGGCAGCTTCCTAGGCATAAGCAGAGGTGGTTCTGGGACTCCCCCTGCTCCCAGGTCAGCCAAGGACAGCAGCAGCATCAGGCAGGTAAGGGGGCAGGCTGTAAACAGGCAGTTTTACAGCCAAAGGTACAGGGCAGCAGGGCCAAGGAGTGTCTGCCTGGATCCAGTTCCCATTCCTACTGGCTTTTAAGCTGATGCCTGTGGGGCCCAGCTGAATGGTATGAATGGCAATGCGACACTACAGATGCAGGGAAGTGAACTCAAGAGAAGCCTCCCTGAGCCCAGTTCCCTGTACCCCCATTTTCCCCATCACCACCCATGCCACACAGCTGGTCTGGAGAAGAGGAGAGGAGCAGTGGGTGGCTGTTCTGCTTCCCTCCCAGAGCAGACCAGGTGTGTGGAACAACATACAGGTGTTCATTTCTGGTGAGTGAAACTCTCTCACAAAAGGAGATTTTCCAGGAGTCAACCTGGAAGATCTTTCTCCAGGGGAAGCACGTTTCCTCTGTGAGAAATTAAAAGAACATGTTTAAGCTCCTAGTAGAAATGGACTGCCTATGTGGCCAAAGCCACAGAGGTACAAGCACAGAACTCACAGTCCAGGTTGGGGAGTCAGTCATTTTGTGCCTTCCCAAGCCTGGCCTCTCCAGGAGCTACAGAAGTCCCCAGTGAAAGTTAGTGTCAGGGTCCCCAGTGTTATGGCAGCTTCCCCAAGGCTTCTACATGGGTCTTAGAGGGGCTCAAGATTATAACAGCGCTCAGAAGTTTTGTCCTGGTATTGGGAGAGTTCTTCTGTCTCAGTTCTGCTCCTTATATGTTAGGGATTGGGAAGAAGATATCCTTGGGAGACACTCTTGTAGCTGTCTTACCACAGTGGCAGCATTACTCCCCCAAAGAAACTGAGGCTTGTAGCTCCTTTGCGCTCTTCCAACCCATTACGTGACATAAAGGAGCTGGTACAAGCAGAAGCATGATGACGTGGCAAGTGCCCAGGGAAGCCATCATACACAGGAGTAGTGGCAACTTCCCGCTGCTGCCACTGCCACAATCCTATGGCTACAGTGGCAGCTTTCTCCCCCTACCCAAAATCAGTGACCAGGGTGCCTGCCCCAGCCCCATCCTAGTTCCACCACTGGGAACAAGGGTGAGGCATGTCATAGTTCTGAGAGCTGCAAACTGTCCCATCCATTCCCAATGGAGTTAAGCATGAAGCCTAAAGATGATCATTTTAATGCCCAACATTTTCTACTACTTAACCCTATTACTTTATCAGAAATATCCAGCTGATATGCTTATACAACATCGATAACCAGAGCTCCAGGCACAGCAGGAGATTTTGTAGGTAGCAGCTGTCACAGCTCTCCAGGTAAGCTCTCCCCACAGCCCCACTTACCACCACACTCCAAGGGCAAAGGGCAAGTCTGAGCCTGAGTCCGGCCTTGGCTGCCTCAGAGGCTCAGGCCCCGCCCTCCCCCCTCTCCCTCCTCCTCCAGCTGGGGCTGGGGGTTTCCTGCTCTTTCTGCAATCGGCTCTTGCCGGCTGGAGCTGTGCCAGTCTGCAAGAGCTCTTTGCAAAAGCAGAGAATCCGCAGATTTCTCTGCTTAAAAGGGAAATCTGTGTTTTCTCCGATAAATGCAGGGAATTGGTGGTTTTCTCCATTTTTCCATGGGAAACTGAAAACCCGGCTCCTTGGTTATTAGGCTATTTTATGCTGTGGAACTCACCAGTTAGGAATTCAGTACAATATGATTGTGTTGGAGCATTCTGAGCTCCCAGGAAATCCTGAAATAGGATTCTGTGGCACTTCATTATAACATACAGGAAATTCTGCAGCAACTTTTTATTAAAAAAATAATAATATTGCAATTCAATGGGACAATGGACTCATTTATTACAGTTAATTTAATATAAAAGTTATTTCATCAGTTTCTTTTACTTCTAGCATAAGTACTTTCACTACTCTAAAAGTACTTTTACTACTCATAGCACTATGTATTGATAAGCATTGGTAAGTATTAACTGCATCTAGAAGATGTCAGAAGAAAGTGGAGGCCTTTGTAACCTTTCAGGGGGCAACTAAGATTTCAGATGTCTCCCAGGGAAAGAGTGCAGATGGTTATCAGTGTTGTATAAGCATGTCAGCTGGATGTTTCTGATAAAGTAATATGGCTGCAGTGGCAGCTGTTTCTCCCCCTGCCCAAAATCAGTAGTGGTGGGGATGGGAATGGTTGCATGCCACCCAGCCACCACCACACTGCCGCTGCTGACTGGAGGCTGGCTGCACAGCTCTGAGCATGGCTCTGCAGTGGCAGCGCTTGCTTGCAAAGCCCCCTCAGCCTGCATGCAGCCGCCACCACCCCGCACTGCCAGAGTCATGCAGCTAGATGTGGGGCATGCCGCTGCATGCAAGCCCTGTTCCACCCCCCGGCCAGGCGGCACGTGTGCGGCCCGCACACGGTGGATGCCACTGCACTGCCGCTGCCACACTCTGTGCCACTTGCTCACAAAGTTATGCAGGTGGTCATGGGATGGTAGCACAGGCTGCAGTAGCAGAGTTACAGTGGTGGCCTCCGTGTTGCGAACCTGCTCTCAGGCTGGCCAGCACATGTGTGGCCCACAGAGTGGAACCCCTGCCTTCAACCCCTGACCCTGCTCCTGAGAGTGGGCACAGGGTCACACTCACCCATTTCTTGGCCTACCTCTCCAGCACCTTCCCTTCCCCCCCACACATACTTACCCGCTGGGGTGGGTGTCAGTGTCTGTATGTCTGTGCCTGCATGTCTGTGGGTCTGGGGGGCTGTTGCGAGGGTCATCAGGAAGGCTGCTGAGATTGTGGTGGGGGACTGCGGGGCACCAGCAGTGCTGGGGGGGGGTTGTGGGGGGCCTTTAATTTTTATCACAGATTTTGGGTTTTTAAAATCATAGAATTTGCAATTTTTAATCAGAGAAAACCAGGATCCCTGCTAATAACACATAACCATGCACTGTACACAGACAAGGCAGACTACGTTCAAGCTGGATGTGCTGAATAAAACACTACTTATTGTACAGTAAACTCATTCTTCGTCTGACTAAGTGTAACTGCAAAGCCCCCAAATGCACTTTATTTTTTAACTAAAAGTAAACAAGGATTTAAAATTAAAAGAAAGGTATTTTTGTAGTAACTTGAAAATAATGTTACCTGATAATGTGGGCACCAGTTACATTTTCCAGTATGTCGCAGAGTGTGAGAAATATTCCTCTTACGCTTTTCAGTTTTTGGGATGCTTCCGATATAGGGTATTGATAAAGAATTTCTTGCTGTCAAAATTTCAGTTATTAGATAGTTAGGTAAAGCAAAAGATCATTAAGGAAAACAATATCAGCAATTAGTTTAGACTTTAGATCTTTTATCACATCCCTTCAAAGTATGACAACTAGTCTAAGTCTGCTTGCTTACATCTAGACATTGCTGCAGACTTGTAAATTTATGAAACACATGAGTATTTTGACAATATCAAATATCTTTGTTTGTAAAAATGAAAAAGGCTTATATCTTCATCATAATGACAAATGTGTACACAGATTTTTTTAAAAACCATGACTGCACCATTTCACATCTCTAAAATGTTTAATTAATTTAAAATGGACATTGCTATTTAAGGGTAAGATTGTGACCTCCTTATTCACTCTGATAAGTAAGTAGTTATACAATTAATACCACTAACTTCTTCATTTAAAGAAGTGATGTGATTTAAGGCCTGTAAAACCAAGGATATAAATCACATAACTACACCCTTTACTTGCACAGATGATATTTTTTACATATAGTACAACACATTACTGTTGTGTGTATGGAAAGAATTAAAAAAATATTAAGAAATATGGCATTGAGCCTAAAATTGGTTACACCTCAGTTTACCCATACTGGTGTACAAGTCTGCAGGTGACTGATTACAAGATCAGTAACCATAATAATAAAATAGGAAGGGATGTTATTTTATATAAATGTATTTTAAATATTATACCTCTTAAATTATTTTCTACATGTTTATCTAATTTAAACCACATTTGTGTGGGCTCAACCAAATTTAAGTCCATTCCATGTACATACTGCACTTTGTCAACTCATGAAACATATGGTGTTCATAACAAAAACCTACACCAAAACCTATATAGTACTTTCAGTCTTTACTAGATGGCCTGGAAATAATACAATTGAAATATTAAGTCTATCAAGGCAAGGGAACTATGAGATACTATTTTTTTAAAACACTGAATTCATTAACTTCCTTATTTAATATCATGAAAGAAGTCTAGATAGTGCCAAAAACCTGTTAGGATATTTTCTTTTCAACAAGATTAAAATGAATTTCATGTTTTACCATCGGGAACATACAAACTCTGCCAGTCTCCTCCTATTTAATTAGCTCTATTTTAAATACTTGTTAGTAACAAGGATTTTCTGCATCAAACCCTCATCAAGAACAAAGCCTTTTCTAATTACAGCACTGGAAGGGGTTAGGACGAAAAAAAATCTTTTCTCTCCCTCTGAACAGGGACCTTTACCAAGTTCATTACAGAAATATCAGTACACTTTCCCAGGGAAAGAAAAGACAAATGTAACAAAAGATTTGGGCAGCACCATCTATATATATTAATGAGTTACCAAGGTTTACTATGTAGCACTACACAAGGAGATCAGTTATCTTTAAAGTAAGCTTAAATGTGTCATTTTATTCAAAGGTTGCATAAATTAGGGACAACTAAATTAATGAGAGAGTATTTTACCTTAAAAGCATAAGACATTTTTCTCAACAGAGATCTACAATATCACATGGAAATAAAATTAATAATTTTATGAATTTCAGTAAATCCTACACTTTTATTTCTATTTCATGCATTTCACATATTAGGAACTGAAAATAAATGGTTTGGTTCAATCTTGGCCACAAAAGGGCTGCCTGAAAAGACTCCTGTCAAAATAGAGCTGACTAGCTAAAAACCTCCCACAACCTTCAAACATGGGGCATTGACAAAGGATGTTTTTAGTTGTGTCCTGCACCAATGAATGGAGACAATGATCTGCTGCACTGCTGTACAGAGGAAGGCTGTAAACTATGCAAGATTGATTCAGAAGCTAGTAAAATTAGGAGCATTTCTAAAGACCTTACATAGTAAGTATTTGTCAGAACTTGCTAAATACCATTATTCAATAATACTTCTCTTCTATGCAAGCAAAACAAACACTTTTGATAGTGATACTAGCAATTTGGACGTGGAAACAACGTTATTTTCTTAAAGGATAAAATTACTGAAAAACTGGTTGATTACTCTGAATCGCCTATTTATTCTGATCTAAAGAAGCAATCATGGACAAAACAACCAATTGAACCCATGATTATATGAAATACTAATTTCCTTGTAAGCAGATAACTTTTACTTATCTGTAAATTTTGGTTTTGGTTGTAGTGATCCAATACACTCCCAAGTATAGGAGTAAAAGGATTTACTGAAACTCATAAAATTATTAATTTTATTTCCATGTGATATTGTAGATGTCTGTTGAGAAAAATGTCTTATGCTTTTGAGGTAAAATACTCTCTCATTAATTTAGCTGTCCCTAATTTATGCAACCTTTGAATAAAATGACACATTTAAACTTGCTTTAAAGATAAAAATCTCCTTGTGTAGTGCTACATAGTAAACCTTGGTAACTCATTAATATATACAGCTGTGCTAGGTTCTGGGTTCATTAATTCTACTTTTAAATGCCAAAAGTTGGAGAATGAGTAAATAGTCAAAGTTGCTAGTATTTACTAAAGAGGCTTGAATACCAAACCAAAAGACACAGGTAACAAAAGGATTACTTATAGAAGACGACAAAGATAGATAGCATTTCCTCAGTTCCAATCCAAAGTATTGTAAACTCCAGAGCCTGAAGCAGTACATATCCCTATTCATAGAATCATAGAACCAAAGAAAAATTAGGGTTGGAAGGAACCTCAGGACATCATCTAATCCAACCCCCTGCTCAAAGGATAAAACTCAAGATATTTGCCTCCAAAAGTAATAGCATCCTTTTTTAAAAAAAAACAGAAAGTCTTTTAATAGCTTAATTATACTATTTAAGCAGAGCCCAGATGAGGGGCTATTTGGGGTTGTACCACCCTGAAGTTTCCAGGAAAGAATTTCTCACTGTCAACATACAAAGAGAACAGGCAGGTTACAGCCCCTCTTCACCCCTACCCCTCTCATGCTCTGCCAGTTCTCCTTTTCTAAAAGATAAGGAGAAAAAAGGGGTTATGATGTCATGTGGAACAGAAAGGGGGTGGTACAATATACTCCCAAGTATAGGAACTGCAAATAGGTCAGCTGTTTAAAAGCCATTGTAGTCACTTACCTTCTAAAAAGGAACTATTAGTCCTGGAGCCAGTTAGAATTTCATTATCCTTGAGTTTAAAATATTTTAAAAAATCATTTGCTTTATATTCACCTAGCTAGTGACTATATTCAGACAGTATTTAGAATCACTATGTTCAGTTGTAGCTCTCTCTTTATAACTGTCTCTAGATTCTTCCTGGACTACCCTGAATGGTAACAGTCGAATGCAACCTCAGATTCTGACTTCAGAGCTGATGAAAAATTTAGCTCTCTCTAATATACAGTGAACTTTGACAAAACGTCTTAATTTTCTCTCTCAAACCTAGGTAAATGCACTTTTTAAATTTTTGCAGTAAGAAAGTTCCAAGATGAGAAATGTTCTGTGATTTTATGCGACTCCGTGGGAGGAATTTTGGGGGCAAAAAAATTTACAGAAAAGGAACTAGACTGAGGCTCTATGGATGTATGAAAGACACGTGTATGAACTAATTTGTTCCAAAACTGCCTCTTCCTGTGAAAGTGTAGTTTCCTAAATGGCAAAAGGAAAAACAGCACAGCAAAGCTTAGAGGATTACAATGCAGCATCTCTCCTGAATTGTATGTATTTTATAAAACGTAAAAATTAAAAGTATTATTTACATTAAAAGTCAAGAACTTAAAAGCTAGGAAATACCAGATTTATGGTTGCCCATGCAGCCTTAATTCTGCCCCTTTGTCTGTCCACTAGATGAAGAAGGCAGCTGGTAGAAAAATATGATACGGAACCATGTAATTAAAAACAGTGTCATAATGGATGTTCCCAAAGGGGCTCAATTAAGGTTGCACAAAGAGTCAGAAATCTGTCATTTCAGGAGCTTAATTTTGCAAATTAAACAATGTACTTTAATGTAAGATTTTTAAATGCAACTTATATTTCCCTAAAAAGAAAAAAAAATCAGATTCCATTATGAATAACTAACGTTTAACACAACATCATTCACAGAGAACTGAACATCTACAATCCTCTGACACACCTCCAAATATACTTCAGAGCTATGCAAGAGAACTTCAGAAAAACGTAAAAATCATCTCCTTCATATAACCTACTCCAAAAGAGCTCAACCCAAGAAGGAAATCATTACATGCACTTAAAAGACATAAATCTAGATATCTTCCCAGATATTATACAAGACATACAAAAAGACTAACAAAGATTTTTTACAATATCCATCCAACATAAAAAGAAGAAATGGAACCAATTATTACGGAAACAACTTCCCCAGCAACAAAACAACCGTCAGAGAAGCACCAAGAATACCGTAAAACATTTCAACCTCACACTCGATGAAACTGAAAGGAGCAACCAACCCTCAAATATCATCACTTTCCATTCACACATTTACCAAAGCTAAAAAATCTGTTCTCTCTAAAGGTCTTAATTTCTGTGTGGAAAAATACCCTAATAATGTACTACAATGTGGAGAACTGTAAGAATTTTTCCGACACCTCTCTCTCGAGGAATAGTTCCACAACCAAAATGAATCCGCTTCCAACAATACTTTATCCTTTGACAACATCGAGGAAAAGATTAGGGCCCCCCCTCCCCATCAGATTGGACACCTCACAATGGACAAAATTCAAACCTTGACTGCTATGCTGACCACTTCAAGGAAAGAATGAACAATGAAACTATCAACAAATGCCACCATAACCTCTCCCTCTCAGAGAGAAGCACCATAGGATCTCTAAGATGCAATCACCAAATAGTAATAAAACTGTTAGATAAAGGAGGAGCTATAGTTATCCTTAACCATGGAGATTACATAACAGAAGCCAACTGACAACTCTCTGACACCACCTACTATGAAAAACGAGAGGAAGATCCAACTCCCCTTTTCATCTTAAAACTCAAAACCACCATCAAATCATTTGCATTTGAACCAAAAAAAAAAACCCCAACAAACAACTACAGAACTTGATTCCCCCACCAACCCAGGAACTTTTTACATGCTTCCTAAAATCCACAAACAAGGAATCCACAAACCCTGGCAGACCTATAATATACAACCATGGAACCCTAACTGAAAAAATATCAGGTATCATTGAATCCACCCTAAAAACTCCTGTCACTCAAAGACCGAGTTTTGTCCAAGATACAACAGACTTTCTATGAAAATTTAAAAACACAGACCACCTTCCCAGCAATACCCTCCTAGTCACCATGGATGTTACCAGTTTATATACTAATATCCCACACCAGAATGGCATCCAAGCCTGCCTTACATATCTACAAGAGCAAGACTACAACTCAGAGTACAGACCCAAAGATATTACTGAACTTATACACTTCATCTTCACACACAAGTTCACTTTCAATAACCAACACTTCCTCCAGACCATAGGCACAACAGGCATCTTATGGGCACCAAAATGTCCCCCCATTTTGCCAAACTTTTTACAGGCCACCTAGAAGAAGAATTCCTCAAGAACTACACCATCGAACCCATGCTATACTTAAGATATATAGATATCTTCATCATTTGGACTGAAAACCTGTAATCCCTGATTGATTTCCATCACAAGTTCAATAATCATGACCCCTCTATTAGGCTCTCTCTTGAATACTCCAGCACCAACATTTCTTTTTTAGACACTACAATCAATACCCAGAATAGTAAAATACAAACCACCATAGACAAGAAACCCCTGGACCAACATACATATCTACACAGAACCAGCAATCACCCTAACTACACCAAGAAATCTGTAATATACAGCCAAGCTCTCTGATACCACCAAATCTGCACTGAGAAAAACAGCCGTGTCCATCACCTCACAAATCTCATGAAGGCTTTCATTCAACAAGGACACTGCTCCAGAGAAACAGATCACACTTTTGAAAAAGCCACTCAGATACCATGTGAAGAATTGCTGCAGCACAAAAAGAAAATCCTCACAAATCACACACCATTAGTTATGACATACCATTCCTCCCTGGAACCTATATGGAAAATCCTCAAACAACTGCAACCTATATTAGGAGAAGACCAAATTCTTAAAGAGATCTTCCCAGAACCACCCATCCTACCCTTTAAACAAGCACCAAACCTTGCCAATCTCATCAACAGAAGCAAACTTCCTATGGCCCAAAACACACTGAATGGATCCAGAGCCAGACCATGCCAGGACAAGAAATGTAAAACTTGCCAACACATATCCACCACTCCCACAATAACTTCACCCCACAACAGAACGATTACCATTCCTCTTACCATACCATCTTATACCTGCATCCCCAGAAATGTAATATCTTTCATCCACTGCATTAAATGCCCTGATGGAAAAGATGTAGGAGAAACCAAACAACTGCATACCAGAATGAATGCACACGGAAAATGTATCAAAAAGAAAAATATCCAGTTGCCTTTGGGACACTTATCACAAGACAACCCCCTCTATCCAGTATCTCAGTTCTAACCCTCAAAGGAACTTACAAAACACCAGTCATAGACGAGCCTATGAACTTCACTTCATAAATCTACTGGATATAAAAAAATTATGGACTAAATATAGACATTGGATTTATGGTCTGCTTGCCACCCGATAAACCCAGATAACCCCTCTATATTTTACCAGCTACCTTCTATCTCTGGGTCAACATTTCCCATCCTCCCCACCTACCTGTCTCTCACCTCATTTCCCATTCCCTCAGATCCTCACTGCTAAGCATTTGCATTTTCACAGACCTGCATTTTGCATATTGGCTTCTACTGCATTCAGGAGAACACAAAATAACAGTGGACTCTCCCTATGCCTGAAGAAGGTTGTTTGTGCCCAAAAGCTTGCAAAGAACAATTTTTCCAACTATTTAGTTGGTCTAATAAAAGATATTACATTTACTCAATAACTTGGTCTCCCTCTGCATGCATTTTTAGCACAGCTGAAACCCCAAATTACTGGCATTTCATCATAGACAGCCACCATTTAAGTCACATAACTAATACTAACCCACAGCAGGAAATCATCTTGAAGAGGGATGGACCCTAGACTAGGAGGTAGCCAAAGCTACTTGGTTCGTTTATTAGAAAAGTTAAACAAGCAGGGATCCTATGCATTAGTATGGTGCCTTCAATGAGTGTTTAAAGCAGCGTGATAAAATTTTGGCAGATAATGATTAAATATTGAAGATATTCCCAATTTATTTGCAGACCTGTGATCTTATTTGTCACCAGGAGATCTTTAGCAGTACTTCAGAAATTCAAAATTCAGTGAAACACTGCAAACTAGGCTCCTTTTTCTGACACTTCAGGCATACACTTTTTGTGGGAAACCAAATCACGGGAAAATTACTCACAAAATGATCAGTACCACTTCTACTGAAAATCACAGCAATGGCTAATATTGTAACAGGTATCTTTTGTGTCATTATTTGGTTGGGTACATACCTCGTCTTTAGATGTTTCAGAGTCCAGTTTGAGCGTGAGGTACATAACAATATGAGGCACGCCTTGGATAGCCAGTTGGAGATCTGTGTTATCTTCTCCCCAAAGAAGCTTCACCAGATTGTTCATAGATGATTGTACTTGTTTATACTTTTGTTGAGATGTTCCTTCTGGCTCAAAAACTGAGGTTTCAAATGTAAGTTTCACCTATTAAAATAGTGAAATATATTATGAAAATTGAACCATGCTGACAGTCTTTGTCATATATCAGCCAAAATAAATAAAAAGATACTTTAATCTTAAGAATAACTTTAATCTCTTAGACCTCTTTTTATGGAAGAGTTCTCTACCATAAAGAGAGAGATTTTAAACACACGTTTAAGACATAAGCATTCAAAAATCCCTGCAGTTTGAAACAAGCCACTTATATATTCAATGTTATATAACCATCCATTACCAAGGATTAAGCCAGCTATTAAATGCTCTATCAACCATACGAACTATGCATGTGGCCTGGTATGTTTTCATACTTGATTTTTATGGTTTTAAAAATGGAAAAATACACTTATTGCTCGGGATTTGTTTGAACACAAGATATAGCACTACTACCATTTTGAAGCATGTACAGTATTTGCTTTGCTTCAAAATGGATGTATTTGCACATTTCAAGTTTATTTCAAGAATATTTTCTTATCATTTTAAAAACATCCTTATAGAAAGGCACATGAGAGCAGAAGAATACATTTAAATTTAACTTCAGACCCAACCTTTTCTGTAAATTTTTAAACAGTCTGGGGTACATGAATTCTTCACTCCAAACTAACCTGCCAAGATGTTTTCAAATTTTTGTTATCAGATCCATTTTTAAAAGGTACTTGATTAAGAAAAAAAAGTTATATTTAATATTTAACAAACTATTATACACCACTTGCAAATGCAGACATTTATTAAATCATTTCTTAAATTCAAAAATTAGTTACATCAAGTAATAAATACATATATTTGTTACTTGATTTTAAAAATTATAACAAAACAATTTGCTCTATAAAAAGTAGGTAACTTTCAGTTTTTGAAAAGTTACCATGATGAAGTTAGTTTTACTATATATTTATGGAAACTATGCATATGTTACCATATAAAGCAATATATTACTATATTTCTGTATTATTCTTAAGAATAAACATAACTTTAGTTTTAGGTCTATTTTTTGGATTTTAAATAACACAAAATCCATGTTTGGTTTGGAAATGTATTCCTACACTCACCTTGACCTTACTTGCTTCTCCAGCTTCTACCTCTTCTCCCTTTGGTTCTATGTGTAATTGCCTTCTGTCTGATTTCCACCTCTTGTAAATAACTGAAATATTTCTTGCTGAATTGTATAACAACTTAGCCAATGCTCAGACCCTATATTCCATTATTTCCCTTCACAACCTGCAAGCCACCTTTCATACAGTCCACTATGTTCCTCTTTAACAGTCTGCCCTCGCTTGGCTTCTGTGCCACAGTTCTCTCCCTTTACTTTTCCTAGCAGGTCTTCCGCATGTTCAGAGAATCCCCATTATCCCATCTTAAACTTCTTTCAACTCAGTCCTTGTTCCTCTTCTATTCTGCCTTCTGTCTTTATTTATTCATGAGCACTTCAGCTATCATTTCCAGACTGATAACTCGTAGGCCACCCAATGTCTTTCCAATGTCCTTGTGAATGTCCAGCTACCATCTTCAATTTTTAACTCACCAAAAGAAAGCTCTTAATCTTTTCCCAGGGCTCTTCCAACACTTCTTCCTGTCTTAGTTGCCATGGACAAAACCACCATCCCTACCATCACTAAGGCATGCAACAAGGGCATTATCTTTGACTCAGATCTCTCTCCACATCTTCACACCCAGGCTGTCCCTAAATCTTGCTCATTTCTCTTGCATAATCTCTCTATAATATTGCCCTCTCTCCCTATCAACAACTAAAAACACTCACCCACACCCCAACTACTGTAATAATCTCTTCACTAACACTGACAAATTAATTTTTTCCCTACTTCTATCTACTAAAAATACTACTGGCAAATATCAAATTTCAAGGAGTGTTACCATCTTTCTGTGTTCCTACATTGGCCCCCCTTTCCTTAACTACTTGTCTTCATTTTTAGCACTATCTCCATTAGGGATGTAAATGCTGATTTAAAAAAAAAACAAACATTTACCTGGTTGTAATTATAAGGGTTAAATGATTAAATTGGTAGGGGAGAAGAGGAGGGGAGACTAGTATCTATATCTAGGCTCTGCAGACCCAAATGTAGCCACTCGTAGCCTCCCCGCTGCCTGCCACAAGCAGCCTGGGCTCCATGACGGGTGGCAGGGGCCTTCCCGGAGCCTGGGCTGCTTGCTTGTGACAGGAGGTGGGGAGGCTGCAAATGGAACCTAGTTATACTAGACCCCCTCCCATCTCCCCCTTTCCCTCCTCCTCACTCCTCCCTCCCTCCTGCTTGCCCTGCCACCTTACGGTTTCTTCTGGGGCACTGCATGGCTTTCTTCCCCCAGTCCCCTTCCCTGCCAGACTGCACCAACCAATAACTGGTAAGTTAATCCGTTATCACTTGGTTTATCCGTTAAACAATTAATAATTTACCTGTTCACATCCCTATCATCCCCGATGTATTTTTGGATACATCAGCTCCTAACTCTGCTCTGCCAGAAGCATTAGTTTTTATCACCCACTTGTGCTTTCCCCGCATGGGAGCTCCGCATGGGAGTCAGAATCTGCAAAGCCACTTAATTTTTCACTTTTAAATTCTCTCCTTAAAACTCTCCTGGGCTGTGACACCTACACAGCTTTATAATAAAGATGCAGCTGGTATGCTGATACCTATCATGCTGACCAGTATTTTCTTTTTGTTTCTCAGTGCTCTCCTACTTATCTGTCAGTATGGACTCAGTCTCTTGTCATATACTTGTAATCAAAGTTATTTGGGGCTGGGACAGTTGTTTTGTTTTGCTTTCCTTTGTTCTGTTTGTATTGTGTTTTGTACAAATAATAAAGGAGACGACAGACTCCAAAGACACCACAAGATGGTGCTACCAGGTTAGCTGTTTCACATCACTAATAAGGGGATGGGAAAATCTTTATGGTAACAGTACCCTCCCTTAACAAAATGTTTCTTCTGCTTCAGTCTTGGCCATTCTCCTTTCAGCTTCATTGAGGTTTCTGGTTAAGATAATACAGCTGCCATGAAAGTCATATTAAGGAAAAGGTAATCTGAAGATCAAGAAATCTACATGACTAAAAATATGGCTTTTATTATATGCAGACTTGGTAGTGTTGCCTATAGTTAAGGCTGCCTGACACTTCCCATTATAAGATTCTGTTTATAGCTGCTTATAACTTTCCAAACTTTAATTGAAAATTTCAGGCTGAAATGTTAGGTTTTTGCCTCAGGCTAAATATTTTTTGGAAAGTTCCAGTTAAACTAGTTCAACAATTTCAAAGGACTACATTACCAAAAAACTAAGCTCTTTTGTCTATATTAAAGAGCTCTCAGCCATCTTACTGAGAAATGATAGCATCTCCCTGCTTTGGAACAGGGACTTGACATTTAACAGGAGTTTCACCCTAGTGTCAGGAATATGTCTTTGCATTCCTTGTGAAAACTTCCCAAACCTGGCCATCTTCTAAACCCCTGAAAATCACAGGCCCACACACTCTCAGTAGAAAATTGTTAGAGGTGAACAACATCTTCCAGAAATTCCTACTCCACAACTCTCACGCAGAACAGCAAGCAGCAGAAAAAGGGGAATGGGAAGGAGCTAGTCAAAAATAGAAATAGAAGCAACTCAGGAGGGGGGAGGGGGAATCACCCAAATCGCAATTTTCAGATACTTACAAATCATGGGCATTTATACACATACTTTTTTCCCCATGACATGCCAGAGATCTGCCACTTTTAAACAGACTTGATTAATCAAGTTTGCTCTGCACATGAGCTGAGGCAAACTGTATTGCACTGCATACAGTTGTATAAGCCGTGAAATGCATATCAGCACACAGAAAATGGCAGTGGTGTGCCTTTGAATTTACAGCGCTTCTTAGGTGTTTTAATTCAAAAGTGCGCCGCCACCATTTTCTCAGCACTGACATGCATTTTGCCACTTATACAACTGCATGCGTTGCAGCGCTGAGTACTTTTCAAAGTGCCTGGTGCTGCAGCGCTTGCGTGTGTAAAAATGCCACATGTGCTCCTCGTCTTTTGATACATATAATTTAAACCACCTGGGACCAGAATGGCAAAGATGCTGAACACTGAAAACTCAGTAATCAGAGCCTGAACTAGATTTTCAAATTATACATGCCTGTGACAGTTGTGGCCGTAGTCTCTCGAGTCTCAGCTTTCTATCAATAAATGGGAATATCAAAATCATCTCTGAATGCTGGAGCACTTTGAAGATAAATTAACATCTGTGATGCTCACAGATACAAGAATGATGACACCGTAAAAGAAGCCCATGAGGAAATTACTAATTTTGCATTTAGTGTTAGGGTTGGAAGCTGTGCAATAAGAGCCGAGACTGAACTGAATTAGGCAGATTCATGTAAAAAAAACAGTATGTCATATCATTAAAGACTGTATCAATGCATACACACAAAAGGACCAGATTAGTATTGCAAAGGCAGCCTTAATCATGGCATTACATAACCTCAGAGCTCGTGACTTTTTATTCTAAATAATATTAATTCACTAAATACAATGATAAAATCATTTACATCAAAAATACAAAATCAAAATACTAATTCATCCAATATTCTTAAATATCAGTTCTATATTGGAGTGAAATGCTATGAATATATGAACAAGTTACTATGAGGTAAGCAAGAATATGAATTTATGAGCGTATTAACTACAGGGTTTGTTTGTAACTCTACAATTAGTTGTCCATAAGCATGTGGAAAATGTTAAGCAGCTTTATCCAAGAGGAACAAGCTCCCTTACCCATACATTGGAAAAAAGCATGCCTATGGGCAGTTACTGTGCTGTTTAGACCCCTGTAGCTATACCGAAAAAGAATAAGCTTATTATCGGTATAAACCAGGGGTAGGCAACACTTTTTGGCCGGAGTGCCGAAAAACACCACAATGCCTACCTTGGAAGGTGCTGGAGTGCCGGCATGGCAGAAAAACGAGATTAGGGCAAGGGGTACATGGCAGGATGCCCTGCTTGTGCCCCCTGCCCTCCACCCAAAGCCCCTGCCCCACAGCCCTACTGCCCCTTGCCCCCCACCCCGGGCTCTGTGGCTGCCAGCTACCCTGGCTCTGGCTAGCTGCTGGAGCCCGGGCCGCTCCCAGCAGGGCTTGCAGCGTCCCAGCTGCCTGCTGGGAGCAGCCTGGGATTCCAGCTGGCAGCAGCTCCCCGAGCCGGGGCCAGCTGCAGCCGGGAGGCTCCAAATAACTGTGCCAGGCTCTGGCATCAGGTCTGCACTAGCACATGCAGGTGTGCCTTGGAGCGGGCGGTGGGGGAGGGGCCTGAGGCAGCGCAGCCCTGGTCTCTCCCCTGCTCCTGGTACGGAGGTTTTGAGCCCAGCGCAGCTGTTTGTAGCCAGCCTGGGCTCTGGGCAGCTGCAGCAAGAAGCGGGCAGGCTGCAAACAGTTCCGGCATCAGCTCCATGCTGGCAGCAACCGCACAAGCACCTCGGGGTGGGCTGTACTGCTCCGCTGTCTGCCCCAAGGTGCATCCCGGCATAGGTGTTTGCAGCCTGCTTGCTGCAGCTGCCCAGAACCCGGCCTGGCTACAAACAGCTGCACTGGGCTCAATACTTCTGTGCTTGGAGTAAAGGAGAGACAAGGGCTGTGCTGCCTCAGGCCCCTCCCCCACTGCCCACTCCGAGGTGTACCTGCACACGCCAGTGCGGAGCTGATGCCAGAGCCTGGAGCCCAGCACAGCTGTTTGGAGCCTCCCAGCTACAGCCGGCCCTGGCTTTGGGGAGCTGCTGCCAGCCGGGATCCCAGGCTGCTCCCAGCAGGCAGCTGGGATGCTGAAAGCCCTGCTGGGAGCAGCCTGGGCTCTGTCGCTGGCAGCAGCTACCCAGAGCCGGGGCTGGCCATGACATGCCAAGCAAAATGGCCTCGCATGCCATGTTCAGCATGGCATGCGAGGCCATGGTATAAACAGACAAGTTTCTACTTTTTGCGATCACATGATTCCAGCTGAATATCAGTAGTTTGCCTACTTAAGTTTAAAGATATTCACCACCCTATAGCCCTTTGTGTAACACTGCTGTGTGATTTATGAAATCTGCCAACTCCCACTGATTACATTTATCAATGTAGAATATAATCTCTTTATCAGAGGTGTAATAATCAATGGATGCATCACAGACATTGATAATTTCAAACTGGCCCTCTAGCATAAGACAGTGAAGTGTTTTTCTTTCCATGTCTTACATTACTGTATGTCATTTCAACTGCCCTTTTCTTATTCAATCACTTTTTCCCTATCCTGCCTTCCTCTCATCTACTGTTGAAGAAAAACCCTGAAGTTAAAACGCTTCTAATCCTGAGCTTTAACGGGTAAACTGAAATGGCTTGGAAAGCCAAACTAGAGCATGTACTACATCATTAGTGCTGTAAGTCACAGGCAGCCTAGGAAGTCACCCATTAAAATAATGGCAATTTTTAACAATCACCCATTAAATAAGTGCCTTTCTTCTCTTTTCCTACTTAAAAAAAAAAAAAATCAAGGAGAAGGAATCCGAGGGACAGTATATTAATTCCATAAAGTCTGCCAAGTTCTTTGGGAACTCTGGCTGAAAAGCTCTCTAGAAATGTCAGTTATATTAGTTTGCTGAATGCTTTCAAAATATCTGATTAAAACAGATCATAAAGGTAAGAAATAGTTCATATTGTTGCCTTTATGACTACAGTATATTAAAGTCCAAAGGTTTTACAATAATTTTGTGGGATGTGAAGAAACATAGCCAGCCAAGCTGAACTCAATTAAGTAAATTGCTGTATTTATTCAAGCCCATTTTAACATAGGTCCTGATTGTCTTTTCTAAACCATGGTAAGAGAAAAGAAATTTTAGGACTAGCCCCATCAATATACATATGAGCAAAGCTAAACCAGAAGTGGGACAGCCCCGGCAACTATCTGCATCAAATTAAACAACAGCTAGTTTGGTTATAGAAAGTTAACAAGTAAGTTCTGTATGGATGTCATGGTATAAACGTATTCCTTTCTCCCAAACTTTTCTGAGTAAGATGTACTTGTTAGTACCCAGTAGATCATGTTCAAAGATTGCTAAAAAATCTTTAAACATTCAAAAAATAATCTGTTTTCTTAAAATAAGGGCTTTTTTATTTTGACTCTTTTGTTTTCATTTTACGACTTGTACAGTGGTAGTGCCCAAAAACGTGTTAGAATTGAGATATTATGCTAAGCACTGTGCAAGCATGCAGGTAGACATGGTTTTTGCCTTGCAGAAATAGTCTAGTTCTGCTAAACTCTCTCTGTTTGATTAGCGAAAGCAAAATGATTTAAGTATTATTTGCTGATAAGAGAAAGATTAATCACATTCACTAGGGATGAAAGAAGCATGGGAATTCTTTTCTGAAAAGGGCAGATAATGAAAAATGTATGTAATTTAAGATTCATTGCTCTTCTGCAATTGTTTCAGCCTATTGATGAAATAACTGAAAACAATATTTTAGATTGGCCATAAGGTTGCAGCAGCATAAAACTGTCTTTTGCAATGTGTAGTGAATGATACCACACTAACTCCTCAGCTTGTGAATGAGCTATTTTTATTACTATAGCCTGCAAACAACAAAACCTCTGTTTCTGCAGCCGCATGAAAAGACTGTTTTTAGTTGCAAAATAACAGAACCATATATTAAAATGCTCTAAAGGTCTACTTCAGCAATCACTCTCCTGGCTTGACTTAAGCTGGTTCAGTAACTGAGGAATAACTGTATTTTAATAAAAGGTTTTGGAAAACCAGCATGAGAAGCAGTTACACATATTAAGTATTCACTGTCTGCTTGACAGATTTACTGACAATAGGAAAGTTAAATTACTACAGTAACTACTATGAAAAAGTTTAAGTGTGAATTCTTGAGCAATAAGCAATTTCTGTGCATACATACTCTAGAAAAAATACAATTAAATAAGCAATATTATCTTCTGGTTTCAGTCATTCAGTATATACAGTAACTACAGCAACTCCCTATTTAGTCAAAGGCAGGATATGACAAGATTCTTCGAACCTGGAACTCTGCCAAAATGTGACCACAATTTCACTAACTTAGTCAAGTGCCATAGTGTTGAATGTCGTGGAAACCTTAACTGACATGCTAGCATTCAGTCAGCAGATGCAGTTCTACAGACACTAGCACCAACTTTGTCATAAATAGCACTACAGTTTTCTATCCACTTTACAGTCCATTAATCCAATCCATACCTCCTTAGCTTGCTTGCAAAAATGTTGCGAGAATCATATCGAAAGCCTTGCTAAAGTCAAGGTATATCATGTCCACTAGTCCCTCCACATCCACAGAGTCAATCATCTCATCAAAGAAGGCAATCAGGTTGGTTAGGCATAACTTGCCCTTGGTGAATCCCTGCTAACTGTTCCTAATCACCTTCTTCTCTTCCAAGTGCTTAGAAATGGATTCCTTGAGGATCTACTCCATGATTTTTCCAGGGACTGAGGTGAGGCTGACCAGCCTGTAGTTCCTTGGATCCTCTTTCTTCTCTTTCTTAAGGATGGTGTAACAAGTGTGTGTCCCAGGGCTCTTTGAATCATGGACCTGCCCACTTGTCTCAGGGCTAACTGCCCACCTACCTCGCCCGCCATGCCTTTGACGAATCCATCATCGTAAGATCTGTTTTCCTGACCTCTGATCATGCGCGTGGCTCTCCTCTGGACTCTCTCAAGTTTCTCCACATCCTTTTTGAATTGTGGAGCCCAAAATTGAACGCAGTACTCCAGCTGCGGCCTCACTAAGGCCGAGTACAAGGGGAGAATGACGTCCCGGGATTTGCTCGAGAAGCATCTATGGATGCACGCCAGCATTTTGGTCGCTTTACTAGCCTCAGCATCGCATTGGAGGCTCATGTTCATCTTGTGGTCAATGATGACCCCCAAGTCTTTTTCTTCTGTAGTGCTAGCCAGCGTAGCACTGCCAAGCCTATAAGGATGCTGCAGGTTTTTCTTCCCAAGGTGCAGAACCTTGCATTCTTCAGTGTTAAACACTATCAGGTTCTCGTCCACCCATTTGCTGAGCTTGTCCAGGTCAGCCTGGATCACCTGCCTGTCTTCTGGTATATATGCTTTGCCCCAAAGTTTGGTGTCATCAGCGAACTTGGCCAGTCCGCTCCTGACTCCAATGTCCATATCATTAATGAAGATGTTGAACAATATGGCTCCAAGGACAGAGCCTTGGGCGACCCCACTGGTCACAGGGCACCATGATGAGTGACTTCCATCAATTACTACCCTCTGGAGCTAATTACTACCACGGAGCTAATTTTCCAGCTGTGTATCGTGGTGGACCCAAGGCCACAATTGGCCAGTTTTGCCAAGAGGTGATCATGGGATACCAGATCAAAGGCTTTTTTGATGTCAAGATACATGGCATCAATCTCTTCTTGCTTGTCCAGGTGATAGGTCACCTGGTTGTAGAAGAAAATGAGATCGGTCAAGCAAGACCTACCCGCAACAAATCCATGCTGGCTATCCCTTAGGATGTTGGCATCGGCCAGTCCATTAAGGATGGCCTCTTTAATAAACTTTTCTAATATCTTCTCTGGGATATAAGTCAGGCTGTTGGGTCTATAGCTAGCCAGATCCACTTTCCTCCCTTTCTTGAAGATAGGCACCACACTGGCCTTCTTCCAGTTTTCGGGCACTACACCAAAGTGCCAGGAGTTTTCAAAGATCTGTGCCAGGGGCTGGGTTATGTTGCTCACCGGCTTCTTGAGTACCCTGGGGAGTAGACTGTCAGGGCCGGCTGACTTGAAGATATCCAGCTTCTCAAGATGTTCCTTCATGAGGTCAGCATTTAGGGAGGGCACGGGATCTCCCTCACCCGGACCTCCCTGTCCCGTAGCAGGCATGGGTGTCCCATGGGACTGATGAAAGACCGATGCAAAGTACCCATTTAATAGGTTGGCTTTTTCCTGGGCATTGGTTGTCAGTTGCCCCATCTGGTTCAGCAGGGGTCCAACGTTGCCCTTGGTTTTCCTCCAACTCCCCACATATGTGAAAAAGGACTTTTTATTGTCCTTGATACTCGAAGCTAGTTGGAGTTCAGTTGCAGCCTTTGCTTTCCTGGTTTGCTCCTTGCAGGACCAGACCAGTGCAGAATAATCCTCCTTGGAGGTGAATCCTGTCTTCCATTCTTTGTAGGCTTTTCTATTTAGCCTTAGGAGGTCTGCTAGGTCCCTGGAGAGCCGGGGGGGCTGCTGTGCCCTCTTGCTGCCTTTCCTCCAAGATGGAATAGACTTAGCTTGTGCACTGAGGATCGCTCCCTTGGGGACCAACCACTCTTCTTGAACTCCCCTCTCCCTGGGGTCATGGTCCTTTAGGGCCTCACTGAGAAGCCTCATGAGCTTGTCAAAGTCGGCTTTTCTGAAGTCAAGGACTTCCGTGTTGCTGACTGACTTGCCAGCTTTACAGCAGGTGGTGAAGGTGATCAACTTGTGGTCGCTGTTGCTCAGCTTCCCATTGATCACTATGTCACCGATTAGGTCATCCCCAGTAGCCAGTACCAGGTCGAGCAGCGCTTTGCCTCTTGTTGGCCCATAGACTTCTTGAGTCAGGTAGAGGTCATCCATGCACGAGAGGAAGCTTTGCGACCGCTTGGATGTTGCTGAGTGATCCTCCCAGGAGACGTTCGGGTAATTGAAGTCATCCATGAGAACCATGGTCCTTGAGCATGCGGCCTCAGCCAGTTCCCGGGCAAACTCCTGGTTAAGCTCAGGACTTTGGGTGGGAGGTCTGTAGTAGACTCCCACCGTTGTGTCCCCTGTGCCGTGTTCCCCATAGATTTTAACCCAGAGGGTCTCCAGTCATCTACCCTGGTTGCCGATATCAGCTTGCAGGGACATGTAGCTTTCCTTAACATAGAGAGCTACACCCCCAACCCTTTTATCTACACGATCCCTCCTGCACAGGGTATTGCCATCTATACCCAAGGTCTAGTCATGGGTAGAGTCCCACCAGGTCTCTGTTATCCCTATGACATCATAATTATTTGCAATGAGCAGGAGGACAAGCTCCTCCTGCTTATTCCCCAAGCTCCTGGCATTTGTGTACAGGCAGGCAAGTGTCCCCTTGGGGGGTCTTGCCTTGCCCACAGATTGTACCAGGGCTGGGGCAAGGGAGAGAGAAGTGGGCAGATCTGAACAGGATGAGGTTCAACAAGGACAAGTGCAGAGTGCTGCACCTGGGGAGAGGGAACCAGTATTATGGTTAAAGGTTCCCTCTCAGCAGCACAGAGGCAGAGAGGGATCTCGGAATCAAGACTGAATCCAGGATGAATATGAGTCGCCAATGCGATGAAGCAACAGGCAGAGCCAACCGCACCCTGTCATGCATCAACAGGGGCATTACTAACAGGTCCAGGGAGGTCTTGCTCCCCCTCTATGCAGCCCTGGTCAGGCCACAGCTGGAGTACTGTGTCCAGTTCTGGGCGCTGCACTTCAGGAGGGATGTGGAGAACCTGGAGAGGGTCCAGAGGGCCAGTCCTATGAGGAGAGACTGAGGGACCTGAATCTCCTCAGTCTCTGCAAGAGGAGACTGAGGGGGGAACTTGTGGCTGCCTACAACCTTATCAAGGGCCACCAGCAGGGACTTGGGGAAAGTCTGTTCACCAGGGCCCCCCTTGGAGTCACCAGGAACAGTGTCCACAAGCTGAGGGAGGATAGGTTTAGGTTAGGACGAGCTACTTCACTGGTGGCCAGAGCCTGAAATAGGTTTCTCAGAGAGGTGGTGCTCTCACCTTGCCTGGAAATCTTCAAGAGGAGACTAGATAGGTACCTGGCTGGCGTCTTATGACCCCTCCCACCCCTAGTGCTCCTTCCTGCCCATGACTAGATGATCTGTCTAGGTCCCTTCCGACTCACTGATTCTATGATTCCAAGGGTGGGCTCCCTTAAGTGCCTTGGCCCGCTGGCTTTGCAAGGGTTGCTCAGTGGGCCAGCAGTGGCAGTAATCCCCCTGTCCCTCAACAGGCTTAGTTTAAAGCCCAGTGAAGCGGGTCAGCCAGTCTGGCTGAGAAGAGCCTCCTCCCCAGGGGAGAGAGGTGGAAACCATCTCTTCCCAGCAGCCTCTCACTGCCTCTCTCGCCAAAGAGCGGGCTGTGGTCATGGAAGCCAAAGCCTTCCTGATGACACCAGCGCCACAGTCTTTGGTTGACTATGAGGATCCTCCTCTCCCTCCTCAGCCCATAGCCTGAGACTGGGAGGATCAACAAGAACACCACCTGTGTCCCCAGACCCTTTAGCCCTGCTCCCAATTCCTTGTAGCACCTCATGAACCAGCTGGAAGCACTCCGAGGCATGTCATTGGTGCCCACATGAATAAGGAGCATAGGATAGTGGTCTGTGGGCTGGAGGAGCTTAGGGATCTTCTCCGCAACGTCCTGGATGTGGGCCCCTGGGAAGCAGCAGACTTCTCAGACTAAGGGGTCGGGGCGGTAGATTGCCCCCTCAGGATGGAATCTCCCACGACAAACACCTTAGTTTTAACTTGGGGACAGCGGGGGCTGTTGCTGCAGTTCAGCCTGTGTTGCCTGTGGGAGCTGGCAACTCACCAGGCTGTACTGGAGCAGGAAGAGGTGTGTACCTGTTGCTAAGCTCCGGCAGTGCAGGGGCCTTGGTGCAGCGGGCCTTAGGGCCCTTGACCACCTTAGTCCATGCACCTGACTGGACAGACTGGGAGGTCCGAGTCCTCCTTTGTCCTGGAGGGAGATGGTGGTCTACCCTCCAGCTCCCAGGGGAGAAGGGCCTGGCAGTAGGAGTCAGTCTCCTGCTCACAGTCCCTGATGGCATGCAGTCTCTGGACTGTGTCCCGGAGTTCCTCCAGCTGGCGCGCCAGAGACCGCAAAAGCAAGCAGGGGAGATGGCCATGCTTCCGGGCCCCAGAGCCCGAAAAAGGGACAGGCAGCCTGCGCAGCCGAGAGTCAGAGGCTCAGTCTACATGGAGCCCGGAACCATGGGCTCCATCTGGGTGACGGTCTCTGAGGTGCCCAAGGAGGGGCCGCAGAGCCCAGGGGGACCCTCGGGGTGCGGCGCGTGCCCATCTGTGTCATGCCTCAGGTAGGCTGGCTATGGCTGGGACTGTTTACCCTGGGGGGTTCGCAGGCAGGGTCTCGGGCCCTCCCACGCACCCTCCTGCGCGAACTCCGTGCTAACTCACGCACCAGCAGACAAGCGCGCCTGGTTGTGCAGCCTGTTCATGTGGCTCTGGTCGCCTGGCTCCCTGAGGGCGAAGTAGGGGCCTGGGTGGGGGTTGACCCGGCCTGGCTCCATGCAGCTGCCTCCTCCCACTCAGAGAGGGGTTAACCCCTTTCCACCACAGGCCCTGTGCTGGGGGTCGGCGGGAGGCTCCACGGATGCTGGGGGGTCTCTTGGGGGCTTCAGGGAGCGGGGGCATGGCAGGCTTTCACCCGTGTGTCCCTCGCCGTTCCGGAGCCTAACTGGGGCTTTTTTTGCTGTTGGCTGGCCCTTTTAAACTGTGCGCATGCGCAGTGGGCCCGCCGTCAGTGAAAGCTGCTCTTGGGCAAGGGGGAGCCCTGCCCGGGATTTGGGGGCCCTGCCCTACTGGAGGGGGACTGGTGAGTACCCCCTCCTACCCTTCTCTCTCCCTGGGGAGCTGGGTGAAGTAGGGGCCTGGGCGGGGCTTGACCCGGCCTGGCTCCATGCAGCCGCCTCCTCCCACTCAGAGAGGGGTTAACCCCTTCCCACCACGGGCCCCGCTTGCCTCCAGCTGTGCTGGGGGTTGGTGGGATGCTCCACAGCTGCTGGGGGGTGTCTGGGGGGCTTCAGGGGAGCAGGGGCCCAGAGGTCTTTCACTTGTGGGTCTCTTGCCGCTCCAGAGCCTAACTCAGGGCTCCCAGCCCCTCCTTCTCCTTAGGCTCCCTGCCTGGCTTGGGATCTTCTTGGTCCCCTGATGCCTCAACACTAGGCCTCAATCCCCTGCCCAACACTGGGATTCAATCCCCTTGCCCCAGAAGCTTCATACCCAGCTCCTTCATGGGCGCAGGGTCCCACGCCCCTGGATCCTCACACCTAGCTCCTTCATACACCTCAGGACTTGCTGTGAACCTGGGCTCTGACTCAGGTACCTTCACATGACCTGGGCCCTGCCTCAGGCCTCATTGTAAGCCTAGACCCTTGCTTTGGCTTTGGGGTTTGCCCTCCCAACCTTTCTCCTCCTGCAAGGCTGCAGGAGCTGAGGCTTTCTGGAGCACCAAACTCACCCTTCACTGGGAAGGCACAGGTGTGGTATTTCCTGAGGACTGCCCCGCCACCATACCATCCAAACCCAGTAGGGTGTAGTTTTATGTCATGCCCCAGGATCAGGAACCTCCAGCCATCCCCATAGTTTCTGTCCTGTACCTCCAAGATGTTACATGAGCAGCAGGGAGATGTTCTCCCTTTAGCTGCTAGAAGCAAACTACTGGCTCTACAGCTCAGAGTTTGCTTTTATCCCAAACAGCTGGGCCCTGTTCCCAATCAGGTAGTTGTGCCTGATTGGGAGTGCAACCACCTGAAGGTTGCTCTGCTGCATGCCCATGCTCCTGCATGTAACAGAGCACAACCTGTGCTCTGTTACAGATGGGCATTATAGTTACCTTTTTCCAACCATCTGGGACCTCTCCTAATCACCATGAGTGTTCAAAAATAATGGCCAGTGGCTCTCCAATCACATCATCCAACTCTCTCAGCACCCTCAAGTACAACCCACCCATCCCCATTAACTTGTATACATGCAGCTTTTCTAAATAGTCCCTATCCTGTTCTTTTGCCACTGAGGGCTGCTCACCTCCTTCCCAAACTGTACTGCCAGGTACAGTTGTCTGGAAGTTGACCTCCCAGTCTGGAAGTTGACAATACTCTCTTATTGTGGGTGGTGTCACACGGTAGGGCAAGTCCAAAACCAGGCTGATCCTCATTTGCGGGAGCAACATGAATTATATTAATACTGGGACTATTCTAAATGTCCATAGTAAAGAATAGTCATAGGATCAAGGAAGCACATATGAAAGCTTTAAGCTTTTTATTCTTGACCTATGCAGGTCAGCCTTGCCCCAGGCCCCAACCCTGCATAAGGGCACTTATTTATCCATTGATTGAAAGAGAGATGCACCATAATACAGAGCACATGGAATCAAATGTTTGTGTATTTTCCACTAGAAAAGCAAACCATCCAAAAGGCAAAAATCTACATTAGACCATGTATGGAACACTATAGTGTATAAGCTAAATATAGCAAATATATAATAAAGAACATTAAAAAATTGGCAGAATATAAACATATCAGAAAAGTTGGAAAAGTTGGAGCTGTCAGTGACTCAAGTGTGTACAACATTTAACAGATAATTTTTATTTTATGCAAAAAAGAATGATTGAAGATGATATTGAATCATCAGCAATGCATGTTTTTTCAGGGGAAGTGGCATATATCAGTTTACTAGCAGGAAGCTTATCCAGGTTTGTAAGAACACAAAATGAACTACTTCTACACTGTTGAGAGCACGAGGCTGTACATCAGAGGTCAGAGAGTCTATCTGTTCTTTTCCCAGTTGTAAAATATACTTACATCATTTGGATTCCAGGGTGCTCAATCTGCTAGCAGAGTAAAGATACTGATAGAAGAATGGATTGGAACCTCTTTGGAATCCAAGATCTCTATTGGTTTCTTCATCTAAAAGCTGTTATCATCTTTAATAGTGCTATTTGTGAGTTTGGGGGAGTTTCTTTTATTTTTATCTTTGTAACTTTATAGCCATCATTTATATTGACAAAACAAATCTTTAATTTTTCTATATACGTGTCTATACATATAATAATCTTTATTATAAGACTATCCTAAGATTCACATTGTAATTTAGAAGTTCTTTGACATTCATTCCTTATCATAAATATTTCCATTCTACTTACTAGTTAGCCACAATCTCTCACCACAAAACATTTTCTAGTTCACTCCTCCATTCTTAGTAAGCTTCCAATATTTTCTCTTACCCTTGCTTTTCAAAGACCATCAACCATAGCTTCTCTATTCCAGTTATCCACTATGATCAAGATATCACAACAGGATTGTGTTTTTGGAGGGTTGGGGGAGAGGGAGATATTTTTTTTTAAAAGAGAGATTACTATTCAGACCTAGAATCCTCAGAATGATCATAAACTTGGATCTTTCCACACAGCTAATATTTACATCTGGTTAAGAGTTACCACATGCAAAAAAAGTCCCTGTCTCCAGCAGAGAGGATAAAACCAATACAGCTGGTATGGGAGAAGGAAAGTTCATAATAAAAAACACAGTATACTTTAAAAATGTAAGTACTATACCTGCATAGGATCTGGAATGCAAGATAAAACTCTTTCTATATTTTCAGAATTCACATCAACGTCATTTACAGCAATAAGGGCATCTCCTGGAGGCAAAAAAACCATAGAAGTAACAGATTTAAGAAGGTATGTGCAGACGTAATACACAATTCAACATGTTCTTTCAAAATTGAAAATGGCACCCAAAGCTCTAAGATCTTAGATCTAACCTGAGACAACTATAGATACCTCATTCCAACACCAATAGTATCAAAGTCTTTGAAAAAAATTTGAAATAAAGTAATTCAAAGCATAGAGGTTAATGCAAGTCAGGATAATCACTGTGGAATTGCTAAAAATGTATTGTACCAGATCAGCCTGACATACCTCTTTGGTAACAGGCATTTAGGGAAAGAAAACGTGACACACAATCTATTCAGGATTCACTATAACTTCTGGTCGGGCATCTTATATAGGAAATTAATTAAAAGTGGCAAAGATGGGGAAAAAATACAAGAATTGCAGGTTCAGTAAGGGACTGGGCAATGGGGAAAAAACAATCATTGTTCTTAAAAGAAAATAACTGGATTGGAGGGAAGATGCTAACAGTTCTGAAAGGATCAGTCTTGGAACCAATCTTATTTAATATTTTCATTTATGATCTTACCACAAAAATTATGGATGCACTAATGAAATTTTCTGACACAAAGGTTGGAAGCAGCAGTAGTATAAAAGAAAAATGGAGAAGCAGAAATGGAATGAAATTTAATAGTACAAAGTGCACTGATAAATATTTACTTGGGGGCTCATCAGCTGAAAACGACAGGGGAGGAGAAAGGTATGTGTTAATCATCTTGAGTGTGAGCCACTTTCTTTTTTAAAGCAAGTTTTCCTTTCATTAGTTGATATAACAATTAAACATGTTACTTTACAAAGAAATACAGTTTTTACAGTAGATTTGGTATATGTTTCCTAGGTACACAAACTGTGTGTGCACGTATGCAATATAGCTAACATATATGGATTGTTAGAAATCCTACATTTCAGTACGTTATAAAATGGTGAAATACATATTATTCACTAAATTAACTTTTTTCTGGTATTTATATCAAGCTGCATGAAGATGGCAACCTGAATTTAAGAAACACAAAACCAACACTTCAAATTTATTAAACAAAACTTTAATGTTTAAATACAGAAACTTTTAAAAAAAATCAAAACATGGTGCTCATTTACAACTGGTTGGGCACAGCTACACATGACATTAGAAGGCAGCAGTAAACTGCAGAGCTTACTGATCCACAGTTTATCGTTCCCGGGAAGCTCTCAGGGGTGCAATTTACATGTGCACCTTGACTGCAGCACATTGAGCTGCACTGCATCAACCCCAGCTGGCAGGTGGTCCAGGGAGTTGCGGAGGGGCTGGCTGGGGCACGAGGGTGTTTCAGCATGGGACTAGGCAGCAGGCAATCCCAGCACTGAAGTACCCGTGTGCCCCAGCCAGCCAATCAGTGTCTACTCATGAGTTGCTGTACACAAAAAAAACTCTACAGGGTAGGACTTGTAAATACAAGTCCTACCTTGCTGCAGAGTTTATTAATTTTGTGCCTCCTAACAGAGGCAGACATGTAGATGCTGACATGTTTATTACATACTTAATTAGTCAATTGTACAGTAAATGTCTTGTGTAGACGTGCCCACTAATTTATTAAATACAGTAAAACCACAGTTACCTGGCATCACCGAGGTAAGGAGATTGCTGGTTATGGAAAAACTCCAGTTATCTGAAATAACCCAGCAGGGTTTCTGATAACGTGGAGCTCTATGTGGGGGAGGGGAGGGAGTAGCAGCAGCCACACACAGAGCAGCAGCAGCTGCAGGGTGCAGCACGGAGTGGTGGCAGAGTTGCACTCAGCACAGGGCAGTGGATACAGAGTGGCAGCAGCACAGCCGCCACCGTGTGCAAGCTTTCTCCCCCACCACGTCTGTCCAGCGGAGTGGGTGGTGGGGGGCTTGTGGCAGTGGCGACACGCAGACCAACGGCAGCTGCCATATGTTAGCTTTCCCCCACCCCTCCCCCTTCCAGCTAACTGGCTGGAAATTCCAGTTAGTAAAGTATTCCAGCTATTTAAATGCCGAATAGCATAGATTTTACTATATTGGTATTAACTGTTGCAGTATTAGAAGTATGAACCATGGTTAGTCAATTGAATCAGGTATTTCAGATCACCCTGGAGCAAATTATTTAAAATGCCTAGGTGAAAGTCATTTAAGCTTAAGTTCCCACTTGCCTAATTCTCTTTAAAATGAAGCTTTTTTTTTTTTTTTTTTTTTTTTTACCTAGGCAGTTCTGAAATGTTTTACCCCATTTCTCTCAAGGTTTTAGAATTCACAAATCTCCTCTTCCTCCCCATTTTTATTCATTAACTGCAAGAGAAAAAACAAGCTTTCCTGCTTTTTTTTCAAATCCCTATTGATTTCTCAGCTTTGCATGAACCAGCCCAAATGAAGAAAATATTCTTTTTCTTTCTGTACCTGCAGAAGAGGTTACTGCTGGTAAAAGCTGATTCACCATTTCAGCAAACTCTGGTTCCAGGTGCTTTGCTTGTAACGTCCACCATTCAGTGGTACAATTTTCTTGAAAATACCCTCAGCAAACATGTTCTGCTTCAATGGTTCACCTCTAGCTCTGAAATCTATTATGTTTAGCATAACTAATGAGTGATTACTAGGTGCCCATGTCATAGCAGCCTTTTCCTTTTTGGCAATTAGGCATCTACCCCGGTATTTTGTAATAAGACTATTGACTAGAAAATGAGGTGGAGTAAGTACTTGATCCACCTGCTTCTTAACTACCTGCAATTACATGCTTAGAGTTTAAGCTCTTCCAAAAATGCAACAGCACCTGCAATACAGTAGCAATCTTTCTGTAGTTTATCCAAGGTGACAGATATAGGGTTAGTATATTCATAGTATCTTCTATATTTCCCTTTAATCCAATGTTACTACTCTAGCCGTGATACTTCCATTGATTTTGTCATGATTTTCTTCACAGATGTTCACCAGGATAGCCCACTTCTTAATAAATAGCTCAAAACAGTCAACCACTGAATTCCATCATACACCTTGGGGGAGAATTAGATCAGATCCCCCAAGATCTGCTTTCCTGTACATATGTGAAGGGACCAAAATGTCCATTTAACTTAAGTATCAAGAACGCTTCAGAAACAACGGGTTGGTGGTTACTCAGCAGATGGTTGTTCTACCGTGAAATGAAGAATAAGACTCCATTGCGGGTACAGAATTATAAGTATTCATAATTTGAAAATAATCAGAGCTTGGATGAAATAAAACATGAGTTTGATACCGTACAGGTTGGCTCAGCAGATAATCTGATCAAAGAGTACACATGACAGTTTCTGTTAGAGTCGGAGGCCAGCTTCTAACAACTGTGATATTGTTGCCGATTCTTTGCATCCAGTAGTATAGACCTTAAAACCCTTGCAGGTTCAAGCCCCTAATACATGAAATACTGAAGCCCCTAACACATGAAATATCATGCCATATTTCTGAAGCTTTACCTCAGAATTTAGATATTTTCCCCCTCATGGTTAGAAAAAAAATCAGTGTTCAATTCCAGAAGTTTCAATAAAAGCGAAATGACTCAACATATTGCTTTATTTAAATGATTTTAATAGAGTATACTAAATCTATACCATAGCCTGTGTTGTATTAAATCCAAATGTCATTTTAAAATATATTTTTTAAAAGGAAAACTTAAATTTTAAAGTCCCATTTAAATTTTAAAACGTCTCATTTAAAAGTGCAGTTTTTAATTTTTTAAAATATTTTTTTTTTTTATCTACCCTGGCATCACCAAATACTCAAACCATTGTGAAGATCTAGTCTAACATTTCTATCAATAATTAAACCAGCAATTAATTCTAGCATTCAACCCTATGGCTACTAGTTGAACCAGAAGTTCTCTTTTAGGGAATTACCAAAATGTCCATTCCAAAACCAGATGGCCCATCAAGGTAGCATGGCTTAGGTACCCGAATTGCAGTAACAAACAGCATACAAGGACTGATGTGGCTAGCATCATACTGTCTCTGACTCCTTAGCCCAAATGATTAAGTACCTATTTATAGCTGGGTTGCCTGGGGATAGTCTTTAGTGCAAGTTTGACCTCACCCCTCTAGATTAAAAGCAAAACACTGTTGTTACTCTGCCACCATGCTCCTTCAAAGAGATGTGCTTCAATTAAAACTGTTTTTTTCCTTTCTATTTAAGGTTTATAAATGATAGTGGGTTTTCCATCTCCTATTTAAACTGTCCCAAAGGCTTCTGTAAGCCTTGATAGGGCATGGATTTGTGCAGCCATTGATCAGTATATATAGAAATTATTAGGGGTGCACAATAGAGATTTTTTTGGCCTATACCAAAGAGTAATTTTTAACGAGCCATATCAGCTGATACTGATCAATTGTCGATATGCAGGAGCACAGCCCAGCAGCATGGAGAGCAGCATCCGGCTGATAAGTCTGTTGTGGGGGAACGGGTGTGGTGGGGGGCAGTTAGAAGCCCCTCGCTGAGGGAGGGAGTGGGGCTGGAGCTGTGGCAGGGGCAGGCACTGCTCAGCTGGGGCAGGACATGGTATGGAGCTGTGGCTCATCTGAGGAGTGCGGGGGAGGGCAGCTCCTGTTGCTGTGCACACCCTGGGAGGGCATGGGAGGTGTTTGCCCCCCAGATCTGTGCACAGGGCAAGGGCGGGCTGCCACTGCAGGCTGGGCCAGGGGCAGCGCTAGACTCTTCTGGAGGGTTGGGCCAGGCTGCTCTCAGAGCAGACAGCAATGGTGCTGCTACCAGGGGGTGGGGGGGAGAATTTTGGGGTGCCTGTAGGCCACCCCTTATAATCCTCCTCCCAGCACCACTGCCTCCTGCCCCAAACACAGCCTTGGCCCAGTCCACTTCGCTGGAAAGAACCCAGCACCACCACCAGCCCCAGCTCGCCATAGCAGCCCACACTAGCTTCATGCACAGATCCAGGGGGCACACACTTCACCATGACCTCGTGCAGCAGCAGGAGCTGCCCCCCCTCCCCATAACCTCTGAATGAGTTGCTTGCGGCTCTGTCCCATGCCCCACCTCAGCTGTGCAGCACCCACGCCCCTTCCTTCCCCCATGCCCCTTCTCCTACAGACAGACTTACCAGCCAGACGCTGCTCTCCACACTGCTGGGATGTGCTCCTGGCAACCTGTGTGTTGTGCTGCAGCTGCGCACCTGCACATGGTATTTATCAGTGACATTATGGCCACATCAGCCAAAAACACCAATTGCCAATGTCAATTTTCCTTTTATCAGTGTCAATATGATATGGGACCAATGTATTGGTGCACCTCTAAAAATTATACAGATGCCTATTATCATTAATCAGAGTAAGCCTCAGTGTGCACATCTACACTTGCAATTAATGCAAAGCTGTAAACTCTGGGGCTTGTCATACTGGAGTTTATTGCTCCCGGGCAGGCTGTTTGCATGTGTGCCTGGGACCACAGCACACTGAGAGAAGTTGGCGCAGCCCTGGCTAGCAGGGAGCCTGGAAGTCAGCCTGCCTCCCCGGGGCTGCCCCCCCAGCTCAACAATGCTGTAGAGGGGCTCCCGCACTGAAGCACCCTCATGCCCTAGCCAACCACATGAGCATCTACATATGCAGAGCTGGGGAGTAAAAAATTCTGCAGCAGGATGGTACTTTTATATATAAGTACTACCCTGCTGTGGAGTTTATTAGTTTACTCCAGCCTAACAGCCCTGAACGTAGAGACGTTGAGACATTTACTGTGGAGCTAATTAGTTAACTGCTCAATAAACATCTCATGGAGATGCACCCAGTAACAGCTTGAGCCATAGATCTTTATGACTAGAAAGCAGACCATACACGACCTAAGCAGAAATGCTGGGAAAAGACAGAAGTGGCCAGCTTCTAGGCACCTCAGAAAGTCAATGAAGAGGAAAACAATACATAAGATAGTAACAGAACACGAAAACAAAGGTCCAAGTGTCCTAGTATTACAGGTTCCCCAGTCTGGTGGAAGCGTCGCAATGTCTGGTGAAAATAGGATGTGAATGACATCATCTAAACATGTTTAGTGATTGCTGGAACTAGAAAATGTATGTTGTAAACATAAGCTGTTTTGATTAACGTATAAAAGGGGTCTGGGAATCCTGAATACTTTACAGTTTGATAGGGGCCATATTTTATGCTGATGCCTTGCCTCGTAAATAAGCCTCGCTGGCATTGGGTCTGGTGCTATTGTTTGGTTGTTTGTGAACAATAAAACCCAAAAGTCTTTGTTACTAAGAACTAGAGCCTGGGGTCTTTTTATTGCAACTAACGAGGTCATTAAAATTAGTAATAGTGGCATAGTATCATCAATGGTATTCTGATGGAGAACGACTAAAACTATCCAAATGGAGGGTGCCCGACATAACTGGTACTACTCCACCCCTGGTCACACCACACATGACAGGAGTCTGACGCTGGTGACTGACTGGAGTCCACTGACAACAGCTTGCTAATCTCTCTTAACATATGTACCTTACTTTCAGTTCATTGACATTTTTTCCCCCCCAAATAGGTACAGCTTCAGTCTCATTTTCTTTCCATACTATAGGAAACTAGTTTGAGTAGATTATAGTTTGCTTGGTTGAATGCTCCTTCCGCAAAAACTGAAGGAAAGCTAAATGGGAGAAATAAGTTTCTCATTTAATTTTCAAAGTGATTGACTCCACTGTCATTCTTTTCTTCTTGTGGAAATAAACAAAAAATCTGAAGTGCTGCTCTTAAAGAGTTAACTGAAAAGCAAGAGCAAGTTTACTTGGATCCAAAACAAACTCTTTTCTGAAGTACAAAGACTACTTCAAAAAAGTTCATGCAAACCACCTGCAAAAAATAAACTGTTGCCCATCAAGTGAGTACAGCATATGGGTCTTCTGTTAATGAAAACTATTAATAGCTCCCTTTGAGAAAGAGAATTGCCTACTAAAAGGTAGTTAGATCTTCTTTATAGAGATGAAAAACTAGTGTACACAGCTAGCAGCTTTCTTCAGTTATGTATTTTTCTTCAGAACACATCTGAAATAGATTAAGTTCCTGCCGGACAGTTCTTCTCTTTTTAAAGTGTTGTTTAATCCAATCTTCCCTTCTTAGCATCTTCATTAGGAAGGATGGCATGAACCAATAGTAATGGCCCTCTGCCTCTTTCATTTAGCAGTGCAGCTTGAAACTTAATTAATACATAAGCACTACACCACTTCTTTGATCTCTCCTTGGCAGGGGAGATCAGTGCTGCAAAGCAGAATTCCCTGTATGCCTCAGCCACCAGAGGTTCCCAAGAACAGCAAACAGGAAGGAGAGTGCTTGCTGGTTGTCACTCCTAATATGTAAGGCAGGAGTGGGCAATGGATTTCAGCTAGTGGGCCATTTAATGAATTTTAGTGAGCTGTGGAGGCCTCCACTCACACAAAATCTTTCAGAAGATACCATTTGAACAAATCATAGATAAAAACAAATCATACACTAAAATTAAATTACAGACGTTCGAATTTTATTTAAAAAAATATTGTGTGCCCCAATTTGTTTTTTTGAGTAGTGTATATAAAGGTGATTGAATAATAGCTCCAAATAAAGTCTTACTTGACACCAAACTTTGGGGCAAAGCATCCACACCTGAAGACAGGAGGATGATCCAGGCTGACCTGGACAGGCTCAGCAAATGGGCGGACAAGAACCTGATGGTGTTTAACACTGAAAAATGCAAGGGTCTCCACCTTGGGAGGAAAAACCTGCAGCATCCTTATAGGCTAAGCAGTGCTATGCTGGCTAGCACTATGGAAGAAAGAGACTTGGGTGTTCACCATTGACCACAAGATGAACATGAGCCTGCAATGCGATGCTACGGCTAGTAAAGTGACCAAAACACTGGCTTGCATCCATAGATGCTTCTCAATCAAATCCCAGGACGTCATTCTCCTGTTGTACTCAGCCTTGATGAGGCCACAGCTGGAGTACTGTGTCCAGTTTTGGGCTTCACAATTCAAAAAGGATGTGGAGAAACTTGAGAGAGTCCAGAGAAGAGCCACGCACATGATCAGAGGTCAGGAAAACTGACCTTATGGTGACAGGCTGAGAGCTATGGGGCTCTTTAGCCTGGAAAAGCGTAGGCTCAGGGGTGATCTGATGGCCACCTATAAATTTATCGGGGGTGACCACCAGGATCTGGGGGAACGTTTGTTCACCAGAGCAACCCAAGGGATGACAAGGTTGAACGGTTATAAACTACTGCAAGACCGTTTCAAGCTGAACATAAGGAAGAATTTCTTTACTGTCCAAGCCCACAAGGTCTGGAATAGCCTGCCATCAGAGGTGGTTCAAGCACCTACATTGAACACCTTGAAGAGAAAATCGGATGCTTATCTTGCTGGGATCCTATAACCCCAGCTGACTTCCTGCCCTTTGGGTGGGGGGCTGGACTCAACCCTCTGAGGTCCCTTCCAGCCCTAATGTCTATGAAGTCTATATTATGCATTGGGGGGGTGTGCATGTGAGGAGGGGGAAGGGAGTGTGTGTGGGTTGGGGTGGTGTTTGGAGGGTAGGTGTGCATGTGGTGGGGGGGAAGGAGGGAGGGAGGGGTTGCCCATGTGCTAGGTCCCAGAAACTGGCTGGGGTGGGGTGGGGGTAAAGAGATGAGAGCAGGAGGTACATGCAGCAGAGCTCATCCAACCGGGGCAGTACAGGTACGATTACCCCCCACCCTCCATTCAGCCAATAGCAGCCCTCACAGTGTTCCACATGGGCTAAGCCCCTGCTCCCACCCAGGGCAGCCCATGCCCCACCTGCCCATGCCCACCAGACAGCACTTCACCAGCCCCAGCCACCGTGCACAGTTTCACAGTGGGGCTGCTGCCACAGCCCTCCAAGTACTGCTCACCTCCCCCTACTTCCAGTGGCTCCTCCTCCTCCTGCACCTGTTGCACTGCTCAGGACAGCAGGTAACGTAGGGAAGCCATGGCAACATGTGCTAAATAGCAGATGGGCAGCTGCTGTCCCCACATATGGGGCTTCAGCTCCAGCTCCCAGCTACCTTCCATCACTTGGCTGCCCTGAACAACAAGCAATAACCTGCAGGCAGCCAAGTAGGTGGAAGGAAACCAGAAGCTGGAGCCCCACATGCTGAGGCAGGAGCCACTCTGCAGCAGCTTCCACCCCAACCCTCCTAGCTGGACATCTGCAGCACAACACATGTCCCCATGGCTTCCCTGCATTACCTGACATCTGGAATGGCATAGCAGGAGGAGGACAAGAAGCTGCTGAAGTCAGGGAGAGTTGAGCAATACCCAAGCAGCTGTAGCTATGTCAAGGAGTCCTGCAGGGAAGCTGTGTGCTCTCGCTGGGGCCACAGGCTTTCAATAGGCAAGAGTGGGGCCTGGTCCCATGCGGAACAATGCAGGGGCAGCTGTGGGCAGATGCAATCAATTGGAAAGGGTCTGCCCTTGGGTCAGATCCAAGGTGTTGGTTAGCCAAATCTGGCCAGTGGGCTATATTTTGCCCACTGCTGATGTAGAGGATTGGCCAAATCATTGAAGGATGCTAGAGGACCACCAGAATGTGGACATGTCTTCAATTGTGCATGCTATCTGCAGCACTCCAAACACCATCTGAAGTGCTTCATATGCAAGTCTGCCCATGGCCTTAGGGCTGCCAGGTACAAGGTCACAATACTATTACTGTTACCACATTTTAAAGATGATGAAATAGTGAGTGGCTAAGTTACTTTTCCACCAAAGAGTGCACCTAAGAGCTGCAGATCTCAGGAGTTTCATGACTGCAAATGAGTTGTTCAGTCAGTATCAATACAGAGATTATGAACAAGCAATATTAAGTGGCTATGTTAAAGAAGTTTGGGGTTTTTTGTGGATTAGTACAATAATTAATTTTGTTCATTACTTCAATTACGTATGCTTTAAGTTTAAAACTGTTAAAAACTAAAGAAGTGAAACTTACTGCTGGGAAGACAGCAGTCAAGTCTTTTTTAAAGTTCCAAGAGAGAAGGGTCAAACCAGTTGTACACATTTTTGTGGGAATGTAGTAAACACCTTAACACTTAAGAAAGGAAAGCTTTTGTGCCATACCATTAGATGTATAATTTTCAAGGAACAGATAACTTCTAACTACTTTTTAAAAGGCAGTATTTACATGCAATAGACTCAACATGTATCATCATTTGATACCTAAACTCTTCATGTATTTAAAACTTTAATTCTAGTGGTAAATATTTATTCTATTCAAGATGTAAAAATGGACGTGCATGCTATAAATAGAGCACCTTTCCAAGAGGCTCAGCTACAGCAATTCCACAGGTGGTCTTCATTTTGTTAGAGAATGCTTTATCATCTTAGAGAACTACCCAAAAAGGATTCCTGAAGGTGCACTCTTCCAGTAAATGCACAGAGAAGCTTAACTAAAAAGGTCTGACATGTTAGGAAAGGATTATTAGAAAAGAAGGAGCACTGCCCAAGATTACAAATTCTAGCAAGAATGTGTAATTTAGAAAATATGGCGAACATTTCTTGACTAGAATATCACCTTGAAATATGGCAATTTAAAAACAAAACAAAGAAAAACCCACAACAGTTAAGAGATTTCCACCCCTTTGTCCATCCTACAATAACAATTCAACATAAATTTGATTAATTAGTTTAGGTTCTTTGATACTAGGTGGGCTCTTCTAGGTTTCTGCAATTACCATTTGATAATAAAGGCATTATGTTCATTTAAAGACGAGGGCTTAATGGAGTTGAACTTAAATATGCTCCTACTGAATTTAAGCTAAATCAGAATAAAGACTGCCAATGTATTATTTTGCAACTGCTTAACCTGGCTTAAAAACAAAAAACCGTTAAATTGATGAAAAGCTGCAAGCCATGTGTTTCCCTCATGGTTCCCAATGTGTATTCCATTACCCCCAGCTGGGCTTCAGGTGTAAATGAGCATATTATTTTAGGACAGTAAGGTTGTACAGATGATACAGCGTATTGACGTTTTTAATCATTTTGATTATGCACAGGTGAGTGAGTGTGTGTGGGGGGGGAGGAAGAAATCTCGGTCATTTCTAGAGAATTGATAAATATAAACTCAAACAGCCATAGAGCGGACAAATTCAGTGGAAATATTCCATTGTTTCCCTAGTTCTGAAAAACATAGCTAGATTTTTCTTTCCGTAGCAACATGTATTGAAGTCAAGTTGTTTTGGTCTTGCACGTTTCTAATACAAGTTGCCTCAGATCTCTAAATCCAAGAGGAAACTACTATTCGAAAATGTTTACTTATTTAGATTCTTAAGAGTATTAAAGGTGTTTCTTCCATACCTCCCAAATCTAAGAATGAGCCATCTTTTTACAACATCAGGCGCAAGTTAATCTAAGATTCAGAAAAAATATGTCCTTTTAAAAAGGGTACACCTTTAGTAACACTGTCTAACATGCAAAACTTCTTTTTTTCTAAGGAATCATGTCAGTGACAAGTGCAATGGAAAGTGAATACTCTCACAGAAGGAAAGTCTTCTGCACTTCATTATTCTGATGGAAGAGGACATATAGGACTTTTGCTTGAAGACTTGACTTTAATAGCCTTCTCAGTTCCACTAAGTCACTTGTGAAAGAAATTTAAAAGCAACATTCACACTCTTGTTCAAATAAATGCCAAAAAACCCCAACCAAGCCATCATGCATATATTTCATTAAAAAAAACCCAAAAAGCAAATCTACTGCTTGGCTCTATATTCTAGAGCAGTGGTGTAGTACTTCTATCTTGAGCTCCCATCATCTTTTCCAGTACATGCAGTCTTTTCTCTGTGGAATTACCTCCGAGTGCTTTGGATTTTGGGGCTATTCCTTTCACAAGAATTTTAGCCAGGCGTTAACGCTGTGACTGATGGAAGAACATATTGACCTTGCATGGAAATATCTTCATTTATCTTCATGAGACAGCTATTGCTTTAAGAAATACTGTGTAACAGATGTTTTTTATTATTTTTTTCACTACTTCCCCCTCTATCAATAACAGCATGTCTGTGAATGGGTAAAAATGTATAAAACCATAAAAAGAAAAGGTAAGGTATTATACACAACACTGGAGATGGACATCTCCACCAATGTAGCTCATGCTACATTCCCCCCCACCCCTTCAAATTTAAGAAGTAAAAATTGTTCCCTAAGCAACGATAGATTTTTTTTTTTCTACAAAGACATCTGTACTACAATGCTCAAGTAGGTCTTGGGAACTGAGAAGTTCTGTACGTAAATCTCATTCAATTGGAGGAACAGGAAACAGAATATGCTATTTTGTTTTTATCACAAGCCTGTCATTAGAAGCCAATTTTCTTGGATCTGTGCATTTATTTTGATGGACCTACCATTTATCTAACAAATAAAAAATGGAAGAAGAAAACTTCAGCAGTAGAAAAGAGAAGTTACACAGCTCATAAAAAGGTAAAATATTCACACACATACTGAACAGACAGTTAAAAAAAATCTGATCATATTCAAAAGTTCCAAGTTACATCATTGCTGAAATATTTGCAGAATTTGCTCAATTCACAAATTTTAAAATAAAAGCTCGGCTCTGAAAAGTTAAGATTTGCAGTGAGGTTTGCACTTCACTGAACTTAAATGTTCAGCTGCTTCAATTATTTTTGGTCTGGATTCCTTTTGGGCCCTTCACATCTTGAGAAAGATGAAAGACTTTGGTTTCCCAGTTTGTTATAGAGACTCTCAATCTGCATCTCTGGTAAAGAATTTTTTTTTAAAAGGACAACTCCTACACTTGAGCAACAGTCTTCAACATAAACTCAGTTATTTCATCACCCAACAGTAGAGAAGAACTAAATGTATATGTTGATATAGCATAATAGCTAGGATGAATATATTAATTGAAAATGACACTGAACAGATCCTAAGTTGAGAATGTGGTTAAGAATTTCTAGGAGTGTGTAATAAAGTAGAACTTTGGTGTAACATGTATTCATTAAAAAAATAATTTGGGCAAGGGAAAACAATTTAGCTACAGTACAAGGATTTGCTATAGTACAATCTTGCTATAGAACAAGAGGTTACAAGGATGTAAAATGGACACTGCTACAAAGCAATCATCTGGCTGCAAATAACTTTGAACATAATAAAGACCAATTGTATTCAGAGCAAGACATTTTAATTTTTTGGGGCCAATGAAAAAAGTTATTTAAAAACCGATTTAGCATTGTGAAGTATGATCTACCTGAACAAGTTAATTTTTTTTAAAATGTCTTTGTAGTGAGCAGCTTAATCCCAGAGCTAATTTGTACCTTTCACCATGCTATAGTATCCCTGAAAAAAACCAACCTAAACCAAAACCTAAAAACCCTCAAAAATAAATCAGTTGATTTTCAAGTAACAGAATTACTGCACTTCTCATACTGTCAGAGCAACAGTTACATTATACATGCCTTTTAAACTATAATAGCCATTAGGAATTACATGCCAATGCCCCTGTGCTATATACTGCCTCTAGGGGTGAGGGGTTGCAAGCCTTTCACGAGTGGCAGGCCACTTTAGTGGAATTAAATCCAAAGGTAGGCTGCTGTCTCAGCCTTCAAACCATAGGTTGCTGCCCCTTGTCTTAAGGGGCTGTTGCTATTATAGGTAGTGTCATCTAACCAACAATAGCTAAAAGATTCCCAGGGGTAATGTTGTTGGTAAGCAGCTGTTCTCTTGCCAGGTGTTGCTATGGATGGGTGTGGACTGAAATTGCAAGAGAATCTATGGATGCATCTACACATGCATTTAAGTGCCACTAAATTTAATGTGCATTAAGCTAATACATGTTAAGCCATTTTTGGCAGGTGTCTACATGTGCAGACTTGGGACTAAAGTTAGTCCCAAGTCCTTACAGCCCTGCCATGTGCCCCTGTGGCCACTGGAGGGAGCTCCAGCCTCCAGCCACATGCCTGCCAGCACGCACCTGACAGACATGTTGCAGCCAGAGCCAGCTACCAGAGCCTGACAGCCATCTGGGAAACCACCCCAGGCACCGAAGCAAAAGGGTGCCAACAGGCGACTCAATGTTTTGTTATAAATATTACAAAAAATTTTGGCCGATTTTAAATGCCACGTGCATGTGTGCAGCTACAGCATGCATTCAGTCAGCTGGGGAGCTTGGAGAGCCCTGCCTGGCTGATGAGTCTGTTGTCGGGGGGGGGAAAGCTATAATATACAACATGCCCCAAAATGGTTGGTCAGGAGTGCAAATTGAAGTGCTGGACATCAAAGTGTTCCTGTACAGAAAGAAAATTATCAGATGCTTGCTTCCCAAGGTTACTACAAAATAGGCAGTAGCATCACATGCTGTAAAATTATTAAAAATAAAATAAAAAGGTATATAGGTATATGAAGGTATTGCTCCGCAAACCCCAATTAGCAAGGTCAAAGAGGCTTTAACAATAAAGTATGGCAGGCACCATATTATTGATTTACCCAGCTATCAGAATTTAAACAACTATTCAACCCCTGCATGCATGTCAAATGAACTTGGACTTCTCTCTTATATACACCCTCCTGAAGATATGCTCAATTTAAAAAAATGGTTTTCTAGAAGTATCTTAAACTTTTTAAGATAATATAATAGATAACTTAATATTTATATTCTATTGCTTCATGTCAGTACCATATATGTATCTAAACTAGAAGATGGGGTAATCAGCAGAACTATACTTCATTTTGAAAATCAGATTTTTGGTGTACACCCATCAAGCTTCACTATCTTGCCCTTGCATGCACAATACAGTAACGTTAAACCAGATGGCTTTTTGACAGGAACAGTCAAGCTAAAATATTTTAGTGTAAGACATTTTTAATGAAATATTTGGGTTTTTAATTACATACCTTTATGCCAGATGCACTGAAATACAAGCACTTAATTTATGCAAAAAACCCCATTGCTAGAAACCACATTCTGATTTCAGGAGTACCCAATGTTCACAATAGCTATATAATCTGAAAGTATTTTTATATGGAAATTACGTATTTTCATACCACTTGGCACCACATGTAGCTCATTTTCCCAGTTCAAAGTAGAATGATTGTGGTATACTTTAACATATTTGCTTCCAACATGAAAAAAGAAGGTAATATTGGTTAAAGACAGTTTAGGGCAGATTAAAATATCAGAGTATATAATTTACAGCTGAAATCATCTTTCTTAAAGGAAGAGAAAAATTATTTCCCCATGACCCCTCCAAGAATACCTAAGAATCAAGAACTCGGGAGCTGTAACGAATGTAGTGCTGCTACACTTTTGCAGTAGTTTGCATGAAAAAAGCCCACCTATTAAGGAGGTAATAACCTCCCGAGGCCAATATTTTGCTACACAAGTGCGACTCCATAACCAATCCTGTAGATGATCCAATTTACAAGACAGGGGGAAAAAAGCAGCACTTGGGACCAGTGTGGTCAAAGCAAAGAAGGTCTTGCTGCATGCATAGTAAGGCATATTTACAAACCATTGGTTAATATAACCTAAGCATACAAACTGGGAACTGATATAATTGAAGAGCAGGCCAAAGATTTTTCTTCTTTTCCTTGCCTCACATTTCTGTATTAATCATTTATTTTATATTATAAAACTTGAGGATCATCCATTTTTGCTTTGAGAAACTTACTCAATACTGTTGCACCCAATGTCAACTACGCATTAAAAAAAAGGGGCAAATCATGCTTTGACTAAAGATTTGGACTTTCAAAATGCTGAAAAGTTTCAGGACTTGTTCCAAACTTTGCAACAACTTAGAAAATCCCACCCAAACTTACCTCTTTCCTCTATTCTCCCACTAAACAGTTTGTAAGTTAAGCTATCAGTAGTAATTTACAGATGTAAGAGTAGGGTTACCATATTTCCAGGTCCACACCTGTTGGGGGGGGGGGGACAGGGAGAGTGACCCCTGTGCATTCTGTTGCCCCATATTGACAAGTCACATATACCCTGAGCCCTGCTGCTGCTCCTCACTCCAGACCCACTGACCCCAGCCCTGCCAGTGCCCTTCAATCCCAAGCCGCAATACCCTGTGTGGCAGGAAGCCACCTTTGTTTCTCCCCAAAATCTCTGTGCTGTGACAATTAGATTAGGATGGGCCCAGCAGAGGAGACACATCTTTACCCTATCTCTTTAGGTAACCTGAGCTGGCTACATTCTTGAGGGAGGGAGGAAACCTGCTCCCTCTGCCTACATGACTGGTATCAGCTACCTGGGTGAGTGGCATCTATCTACCTGGTGGTCTAGAGTCTGCCTGGCAACTAGTGATGTATTTCAAATTGGCTGGCCAACAGCCAAAAGGTGCTGGCCTCCACTGGACCAGGTGAATGAGGTTACAAGGGCTATATAAGTTAAGACTGCCCAGGAGGAGAGGGCAGCCACCATGCAGGGGACTCAGACTTAGAGAGGAGTTTACCATCTGAAACTGGCTCTCTCCCCCATAACTCAAGAGCAAGGAACAGCCTGCCTCCAGAGGGAATCTCCAGCAGCCTCTGGATGATGCTTGCGAGTAAGCTACTCGAGATCTGGTTAGATATCTAGCTGGCAGTAACTCAGATGTGTGATCAAAAGGCTACCTCAGCCAGACTGTTTTGCTCTATGGGATTTCTAAGTTCTCCTTTGTGACCAGTGTAGGAGACTTATTGAAGGGTGGGTCTAAATTATGCCTAAGAGGCCCCTTAGGTCTGCGGACTAAGGGAGACTTTCCTTTTTGGCCCCCAATTTGGGGAAGTGCCCCAAGTGCCTGTACTGGGTCGAGTACCTGTCGGACTATTAGGCCTGTGTTTCCCTGAGGGCACAGGGCCGAGAGTCCCTTCTCTGGGTGGTGGCAGCTTACATTACCCCCAGGCTAGCGAGTGTGCTCCAGAAAGGGGGTCAGCCAGACGTGAGGTACCCATAGGGAGGCAGTCAGAGCCTGGAAGGTGGTCGGGCGCAATGAAGTGGGTGGCTCAATGCAGGAGTGCCCCCTACTGGCCTGCTACACCCCACCCCTTGCTGCTGCCCCTCTCTCCTGACCCACAGCCACACAGTGCTGCCAGTGCCCTGAACACCCAACCCACAGTCACCCCTCCTGTCCCCCGTGCCCTGATCCACAGCCCTGTGCCCCTCCCAGCCCTGCCAGTGCCCTTCACTCCTGACTTGCAGACCCCTGCCCCTGCCAGCCCTGCTGCCCAAGCAGCTCCCATATTCTGTGCACATCATCTCTCTCTCTCTCATTACCGGGGAAACACATGAACCCCGGCAGCCAGTCAACTTGCCTGCTTCTCCCTGCCCCAAGCAGCCAGCCTGGGAGAGCAGAAAACCCAGACATTTGCTCTTATTTTAAAAACCTGCCTGGATGCAGCACGGGGGCCCAAAAAAAGAGGACGTGTCCGGGAAAACCCAGACGTATGGTAACTCTATGTAACAGGAGACTTGATGCAGGACACAGCCACTTTTATAACAGGGATCCTGGTTTTCGCTGATAAAAACAAAAACTCCCAAATATTGACTTAAAAAAATAAACCAAATTCCACATTTTTCTGTAACGAAAATGAAACACCACTAATAAATATATGTATTAGTAAAGTTAATAAATTTCTTGTAAAGTCGATAAGTATTAGTGGTGTTTCATTTTCAGCATAGAAAAAAAATAACCCCAAATCCATGTTTTAAGTCAGAAAATTTGGGAGTTTTTGTTTCTTTTTTTAAAAAAAAGCAGTGAAAACCTGGATCCCTGATTATAATATATTTGGAATCTTTATACTTATAGACTATATTTGTTCTTCAGTGTTTTAGGAAACTCAGTTTCCATCAAGGTCTTGTTGAAACTGGTCTCTGACTCATCTTCTCCCCATGACCTTCCCCTGATCTGCATTCTTCCCTCACCAATTTAGTTTCACATACACATTGCAAAGCTTTATACCCTGAAGAATACAATAACTAGTAAACTGGATTAATTCTCTTATCCATGATGCCATGTTATATAGTGAGAAAGCCCTGAACTGCCTTTATGTTTCCTTATGGTTATTTATTTATGCTGTGTAGGTTTCTAAATTGTAGCAGTCACCTCCATCTTACTGGAGGCAAGATGCAGGTGAGTATGTTATTGAAAAGTAAACAAGGCAGGGACTTAAAAAGTGTACCAGCTGCTCTGAGATAATAACTGAGTGGGTGCCTGTTGTTAGCCTGAGATAGGTTAAAGCTAACTTGCAGGAGTTTACCCCGAGTGGTAAGTCGTTGTAGGGTAGCTATCATTTACTGTGAAAGAATAGAGTCCCAGGTTGTTAACCCACAACTGTCAGACTCTCAAGTTCTTGCCCTTATTTACCTCACAGTAACCTACTAGGTTATATTTAAGTATTTATAAAATATATAGGTAATATTTAAAAACCCTGCTCGTACCCTTCCATGCCTTCTTGTGGAATATCAAGCAACATGACTACATATCATATGTTCTCAAAGTCAAAGTTACTTGGTAAAGCCATCTGGCAGATACATGCACCACATTCAGTAAAATTTGCATTATGTGATGTCCGAAAGACAAGCAACTCTGTTTACCTGAGAAAGGTCTTTAAATTAGAGGTTTATTTAAAAAAAAAAAGTAAGTTAAGCTTCAAGACTACTACCTACTGGAGGTATTTGTTAGTCTATATCTTGCATATTTTTAAGAGTAAATTAGAGATCTCATTGATTTCAAAAGGCATCAGGCAGGGTTATCTGGTTACTTACCAATCAAGATTTGACCAGTTTTCATTGCTGAACTGCCCGGAACTAAGCCATGTACTACTAACTTCTCTTCACTGATCCCCTTGATGCTTTTGTCCTGCCCTTGTTTTTCAGCTCTTCGAGTACTCCATGAGGACTGATGAACAATACCTACTAATGTCTCCAGAAGCCTGAGTTGCTCTCTTCCCCCATCCGTGTAAGATAGTTTTTTTGGATTCACGTAAACACACACATCTTTGTATTTTTGCTGGACCATGACTCCCATCTTCTGAGTGGATTGGTGTTTCAGTATAGAGGTTGGTCCAGATGAATGCCCATTACATCCATTATTCCCTTTCTTACCAGAAGGCTTTGGTAAAAGGCTTTTCTTTTTTAAAATTTTGGTAAATTTCTTCAGTCTAGGTTCATACTTTCGTTCTTTTCGTGATCCCTCTTGAATAATCTCAGCTTCGTTTTCACGAAACCTGACATGGTTCACTGCATGTGCCTCAGATCTGTCCTGGATCAGAGCTTCTTCTTCATCTTCACTAAGCTCTAAATAAAACAGCTCCCCATTTTTCTGCACGCTGTCCAGCCATTCAGGCTCAAGGTCACTGTGAAAGAGAGGAACACAACAAATGACAAGGCAGTACAGTACAGATAAGGCAGACTGCTATGTCAGCTACACTCTTCTACTCCAACAGAGTGGGGGGTGGAAAGGAATAAAAAATGCCTCTTGGAATTGCAAAGCCTCAGTAGGCTAGTTTATAGGAAAAATAAAAGCCCTTACAGAGAAAAGAAAGACCTATTTCAGAATCTGGAATGGTTGTCCATAGTGTCTCACTATTCAGCCACTGCAAAAGCATCATTCATGGAGGCCAGTTTCATTTAACTGTTTCCTTTCACAGCCACATCTGAATAAGTAACCATAAACATAAGACTGAAAAGGTTTTCTTTTCCCTCAAATAAGAACAACATCTTGCTCGTTCTCTCCCAAGTTTCTCTCATATGCTTTTTGGAAAAAGAATTGTACTCCAAGCCTGTTGGAAGGCAGGATTAGAATTCATGATGAACTTGATACATTGAAAAAAATTTTTTTTTTTTAAAAAAGAGACACAAGTGCAAACTACTGCTCTTAAGAACTAAAAAAAAAACCCCAAGCAAAATATAAAATGAAGATTAACTGGCTAGGCAGCAACACTGAAGAAAGAGATCTAGGTGTTACAGTACATCACAAACAAAGTAAGAATCATAGACATTAGGGCTGGAAGGGACCTCGGGAGATCATCGAGTCCAGCCCCCTGCCCAAAGGGCAGGAAGTCAGCTGGGGTCATAGGATCCCAGCAAGATAAGCATCCAATTTACTCTTGAAGGTGTTCAATATAGGCGCTTGAACCACCTCCGCTGGCAGACTGTTCCAGACCTTGGGGGCTCAGACAGTAAAGAAATTCTTCCTTATGTCCAGCCTGAAACGGTCTTGCAGGAGTTTGTGACCGTTCGACCTCATCATCCCATGGGGCGCTCTGGTGAACAGATGTTCCCCCAGATCCTGGTGGTCACCCCTAATAAACTTGTAGGTGGCCATCAGATCACCCCTAAGCCTGCGCTTTTCCAGGCTAAAGAGTCCCATGGCTCTCGGCCTGTCATCGTAAGATCTGTTTTCCTGACCTCTGATCATGCGCGTGGCTCTTCTCTGGACTCTCTTCTCCACATCCTTTTTGAATTATGGAGCCCAAAACTGGATGCAGTACTCCAGCTGCGGCCTCACTAAGGCCGAGTACAAGGGGAGAATGATGTCCCGGGATTTGCTCGAGAAGCATCTATGGATGCACGCCAGCATTTTGGTCGCTTTACTAGCCGCAGCATCGCATTGGAGGCTCATGTTCATCTTGTGGTCAATGATGACCCCCAAGTCTTTTTCTTCTGTAGTGCTAACCAACGTAGCACTGCCGAGCCTATAAGGGTGCTGCAGGTTTTTCCTCCCAAGGTGGAGAACCTTGCATTTTTCGGTGCTAAACATTATATGGTTCCTCTTCTAACCACCAGCATGTTGTAGTGCAAGTAATCCTATATTTAAATATAACACATTGAAAAAGCTTCAGGGTTGCATAATCAAGGACTCCAGGTCAAGAAATATTACCGTGAACATGGCCTATGCATATCCATTATGATACAGTTTTTAATTACAGGGTAACATATTATTTTTCCAGACACAGGCCTGTTTCATTGCAGTTTCCACAGTTCAGTCCAGGAGCTCAAAGCTGCTGGTGTATTCGCAAATCTGAAGAAACTATCCTCTCTTGATATCAGAATTTAGCTCTTGTCACTTCTTCCTCATGACCTTATTTCTTCTCCTCCCTCTCCTCACCATGACATATGATTTATCAGTGGGATTTATGCTTCTAAATCACTGAGGGCCAAATTCACCAAAGGATTTAAGCAACTTACATTGGGATTGGAATCCACAGATCCCAAAGCAGGCTCTTAGATTCCTAACTTCCTAAATGCACTGAATAAGGAATACACCTATATTTCCTGTTCAATACATTTAGGAAGTTAGGAATCTAAAAGCAGAATTCCCTACACTGTTCACTTAGGTGTCATAGAGTGGGGTGATGCCGCAAGTGGCCCTTAGGAGGTGCTGAAGAGAATATCTGAAATACCACCCCTCCTACGTTTAAATGTTAACCTGTAGGCCTGAATTAATGGCTTTTGTGATGACTGGGTTCACAGTCCGAAGTCCCCTCCAGTATTTGGGTATCTAACATCCCTTTGGCCATGAACTGTTTCATAGGGACATCCAATTGATTAGCCCATAGACACCATGCCAGATTCACTTCTTTGTCTAGTAATTTATTGCATGACTCAGAGGCCATTCAGGTCAACATAAAGGGGCTTTATTAGCAAAAAAACTAAGAATTCCACGCTCAGAGTCAACAATGTGATACTGGTGAAAGTAAGCAAAACGCAAATTTAATTCTGGGATACAGTAACAGGACTTACAACAAAGGAGATAATTACCATGCACTACCTGGCACAAGAAGAATAGCAGGAAACCAATGTGGCTGTACAAGGAGCTTCTAGGTTGCCTCTAACGCAAAATGAAAGCAATGGAAAATGGACACATCACCAAGGAAGCTTACCAGGAAATAGCAAGAGCTCACAGGGAAAAAATAGGAAGGCAAAGATAAAGAATGAGATGCACCTAGAGAGGGATGTGAAAGGCAACAAGAAGCGGTTCTTTAAGCATGTTGGCCAGAAAAGGAAGACCAAGGAAACTGTGCATCCACTGTTAAATAGCCAAGGGGAACTCTTAACAGAAGATGCAAAGAAAGCAGAGCTACTCAGTATCTACTTCGCCTCAATCTTCACAAAAAAATTAAATTGCAGCCTAATAAGGATTATTTAGACAAGAAAAGAGAGAAGGTGAGGGATGAGGTAATGAGAGACAGTCAGAGAGCTTCTGATGGGTCTGAATGAATTCAAGTCAAAGGGTCTGGTGAACTTCCTGCTAGGGTCCTGAAAGAGCTGGCAGAAGAGATTTCTAAGCCATTGGCAATGACATTTATGTAGTTGTGGGAGAAGGGCCTGGTACCAGACTGGAAAAGGGTCTGAAAAAGGCCAACATAGTGACCTTTAAAAAAAGGTAAGAAGGAGGATCTGCAAAACTGCAAACCAGTTAGCCTTACTTCAATAACCAGGAAGTTACTGCAGCATATTTTAAAGCAGGGGTGTCCAACCTTTTTGAATGTGGGGCCGGATCATGAACTTTTTATCACCCAGTGGACTGGCGAGCCATATTCAAAGACCTCACAGGAAGTGGTATCACATCAGGAAGTGATGTCACATGACCTTTGACACCAATGAAGGTCTCAAGAATATGTGAAAAAGCCACAAGCAAACTTTAAAAGTGGGTTCTCCTTTAAAGGAGAAAAACATACAACTGTGGCTTTTCTCTTGTGGGCTGGCAGAGTTCCAGCCTGCAAGGGCCTACTTGGGGCCCCCCCATGCCCCACACACTGGGGCACTGGGGTCTGGAGGCAGGAGCAGTAAGGGACACTGAGTCAGGACCGTGAAAGACAGGGACCCCCCCCCCCCCCACACACACACACACACACAGGTGCCAGGAGCCCACAGTCACCAGCCCAGCCCTGAAGGAAGCACTGTCTTCCCGCCCCGACCCTGGCCCCAGCCCAGCCCAGCCCTACCTGCAGCGCCCCGGCCAGGCAGGAGGCGGTAGAGGCAGATGAGGGCAAGCCTGGCCGCCATGTTGCCTCCGCAGGTCCACATCGCTGCGCCGCGCCAGGCTGGAGGGAGCTGGGGCTGGGCAGCACCTCGGGGTGCAGCGAGTGCAGGATCTGCCAAAGCCCAGGGCTGCCCCACGCGGCCAATGCCGACAGCCCAGCAGGAGGAGGCACCTACCCGCGCCAGTGACCTGGATCTGGGCAGCCAAGCCGGGCTGCCTCTCGCCTGCAGGTGGGGAGCGGCGAGTCGCTGGGGCTGGGAAGTGGTGGCTTCCCCATGTGGTGCTGGGGACAGGAGGAGGTGGGCCGGGTCTGCACTCCTTGTCCCACGCCACCATGTCAGCAACGTCAACCTGACAGTGCGTGTGGGAACTGCATTAGGAAGCTGCTGAGGGGCTGGGGGAGGGACAAGGGGCAGGAACAAAAGTAAACCGTGTTACTTCCGTTTCCCATTGCAGCACTGCGGGCCACAGAAAATGCCTTGGTAGGCTGCAAAGCAGCCCACAGGCCATATGTTGGACAAGCCTGTTCTTAAGAATATGGAGAAGGGAAAAGTCAATCACAAGCAGCTAACGTGGATCTGCTAAGAGCAAATTACATCAAACAAGCTTGATCTCCTTTGACACAGAAACTACTTTGGTGGATGAAGGAATGTTGTGGACACAGTGTATCTGGACTTCAGCACAGATTTTGATAAGGTCCAGCACAACTTGCTTGTAAATTGGGAAAAGTGGGCTGGACAAAACAGCTATAAAGTGAATAGACAACTTGCTCAATAACTGCCTCGGGAAGGCATAGACCTGGATGTCCCTGGCTAGTAGATTTTGCCCTTCTGCTCAGGGTCAGACCAACCTGGGGTTAGAAAAGAATTTTACCCCATGATGGACTATACGATGATTGCCTTCCTCTGTAGCAGGAGGTGCGCCCCTCTTTCCGAGATCTCTTGAGCATAAATTAACAACCTTTACAGCAGCAGTTTTGCTGATAGCTTAGCCCTACACAATGGATCTTTACGGGGCAGTTTGAATAGGGATGATCCTGTCTCAGGCAGGATGCTATGTCACCTATGGAGGTCCTTCCAGCCCTACTTCTCTATGAATATCTGGGCAAAGCCTAGACAGACTATTGTGCCCATTTTTGGGCACTGCATTTTCATAAAGATGTAGACAAACTTCAGAGTGGAGAAAAGAGGAACAATATTGATAAGAGGTTTGGAAAACATGGACTTTGAAGAAAGATTAAACAAACCAAAACCTTTTAAATTTAAGTGAAGCAGAGGGAAGCAATGTTATAGTATGTTAAGGGCTTTTACAAGAGGGCAGTGTTCAACTGTTCTCTATATTCACTAAAGGGAAAAAAAAAAATCAAGAAAAATGTAACTTTTTCTTGCCGCATATTATGCTAATTATTAGAGAAAACCTAACTATAAGGAAATGCAACAGACTTCCTAAAGTGACTGTAGAATCTCTTTTACTGAAGGCTTTCAAAAACAGGACAGATAAATATCTGATCTAAACACAGATCCGATCTTTATCCCATCTCAGTACAGGAGTGGACTAGATGGAGATCTTTGTCAATCCAAAGCATAGACAAGCTATGTATAAAGCTAGAACGCATCCCCTACATGCAACTGCATCAGCAATTTGGATGAGGGGGTAAAAAGCACCCTGTTCAAATTTGCTGATGACACTAAGATGTGGGGGGATGTGGGTACACTGGAAGGATGCAACAGGCTACAATCAGACCTCGACAGGTTACAAGGGTGGGCGGATGAGAATAGGATGGGTTTCAACACAGACAAGTGCAAGGTGACACACCTCGGGAGGAACAACCGGCACCATACCTACAGGTTGGGGAACTCCCCTCTTATCAGCACGGAGGTGGAAAGGGAACTGGGGGTCATCAATGACTCCAAGATGAACATGGGCCGGCAGTGTGGAGAGGCAGTCAGGAAGGCCAACCGCACCTTGGCATGCATCCACAGATGCATCTCGAGCAGGTCCAAGGAAGTGATCCTCCCCCTCTATGAGGCACTGGTCAGGCCACAGCTGGAGTACTGCGTCCAGTTCTGGGCGCCGCACTTCAAGAGGGATGTCGACAGCATGGAGAGGGTCCAGAGGAGGGCCACTCGTATGATCAGGGGACAGCAGGGCAGGCCCTATGAGGAGAGGCTACGGGACCTGAACCTGTTCAGCCTCCAAAAGAGAAGGCTGAAGGGGATCTTGTGGCCTGTTATAAACTAGTCAGGGGGGGATCAGCAGGCATTGGGGAAGTCACTGTTTCCCCGAGCACGGCCAGGAGTGACCAGGAATAACGGTCACAAGCTGGCAGAGGGTAGGTTTTGGTTAGATATCAGGAGGCGCTACTTCACAGTCAGGGCGGCTAGGGTCTGGAACCAGCTTCCAAGAGAAGTGGTGCAGGCTCCTACCCTGGGGGTGTTTAAGAGGAGGTTAGATGCACATCTTGCTGGTGTCATTTGACCCCAGTATTCTATCCTACCATGGCAGGGGGTCGGACTAGATGATCTGCTCAGGTCCCTTCCGACCCTACAAACTATGAAACTATAAACCGTAACCAAAAAAAAAAACCCCTCACATCTTCCACAGGATTTTGAGAAATCCCAGAGATTTGGGGATGACACCAATTCTGGGGCAGAGGAGTTAGGATGAGGTGTTCCCTACTATCCACATGAATAAGGCTTAAGGTCTACATCTAGAAAAAATACCTAGCCAAGTGGTGCTCAACATCCAGTCTGTGCAGCCATGCCACCTGGTCCAGAGGGTCCCCAGAGATCCAGAAATTGCCATTGCCCCTGCTTCATCACTGCCCAAATTCCAAGCTGCATGACCAGATGACATGGCCCCCTGTATACAGGATCTAGTCCTGAGCCAGCCCCACATACATCAGATCTGGCCTACAGGCCAGAATGACTGTTTAGGTCATTGGTGCCCAATGTATCAGGAACACTGTCTAATCTGTGCCCATCCCAAGCACACTACAGGAATGCAAGACAGAGTCATAACTACTAAGAAAAGGAACTTCAACCATGTCTCTCTCCATGTCTCCACTTCTTCCCCAGTGTGATATTACACAGAGAAGGATTTTGGAAACAGTGAAAAACAATGATTTCTGCAATCACTGTGAAAAATGGTGTTTCCTGTGATTTTGTGCAGAATCACCTCCCCCCCCCCCAATGAAATCTTACCACGATACAAAGAAAGCACAGCAATCCCTGCAACCACAGAGCATGTGGCTTGAGAGAGCTACTCAGGCTAAGCTAGTGAAGGTACCGGTCAGGAAAGCAAAAAAATCAGCCATCTTTTCAGAAGCCAGATGCAATGCTTCTTGAACCTGAAGTCTGAAGATGAGCAATTGGCCCCTCAGCCAATCAGCAACAAGAGGCCAATTAGCCATGAAAGGGAGGTTACCTCAAAAAGACCATGAAATTAGCTGGTGGCCTATGAAAATCCTTTCATCTCACTGCAATTTAAATAGGTCCCTACTTACAGAAAGACACAAAAGCTTAAGGCAGTGATGGTCTATTTCTGTTTTTAAAAGCGGATAATAAAACAGCAGCATAATTCACAATATAATAACCAAGTCAGCTATGAAGTACAGTGAAACACTTCAACCGCTAGCCCAATTTATTTTCAATAGTTTTCTTCCCCTCCATACAAACTGAAGGCTAAAAGACTTGCCATGTCATGCAGACACCTTGAACCAATTTGATATGTGAAAGAATGCCAGCAAGTTATTTTTTGTCACCACCCAGAAATGTGAGGATTCATTCATCCCTACTAATAGAAAAGATAATAGCATGTGTCAGTTAATACTATAAAACAGATGTTGTTATACAGAAAGAGAGCAAATTAGAACACTGCTTTTGCTGTGCTGAAAGGAATTCACATTCATTTCAGAATCATGACAAAGTGCATTCTGCACAAAATCATAGGAATTAGAGACAGAAAAGACTTGCTGGGCCACCAATTTATCTGTGCTTCTGTAGGTTTGTTCATTGTAGAACACCTGGTTGTTTTTTGTCCACTCCAGTAGAAGAAAACAAAAAAGTTTCCACACTTGAGAAACAGGTCTCACTGTCAGAAAGTTGTTTTATTGTTTGGGGGTTTTTTAATACTCATCCTAGGTTTTGCCTCTCGCAATTATATTCAAACACTCTTCATTACAGCCATACATACAGGCCACCTCTATGTGAAAGTGTATGAAAACCAAAACTATTTCCAAAGCTATGATGATTCTCTGTAGTTGTTTCCCTGCTGAGGTATGCACTTGATTTTCCTTGACCTCCTTTCGAATCACTCTCCTGTCATTGTTTCCCACCCTAAAATAATTATTCAGTTACATTTTCTTTAGGCAATCCATGGCAAGAGTTGGCCCCATGCACAACTTGTCATAAATAAAACAGATGCAACTGAATACAAACAACCAGACCCACCAAAGGCAGTGGGACCACAGATACAAGCAGTGGTAGGTTTTGCCCTATAGAATCTTCTACTTGCCTAAAAGGTACAGAACTTGTGTTGTATTTAAAATAAATAGATGCCTTATTAACTCCTTTATAAAGTGGAAAAATCTCCATAGTGCCACAGAAGTTACTAAAACAGCAGCCACACTATGTGGTTGTGCATTTACAGGGTACAGGGGAAATGCAGATACCTGCCAAATACATTCACTATCTGCAAAGGAAGGTGACAGGGGCACCTGAAGCAAAGAATAAGCTTAAATGAATGTAGAATTCTACCCTTTCCTCTTTCTGATTTACTATAAACAGCAAAAAGGAACAGTTCTGCTACACTAGTCATAGTATGCACCAGTGCTTCAAAATACTCCTAGTGAAGTTTCCTGTTAATTTTCCTCAACAGGCATCCAAGCTGACAAAGGGAGCAAAATGTTGGGTTTTCTGTTTTTTCATAATTAGTTTTAAGGTTAGCTACACAACCAGAAAACAAGTAAACCATGAAAGGATATAGACCTGTCTTCAAAGAGCATGCAAAGAGGTGGTTCATATATCTCAACTTTCTTTTGTCTGTGGGGGAAAATAATAAATAAAAATTGACTGAAAGAATGACAAGATTGGTCTTCAAAAGAAAAAAAGATGGTCTTGTTAATTCCTATTACTGTATTCACTCGAATACAAGACAAGACGTTTTTCTTCCCTATCAGCTTGGGGTGGGGGAGGGGAGAGCCTCCTCTTGGATTCAAGTACAAGCCCAAAGTAGATGGCTCTGAGGTTAAGCTGGAGCAGAGCTCACACAGGCAAGGAGCAGTCATAGGCAGGGGTGGAGACAAGGAGTATGGATCCAGCCCCTCACCCCCAACTGCTGCTTTCCCTCCCACAGCAGTTTGCAGGGGGATGGATTTAAGGCAACCTACCTCTAATTAAATTCTATACAGAGAAAATTATAACAAATTTATAAACTTTCCATACATGTAAGCTAATTACTGAGCGAGTCATATTAAATTTGAAGCAGCCTGGGAATTGGGTAAATACAGTATTACAGATTGTAGATGTGTGTATATTGCTTAGTAAGCACTCAGAAGTACAAGCAGCCTGCTTCCAATAAAAGAGATAATGCAAAGAGCATCAGAATATGCTTGAGAGCATTAATGCTTAATACAGCAAGTCTGTGTATAGAGAAACTCATCGTTGCTAAAGTACACATTTCATGCGTGTACTTTAAAAAGCAAGGTATAAGCCTGGGCTGCCCATTGACCAAAATTAGTTTTAAAATTGTAACACCAAAAAACCCCTCTTAAGAATTATGTAGTAAGGTTGGAGTATTGTTTTACCTATGATGGTCCAGAAATTTGGAAGAAAAGTTATTTGGATTTTTCTTTTTGGATGATACCTTTTGTTGAAACATAGTCAGAAGTAATGTTTAGGCAAGTGTTGTGTTTGGGCATACCATGCCCTTCTTAAGTTATGGGCTAAGAGATAGACATCTTTCGATTTGCAGGAGTGATACCCAACTCATCTCAGCTCTTGTTCCAGGAAATAAACAGTCTGGTATACAAAGTTATAGTCTAATAATATTATAAGAAATATGTTAAGAATTGTCTAGCCACCAAAATAGTCATTACTTTCTTTAAGAGATACACAAACCTGTACAGCACTTGCAAATTGAAGTTTCTACAATCTGACTGAGAAATAGGATTATGGGGAGAGACTTTATAGGTCCTTGGGTACATGAACCCCACCCAAGATAACAAAGTTTCTTGAATAGTGCAGCAATTCTCAACTGGGGTGATGTAGCGCCAAGATGCCCCGAGATCTTCTAAAGTTCAAAATCTTTATTTTTTTTAAACATTTGGCACTGCTAGGCGTGCAAGCACCTACCTGCAAGTCACAAAGTAAACCTAGAAATTTCAAATAGGAATTCTGGGTTAAAGCAAATAAATAAACCAACAACCCAGAAAGCAACAACACAGACATCAGGTTTATTCCAGGCCTCAGTAATCAGGGCTTCAACTAGCATCAAAATAGGCACAAAGCAGTTGTTCACAGATACAGCTTGAAAGCAAGGCAAGTAACTTCAATGGTGGGTTAGAGGAGGGGGGAAAAGAAATGTTACCTTGGTACTTTACTGTTTTTCAGGTGGGCCAATGGACTTGTGTATCTTTAGGCTCCCAAAATAATAGTCTTTGTTCCAGAGTAGTCTGACTTCTGTTTTTTGCCCCAGTGCAGGCTAAAAGCAGACAGTGGATTTCTCCCACGACAAAGCCATTTATTCTAGGATTCTACATAGGCAAAGCCCACTGTCCCACTTGAAGTACCTGTGAAAAGTCCAAGATAACCCTTCACCTCCACAGAGAAACAGGGCTAATTCCAGTTACCTGTAGTTCGAGATGCACCTAAAGCTGCACATGTGATCCACTGTTTCAATGCTAGTCAAAGCCTGAAACCATAAAACCCAGGATAAAGCTAAAGTCTTTTGTGCTGTTTTTGTACTTCCTTTCTGACAGGCTTGTCCCCAGAGCCACAAGTGATTACTTGAATGGACCAGATTAGTACTCCTATATGCAAAACACCAGCCTGGGGTAAAGGAACCTCAGCACTTTTCATCTCAGGCCAGAAACATAGGACCAGTTCAACTGCAGGAGCCAGCACCTCTTCTCCACCCCCACAGACCCAGAAGCCCAGGGGTCCCCCTACAAGTCCTGGTGAAGGACCCTGATTACTGCTCAGCCTCCCAAACCCAGGGGCCAGCCGCCACTTCAGCCTGGGGTGTAACCCACTGCCCTACCCATTTCCAGGCCAATCAAATCTCATGACTAATGAGCCCTATTAAACCATGTGCCCTGGCCTCAGAGACCTCAGGACTACTGACCCTGGCAATGCACAGGGGGTGCAAGTGTGCCCCCCAAGATCAGCGGTGCACCCCTGAAGAAGCCGCGCTGTCAGGGGCACAACCCCCACCCCCTGCCAACAGTGCCGTGGCTGCCTGCAGGCGTTCCCTGCTTGCCCATGCCGTGCCCCTCCCCTAAACCTCCAGGGACACGTTGCTCATGGGTACTGAGACAGCAGAATGGGCTCGCAGGGCTGTAGCAGCACTTATCCGTTCACAAAGGGATAAGTGAACGTCTGTTTGCACCGCGCAGGGCGGGACACAAGCCCGGCGCCAGGACGGCCGTAACCCCGCCCCCTCCTGCTGCCCCTGGGACTAACCCCCAGGGGTCGCGGAGCCGGCGCGTGACGTCACGGCTCGCACTCCTCCCCACCCTTTCCCCGCGCGCCCGGGGAGGGGCAGCCCCGCCCGCCCTTACTCCGAGAAGGACGATGAGCAGGAGCCGCTGTCGCTCTCGGCTCCTCCCGGCGGCTCCTCCATGCCCGGCGGCCCCGCTCACTGCCACGGCATCCCCGCGTCCCCGGCCGCCATGACACCCGCGCGCGGCTCCCACGTGACACCCCCTCCCCCCAGCGCCTCGCGATTGGTGCCGCTCGGGCGCCATGGAGACGGGGAAGCTTGGGGGGAGGAGGGCGGGGCGCGCCGGTCTTCTTCCGGCTCCGCCCCCGCGGGGCGTGACAGAGAGGAGCGCAGCGCCTACTAGGAGTTGGTCCACTTGGGCCTCACGTGTAGCCGCTCCTGCTGGGATGGGGTCAAGCGTGAGACTAATCAACCCCGGGTTAAACCGGCCCCTCCTCTCACTGGGCTCCGAGGCCAGGAGCGGGTCCAAGGTGTGGCTGCACCGTCCTGCTCCCAGCTGCCTCCCTCCCTCGTGTGCTGGCACAGGTGCCCCAGGAGCCTAAAGCAGATAAATATCCTAGCTCCCCTCCCCTTGGTGCTAGGGGAAAGTAAGAGTGAGGATGTTTCACTTGCTTTAGGGGTGTTGGCTGTATCCGTCTGGTCCAAAAATATGCCCCAAAACACTGTCTCTGAGCCTTTAAGTGCCTTAAGCAAATGAGAGAGGTTCTTTGAGTAAATCTGGTATCTTTTGTTAAACCAACTCAAATAGTTGGAAAAATTCTTCTCTGCATGCTTTTTGGTATAAGGACCCTTCTGTAGAAGGTGCTAAAGAAGGGTGTTTGTACCTGAAAGCTTTCAAAGAAAAAATTTTTCAACTGTTTAAGTTGGTCTAATAAAAGATGCCAGATTTACCCAAAGAATCTTGTCTTGCTTGCTTAAGGTACTTTAAAGAAGTCCCTGGAGGCTCCCAACCTAAAAGCGAGGTATAGCTGTGCCACTGCACCCTCTCTGGATCCACCCCTGCCACTTGAGAGCACTACCTGGCACCTGGCACAGCCCACTGCTGCTGGCATCTGCACCTCACATGCTTAACACTTGGGTTAAGCTATCTATCACCATGTCACCTCTGTCAAAGGATTTGTGAGGTTTACAGTTACCTTTTAGCAGGTCTGTCTACGCGAGACACTAAATGCACAGCAGACTACCTGTAGTGTACATTAGCACGTCAGGGTGAAAGCCGTGTTAATGTGCAGTAGAATTAGTCTACTGCATATTAGTGTCACTAAAAAGGCATGTACTGCCATTGCACAGTTAGCACTGGTTACTATGGTGGCCACTTGCCACCCTCCCGCTGACACTGCTGGTGGCATCTGCAGGCAGTCCACAATCCCTACTGGCTGCTGCGGCTGGTCATCGACCCCTGGTTGGTGCTTGCCACCTCCCCACCCCACCGCCAACAGCGCCAGTGGCATCTGCAGGAGCTCCCTTGCTTACCGCTGCCGTGCTCCTACCGCCGCCGCCGCGCTCTCACTGCTGCTGTGCCCCCCAACCGCACGGGGCATGCGCTGTTTATGCACATCAAGTTACTACAGGTACTAAACTTCATGCACCGAAACTACAGCAGATTAATGCACATGTAGGTGCACCCAGTGTGACTGGTGTTCAAGGCATATAATAGTGATCCTCAACCAGAGTCCATCAAGAGCCTTTTAATGGTGCCGCACAATGTTAGTGCTGTTAAGTGTACAAACACCCATGCACAATTCACAACATACCCAGCTTTGGGTCTGTCCTTTTACAATGTCTGATGAAATGAGCTTCAGTCCAATGAAAATATGTACCTAGCTACCTATGAACTCTGGTTAGTCTATAAGGTGCAAAATGTACCCTGCCTTCAACTAGACTAACATAGCTAACTACATCTCACAAAGTACACACAGAGCTTTCAAATAGGAATCCCTAGCATCAAAATCTTTCTGATCTGTTGGGGTCTTCCTGGGTTCTTTGTGACAAAAAATTGCTCTGTTATTTTTCCATCGTCAAAAAATGAGTGAAAGATAAGCACTGACAATATTCAAGGAATGCCTTGAGTGTAAAAAAAGCTGAAAGCTGCTGGTGGACAGACATGACACAATGGCCCTAACATGTAGAACATTCAAGCTGAAAGACAAGAGAGGCCTTGGGCACAATTTCTGGTTTAGTCCAGATTGAAAGCAGGGAAGCATTACATTAGTCCTTTAAAAAGTGTTAGCAAGTGTTATTTGGTGCATGGTGATATCACCAATGCTGAATGCATATTTCCCACTAGAAAAAAAAGTAAGACTCATTACCTGATTGAGCCACATTAATCTCTTAAAATTATTTGTCTTTATAGGCATAGAAGTAGATGAAGAAGAACCAGTTAGCATAAGTTATTTAGCCTTTTAGAAGTCTAAATAAAGGTTCTGCAAGAGGCCACTGATTAAACTAAAATCATGGTGCAAGAACAAAGAAATGTCATAGATCAAAAATGGTTTGGAGACAGAAAGCAGAATATCATTACATGTCAATTTTCATCACAGCATATGGCTAAGCAGTGTGATGTCTCAAAGTTCTGTATTGTGTCCCTGTCGGATTGTGTCCCTGTCGGATTTTTTATTTATAATTTGAAAAAAGGGACAAATAGCATGATAGAAAAAATTACAGCTGACAAAGAGGAACTTGAGAATGCTGAACAAGCAAGAATTATAGGGCCAAAAAGGACCCCTAGGCTCTCTAAGTGATTGCAACATAATGTTAATGAAAGTCATTGTCAACACATACAAAGCAATGCCCCTTAGAGGGACATTTTTAAACTATCCAAACACCTTACAGCATTCTAAATTACCTTCCGTCATCTCTGAGAAGGGCCCTTTGCATCACAGTAGGCAAATCAGTGGAGACCTCTGTTATAAGCAGCTGCAATCAATAAGTCTAACAAAATTTTAGGGCGCAGAAGGGGTGGATGAAGAACTGTTGGAACATTTCTAAGACACTGGAAGTGTTATTTGCTCAGCAGGGTATTTTTGCAGTTTCGCACTATAGGTGTCACACTGCTGAGTTTATGACAGGAATCACAAAATTCTGGTGTGAAACGTCTGCCCTAGAGATCCTCTCAGGGAAACTGTTAGCTAATAAACAGATGAGTCCAAGTGAATTGAGAGGCCAAGTGTTTTGGACACGTTTAGCTGAATTACTAAGAGTTTTCAACTGGAATGGTTACAGGGATCTCAGACTAGAATTTTGTGGTGCCTCTGAAGTGGGCTCTCTGCAAGCCTCCTTGCTTTTACTCCTAAAAATAAAACCCTGTTATCTACTGAATGCAAGTATATGGGCTTAGTCATACACACCCAGGGAAGGACACACGTATATTCTCTCCTTAAATAAGAAAAAAAAAGGATAATTGGAAAAAGGTCCAGCAGTACTGCTCAGTTCAGCTTCAAAAGAGGACACAATAGGCACACTATAAACTTTTCCTGTTTTATCTGACAAACATTTTACTCATTATACAAACCAAATATATTGGAGCATTCTTAAATCCGGAGCTTTGATTATTTCTATTTCAGACATGCAATTGATAATTTTAAGGCATGGCATAAAAGCAAGATATGCATCAACTTCCTTCTTTTTATTACTTCCAGAGAAACAGAAGTAGTAACAACATTAACCACCCCAATCTCTCAAGCAATTTTATTCCTTAAAACAAAACAGTTTACATAAACAACTGACTGTGGACTCCCACAAAGAACTTAGTATCTTGTGATGTTCTACAAGGGATACTTTAGTGAAATATAGATTGTAATAGAAAGCTGGAAATGCAAAATATATAATCCCTCCCTCCCTAATTTCATTTATATTTTCTAGCACCTCTAACACAGTGAACAGTACACAAAAATGTTCCTGTACAGGAGTGATAGTCTATGCCAGATGGTCCTGTTAGTTAAATTTCACTGTGTTGAAGAGTTACTTAATTGTTTCCAGTTGTTAGTTCCATGAGTGAGAGATGTAGGCTGCCTCAAACGAGGGAAAGAGCCTGTACTACTGGCTCTTTTAATAGGGATAACCATTTTGCCAAAGAAAGGGCCATGGAACATGTCTACTGAAAAGTGGTGGGAAATCTCCTAAGTATGTTTTCTAAAATTATTTGGAGATTTGTTTTGCTGCTGTGGGAACTATTAAAGAATGAAAGGCACAGTGCCTCTCACAGCAGGATTTTATTTTAATAAAGTCAGCTTTTCCCACAAGAACCCTCTTGAAGAGGAAAGCTTCACCCTTTCTCATGTAGAAACATTAAAAGCAGATTTGAAATAATTAGTCTTATGGAAGACCCTTTGTATTTAGCACAGTTGGTTGGACTGGTGCTCCTGATTTGGAAGAGCACTGAACCTTCTCTACTGTATTGATGGCATTAGCAAGGAGGAAGCAAGCATACAGCCAGATGGGAATTGCCATTATATAATTTCCATATATTCTAATTAGCTCCTATTGGACAACTGATTAATTCAAATATTACATATGATTGTAACCAGTTAATAACTATCTGTTGTTTTGCCCAAGGGCCTACCTAAATTTGTGGTTGTTCATGATTGACTACATGTGTAGACATTAATGCTGGAACAAGCGAGTGCATTGTTCTTATTCAGCTAAATCCACTTGGAATGCCATCGTCTTAATTTTGACACCCTACCTTACTCGAAATTAGCTTCCCAAGACTCAAAAAACACTTAACTAAAAATGTAAACTGTTACCGTTAAGTATTACTTTCTCCAGCATTATTCAACAGGAAATCAACTGTTTTAAACCAACGTTGTAAGGGTAAGTCTGGTGTTTCCAAATGATGTGATCTCTCTTGTGATAATGTATTGGACTGGGACAGAATGATTTTTTAGTTTTTACAAACATGGAAATGCCCTTATTTTGAACTAACACATTCTGATCTGGCTAGTGTAGATGACTATCTTAGCACCTTACTAGGAACCATGATTAAATATAAATCGGTAGAGAGATGCCAGCATGATTTTATTGGAAAGACATTATGGGCTTAAATCATTGCATGAGACTGCTCCCTTCCACATACGGGGAATGATGATTGTATATCAACTTTGCACCTCTGCCCTAGAGGCATAAAAGATCAGACTCAAGAGGGCATAATTTATTCTTGCTACTTTGGGCAAGTGTTGCAGGGGAGGAGGATTGTGACAGCAATTGCTCTATGTCAGTGATTTTTCTAGCCACCTCTGTTCCCTACAGCTGTTCTTCCCTATGCCAAAAGCTGAAAGGGATGGGAGACTGCATATATCTGGTATGCTGAATTTACACCATGCAGGGATTCTTCTAAATCAGAAGTCCCCAATGGCTAGATCTGCCTGCTTTCCAGAGTACAATGAATCAGGCCCAGTGAACATGCTTGGACTACCAGTGAGCATCTCTGTTTTATATTGCCAGTGTTTAATAATATTTTGACTAGGTCTTAGCTCCCCTCCGCCCCCCCCCCCCCCCCACACGCACCTCTTTTTTCCCCTTTTTTCACTGGACTTGGAAATTATCGCTGTTTCTACATATAATAAAGAAGGCACATATTTTACCCCCCCCCCTTTTGTATTTAACAATCAGAAATTTGTGGTCTGCAGCACCTGAATTTCTTTTTTCTGGAAAACTCTAGGGACAACTGGAGGATTAGTGTATTATGAATTCCAAACAAGTAAAACCTGGGTGGTGAGAGGAAATTATTTTCATCCTAGTTTAATGTTCTGTTTCTTGTTGTTAACACCTGTTTTGCTTAAACATCTGAAGAAAAGTTAAAAGACAAACTATTTTGCTAAAAAGACAACACTAGGACTTTCTGTACTGAACTGTTAAAAGTTCTAGTCTCCATTTTTGTGGTCTACCTTTAGTATGTGGGGAAAAGAAGACTAAAATGTCTTGTCTTATATTCTGAACCTTATAAATATAAGTAGTAGCCTCCTGGGACATCAACTCCATATTGTTGCTGAAACCATTTTCACTTCAACCAGTTTCATGAACTACAGCTACAAAATACTCTCTTAAAAGCAAAACAAACATACAGACAAAAACCCTCCACAAGAACCTAAAATAGATAAAAGACTACATATTATTACTAACAGTTCTATTAACATATGCTCAGAAGACTTTAGTTAAAAGGAGAATACACTGCTTTAAAGAGTGCTACAGTTGGAAAGAAATGACTGGTAGTCCTGGAAGGGAGGGAGGGGATTGGGGGGGAGGTGGATTCTTTCCTGGTGATCAGACAAGCTCCTGTCTGTGCAAGCCATGTCCAATGCTTAGAGGAAGGAGAGAAAGGGGCAAAACCAAGCAACAACTAAATAAACAAAACAACTCATAAGCCTTAATGAGGGAAAAAATTCTGGTCACTGCAGGCAAGTGGCAGAAGCCCTGAAGCATATGATTCAGGCAACTCCTACACAGAGGCAGAATTTCCTTTTAGATTCATTGCAGACACCAAGTATCTGAATCTATTGATCACATGCATCAATTTTTGCTCCAAGAATGCCCCCCTCTATCATACTGTCTCTCTATAAAGTTGTCGAGCTCCAGCTTGACAATTCCGAAGCCCCACTACTCTGTTTGGAAGACCATTCCAACATTTCATTCTTGATTGTTAAAAACATTTTTTAAATGTCCAGACAAAACTTGTTTGTTCTCAGTTTGTAACCTCTTGATTTTGTGCTGACCTTGTACTTTAACTTAAAGATCTCTTCTCTTTCTGGGCTATTCACTGTGTGAATGCACTTAAAGGAGCAGAGCAAGGTTTTTAGTTGTTGTTAGTCTGAAGTCAGGCAGAAGGCTCTTGCTCATGAAAGCATATGCATCTTTGATTCAGTTCATCTAGAAGGTGCAACTCTACCCTGCCTTCTGTATTTAAAAATATAAACATACTGCTTTCTCCAGCTTTGGTTTGTTTTGCTGACCTGAACAAGCCTTACTGTTCCTTTCTCCTCTCTAGTTTGATTTTCCATTACTCTAACCATCCTAATAGCCCTTCTTTGTACTTGTTCCAGTTTAAAATAATCTTTTCTGAACAGAGATGACCAAAACTTCATGCACTTTTCTAAACTGGGTTTTATTAATGGCTTGTATGTTTCTGCTGAATGTACTTAATGCACTCTGAAAATGCATTAGCCTTTTTAGAGTTGCATCACATTGGCACATCAATTGACCAGTACACACAGATCCCTTTCCCTTTAAAAAAATAACATTTAAAAAATACCTATTTATTTTGGAGAGGCAAGAGGCATATATTATAAGGATTTACTACTTCATAAAAAAGAAAATCACAAAGCTTTCATTGAGAACTTCACTGCAATTATTGCCTGTAGACCATCTGCTGCAAAGTGAGATAAATTTAATAGGGAATTAATTTCAGGGATTTAAATAGCCTAAATCCAAAATGAAGTTTACCTTGGCAACAGAAAATAATAAAAACAGATATACACATGCCATAATAAATGAATGAATGAATAAATAAATGTATAATACTTATTTTTGCCTCCTACTTGGTGTGCCATTGGTGCCATCTATATAGCTGCTACAATGAGTCAACAAGGGTATTTCACATATTCAAGACATGGAGACCATTCTGACCTGGTGGACTATTTTTATAGGGTTAATAACTACTTTATTTTCTAATAGCTAGTCCCTTTCACCATGCAAAGCAGTAATAATTTCAAATAAGATTTTCCCCATGGTTTTTACTGTATTTTAAAATGATACAACTTATTTAAGTTCATCCGCTACGTACCGCATACAGGTTAGGCATGACGGATAGAGCTTTTCTTTACAGTCAGTCAGAACATATATGTTTCTAGTACAAATAATGCTCCAGTACACTGAAAATGAATTCAAGTAATATCATTGGGCAACTTGTTTCTCCAATGGCTTTAAAACTTTTTTGAAGGCACTGACAATCCATCACATTTCAGATTTTAGATGGTCCCTAATAGCATATGGGAGTGTTTAGTTACAATTCAGATAAAGCAACCTCAAAGTGCAATATGGGAACAAATCTATTCCAGAATGCCCTACCTACTTATTGCCACAGTAGTATTCATCTCATAGCTAGTTTGTAGATACTGATTTTAAACAGTTTATTCAGGCCTTCCTTTGGGATTAAAGAGCTGCTGTGTTAATAATTAGCCGTTCACTCCAGTGGCAGAGATACGTTTGGTGCTGACACTGAAATGACACCGATTCCAGCTTTTCATCAGCAGTAGAAAATAAATGTCTTTGCTGCAAAATGACTTTAAAGAAACAGTTGCCTTTAGGAGGCAAACATGCTGCTCAGCATGATGATTTTGTAGCTTTGATGACAATGCACGATGCATTGTAGTTTGTGGCTCCGTCCTAAGCCTTGCTCAGAGCAGGCAGGGAAGGTGTCTTTAGGATTTTTCAGGGGTTCTTTCTTTGCTGATAGGGTCTCATTGTGAAGGCCTTTTTGGAGTGGGAAAAGTGTGGAGAATTGCATGTTACGGCTGGTGGGGGTTGGGGCAGGGGGAAAGAAACTCTCTCTTTTACACTCATCCCCTTGTGCTCTCGCTTCCAAGATGAGAAACTCTTCAGATGCACTGTCCTTTGTTTTTAGCTTGACGGCCAATTTGAGAGGATCCTGCAAGCCAGCGCTCTGGGCTCAGCACAGCCAGCAATCACATGAACATGCCAGGTTATTGTTGGGCAGACAAGGTTCTTTGGGTAAATGTGATCTCTTTTATGAGACCAGCTACATAGCTGGAAAAAATTTCTTTGCAAGCTTTTAGACGCAAACACCCTTTGCCAGGGTGCTGTTCAAACACTCCTGGACGTGCGGAGCTTATCAGATGCCTATTATATCATCAGGAGAGTGGCACTTGCGTCTCTTTCACCAAGTAAAAGCCAGTGCAGGGGGCCGAGTTCAGACAAATGAACCGGCCCTTTTTCTTAGCCTGAGCCCCTAAAAAGCCTCCCTTTCCTAACGGCCCCCACCCCAAGAATGCAACCCCCCAGGAGCCAAGATTGTCCCCATCCCACCCCCTTGCACCGTTCCCAGCCACAAGGCTCCTTGGAGGTGGGGGCACAAAGCCTCCCCCCCCCCAGTCCCTCCTGCCAATAGCACATTTTCATTTCCTGCCTCAACAAAAGGATCTGCCCCACTCCTTGCCCACCCCCAGGAGCCAGGGGCTGGAGTGATCGGGGGGCGACACTAGGTTGTGGGGGCGAGGGTCAGGTCCTTTGCTCCAAAGCAAGTCACAGCACTTAGGAGCAAGGAGGGCTGATCGGGAGGCTCCTCTTCTCGGGGTCTCCCCCGCTTCAGCAGAGGTGCAGAGAGATCCCGCTGGGGGAGAGCTGGGGCTAACAGCTGGCAAGAGGGAGCCCCACTAACCTGTGCAGCAGGATGCTTTGCACTGAGTCCAGATCCTCCAGGTTCCTGGTGACGGGTCTGGGGATGCTGTATCTGCCCACGCGGAACATGCTGCCGCCGCATGGCACAGCACCCCCCGGGCCGGGCAGGGAGGCGGCGGGCCCCGGGCTGCGGCCGGCCCGCCCCGCCCCGCCCCCTCCTCGCGGCTCCCGGAGCTACACCCGGCAGGGGAGAGCCTCCCCCCGCCGCGGGGCAGCTCGGCCGAGCAGGTGGGAGCTGTTCAACCCTCCCGCTTCCTCCCAGCCTTCCCCTGCTCCTGAATCCACCCACTCAGGGGCCGGGAGGCCTTGGGGGTGGGATCATTCAAACCCACTCTTTGCTCCACTGGAGAGGGGGAAAAAAACAACCACCCAAAAAATTCTGCCTGGTGTTAAAGCATCAGGGATTTCTTCTTTTCCACGTAGTCGCTGCACTGGCCTGTTGTCCAGACTGAGAGGGAGTTGAATGGCATGGTGCAGTGGAGGGTGCACTCCTGTCCAGTGCCCAGCAGGCAGGGCACCCTACAACAGCCGGTGCTGGAGCAGCTAAGTTTTGTGATGGGGCAAAGCCCACAGCGGCAGCCCCCCTTACTGCCCCCCCCACCATGCTTGCCGCAGCGGCACTTACCCAGCAGGGGAAGCAGCATGTATGTATCTGGGTCCATGACGGCAGTTTTCCTTATGCCCCTGGAGATAACTGTTCTTCTGGCATGGTTTAGTACCCACCAAGGTGTTGGGGCTTAAAGCCCACTTAATGGAAATGGGAGGCTCCTCCCTAGCTTGCTCCTGTGGCCATATGGCTGAGGGCAGGTGAAACTTGGGGGTATCCGAACCCCAAGTCTCTGGACTTGGGCCTGCACATAGGATGTCCACCAAAAGACTTTGGCAATATCTGAAGCCCCTGGTGGGGGTGGAGGATGTTTGCCGGGTGTGTGGACACTTAGGTTCTGCACTGACTCGCAGTTTTGGACTTGATTTGGCTAATTTGGCTTGGAACGGGAAACATTTCTTTAAAAAAAAATAGTGCATGCAGGAGGCACCTTTCCTCCATCCCCACACCTCCCAGACAAGCCACTCATGCTTCCAACCAGTACCCTGCCCTGGCTGGGCAGTGCCTGTTGGCGCCCCTTTGTTTCAGCGCCCAGGGTGGTCGCCCCACTTGCCCGCACCTTGCTATGGCACTGATGACAGCAGTTCCCAATCAGTGGTACACGTACCACTGGTGATAGGCAGACAACTTGTCAGTGGTACATGTTAGCAGATTTGGTATAATTACTTTATATGACAAAAATTTGCTGGTAGCACTTCAGATTGAACTGAAAAATGTGCTGGTGGTACTTAGGGTTGTATCGTTTTAAATTGGTGGTGCGAATCTGTCAGAGTTTGGGAACCGCTGTCCTACAAGTCTTGTAATTAGCTTTCCAGTGGGAGGATCTGGGCTACACCCCTAGTTTACAGGGCACTCCTCCTTAGCTTGCTCCTGTGGCCTTTAGCTAAGGGCAAGTGAGACTCAGGTGCATCTGAACATGAAGCCTCTAGGCTTGGGCCTGCACATAGGATGCCCACCAATGGACTTGGGTGTATCTGCAGCCCCAGGGTGAAAAGTCTGGGGTAGAGGATACTTGCCAGTTATGGCGCCACATATGGTGTTTGAATGATTGATTTTTACTCAGTCGATAGGATTCGAAACTGACCTGGAATACGAACATTTTTCCAAAAAAAAATTCTTATTTTCTGAGGCTGGAGGAACAGATCCTGCTCCAGAGTGAGCTGCCTGCTATTGTTACAAGCTACTGAGGAAAGCTGGTAGCAGTGTAGGTGCTCCAGTCATCTCCCTGCACACTCAAGTGACCTGTGAACACAGGCTTTTCTGGAAGTACAGTCAAATAACTCCCCAGTGGCAGTTCCAGTTCCTTCAACTAGCAGCTCCCTCCACTCACCCACAGCTTCTGCTGTGTCAGAAAAGCCCTCCTCCCTTTGACATATTTTATTACCTCTTGAAACAGAGAAACCTGTCAGTTTATTTTTTCTAGTCCCAAATTTGTACTAAGACTCCACAAGAGCTAATCTAATTGAGCTGGGTTTCTCCCATCTTCCTAGTTACACACCACCTGCCACTTAATGCAGTCATTGAATCATAAGGCTGTTGAATCACATGCTTATTGAATCACAGGGCTAAATCCTGGTTTGGGATCTGTAAAAATTAGACACCGCTTAAATAGAGTTACATGGGTATAAAACCAATATGTGGACAATTCCACCATTCTCATAAATGTCTAAGTAATTTTGGACAAAGAGATTGTATAGTTTCTCAGTTTGCTTAGGACAACTGAGCTCTAATGTTGGTATCTTCTGGTAGAGCACAATAGTAGAATGACACAACTATTATGGGAATGAGAAAAGGAAAACTTTAATCTGATTTAAAAACAAGAAGAAACCTTTAAGAGGTAATAGATTTCCATTGCACTGCCAGTAGATCTTTCTGTGGCTTGTTAATTTTCTCTATTGATTAGTTAGTTCTTGCAAGAGGTCATTTATTGTTCTTACTGTAGTTATGCACCTAGTGCTGTACTTACTGGCAGCATCCATTGTGAGCAGTATTGCATTTTTGATACACTTAACAAATTGTGCCTAAGAAAACTCTTAATTAGATTGTTTTATGTCCCAGCAAAACAGACCTTGTAAAAATAAATGCATAAATAAATAAAAAATCTAAAAGCCTCCAAAGCTTGCCAAAAAGAAAAAGATGTAAAATATTTAGTTTAGGATTAGTTTGGCTTATGCGATGCAATAACAAGAAATCCCACAGTGCTTTGCTGTTGATAAATAGACAAAAATCACTAATTTAAAAAGTCTGTATCATGTATTTCTTCATACAGATTTCCAAGCTATCTGCACCTTAGCTGAACTACAAGTTGGGAAAAGTAAAGCAAAGGAGCAATCCACAAGTGATACAGTAAATACATTCAGGAAAGTATATTTTCTTTCCTAGATATATTTATGTTCCCAGAGCTGCAGGCAAGCTCCTTACAGCTTCAAGAAGGCAGGATAAATCCTCAAACATGATTCCTATGAATCTGTATACCTTTGACATTTACAAGAATTTTAGTTGAATCTTGGACATGTAAGCTTAATTTCACTAAGCTGCAAATTGCTATTTTATTGTATTTATTTTCCCCAAAAGGTTACAGAATTCACTAAAAGTCTCAGTTTCAGTGGTTCTTAACCTTTCCGGGCTCAAGACACCTCCCACCATCCCCTGTTACCTCCCATATTTTTTTGGAATTTAGCTGATCCTATTTGAAAGCTAATTTACTTCCTACAGTGCTTACTGGCTTGTACCCTATGACCCCCTTAAAAGGATCTCACAGGATGGCAAGGAAGGCAGCAATGGGCAGAGCACTCCTGAGAGCATGGCAGGGGTAGGGTACAGTGTTCAGTGTTGTCAGGGACTCCTTCCTGGGGTAGATTGGGGAGGCTGGGGGTGGGTCATCAGACCATTAAATGAGGTAGCTGTCCCTTCAGAAGGTGAAAAGGGGAGACACTGGCCACTGAAAGTACAGAGGTTGGTGTCAGGAACCTGCCATGCCCTAGTCCTTCTGCCATTTGTCCACTATCAGCCCCCAGTCTGTACCTGAGACTGGTGCCTCCTGAGACTGGAGGGCATCATTTGTAAGTGGCAGCACTGGTGAAGAGCAGGGACTGCCCACAGATGCCAGTAGCAGCATTGGTGGGGGTTGGGCCAGGTGGTGAGCAGTGACTGCCTGCAAAAGCCTTCGGCAGCAGCCAGTCTTGGGGGGCACATACCCCCCCCCCGCCTCCCTTGTGTGTCACCTATGGATCCTGGGTTGGGCACGGGGTGCTTGGCATGTGGAGGAGTCACAAGCCACTTTCTTTCTTACACAGGGGCCAGGCACCATGACACTCTTCGAAGGATGTCACTGCACTCCACAGTGCTGCTGCACTCTGGTTGAGAATCACTGCTCTAATTGTATAAATTAGAGGGGAAGGATGCGGGGTAGAGGAGAGTCATCATTATGTTGGAAATCTGTCCACTCCTATTACTTAAGTCTTACTATATTTGGCACATTAGAAAAATCCAGGATGCATCTTTAATCCATTGAAATTAATGAACTACTGAATGTTGACCAAAAGAATACAGAAAATATAACACTAATGCTAAATTTTATGGGAATGAGAAAAGGGAAACTTTAATCTGTTTAAAAACAATAACAAACCTTTAAGAGATACTAGAAAAATTCTGATGTGCTTGGGACTCTATCTGCAGCCATTTTAGTGCCATACGGCTGCGTAGGTGTCTTAGGAGAGTTCCCCATTTTGCTTCGGGGCAGTTGGTTGATCATTATTTGTGATACAAAAGAGACTAGGAAGAATGATGTTCATACGGTTATGAAACCTTCTACCTGAGGTTGTGCATAGCTCTTAAAATACATCTAGGAAGGAACTTATACATAGCTTGGCTTACTGTCCTGGATTTAGTGTCACTATCCTACTGGACCAATAGATCTGAAAGAGCTAGAGAGTGATTTTATGAGGGGAGTTTCACTTGTTGCCTATTGGAGGAAATGCTTCTGACTTCTATTAAAGAAACTGTTGTCAGGGCCCTGTTGAGTTTGGTAATCTCCTCAATGTTACTATAATTTCTCTTTTCAGAGTAGGTTGGCAAGAAGGTAGGCTTCAAGCAATGCTCTACAGCCCTGAGATGTCTTTTGATTTTGGATAGTTCAGTTTTAAACATAGCTCTGGTTCAGAGATGAGACTACTTTTGATTATTAATTATTTCCTACTGGCAGTGGATGAAAATCAGGTGATCATTATTTTAGATTTACCATTAACCACTAATACCATTAACAGTGAGATGAGTATTAACAATTCCCTGGGGACACATGAAGCCTTTCTGAAGTGGGTCTGTTCTTGTCTTGCAAAGAATAACAACATTGGATAATTACTTGTTGGCTCTAGAGTTGTTGGTTGTAGCCGTGTTGGTCTAAGGACATAGGCAGGCAAGGTTCTTCAGGTAAATGTGATATCTTTTATGAAACTAAATAAGTAGTTGGAAAATTTGCTCTTTGCAAGCTTTTGGGTATAAACACCCTTCTTCGTGCATAGGGAGAGTTTGTTGTTTCTTTGTGTTCTCTCCTGGGTAGGATGGAAGCCAGTATGCAAAATGCAGATTTGTGAAAATGCAAATATATGGGGGTGGGAAAGAAATCAGAGGCCCTGGGAGACAATAAATGAGAGAAAGTTAGGAAGGGGGAAGAATGTTGGCTCCAAACATTCATTAATACAGGGTTCTGTTCTCCAGAGAGAGCATGAGTCTATATGTTGAATATACAAATGACAGCCAACTTTACATTTCTGTTTCGATAGACCTGATTGTAATGGTTGACTAACTAACCAACCCAGCAATTTGTCAGAGTTGGGGCTTGGATAAAAGTGTACTGGACATGACTGTCTAGATAAGATGGAATTTATAGGCTGAATTCAAAGGAAGGCTGAGAACTTTTCAGATAGCACTTGCCCATTTTCAAGAGTGGACCCTTATGTAAGATTTTTCACTTCCACTGTAATTACAGGTAGGTCTCAAACAATACCTTTGTCTGGTATTTAGGCATACCTCTGTCTGAGGGACTGATTATTGTAACTGAATCAGAAGCAAAGTCTCTTCACTCACTGACATTTGAGAGCCAAAGTTTTCTTTTCTGATTGTCATCTGTACATCTCCTTTTACTGTCTTTTAATCAAAGACATAATGTATCCTCAGTTGTCAATAGTAAGCAGGAATTCTGGTTTACAACGAGGGAAAAACAACAAAGGAAACTGTCTCTTTCAGTGCTGTGTTATCATGAGTCCATCTTCCTTAATGTCTTTATGCAAGGTTTCAAACATGCTGCAAGTGCTTAGATAACAATAATAATAATCCCAATGATATTGGGGAGCAGAAATTAATTTTTCAAAAACAATATTTTTCATTTGATCTGCAAAGCAGACAAAGTATAAATTCTCCCAATCTCCCTAAGAATAGGTCTTGACTCTTATTTGGAGGCTAATTCCATTTCCATGATTTTTCATTCTACTGCTAGATAGCGATTGATGTGAAGAGATTTTGTGATGTGGACATTCTTCTTCTAGACCTAGCAGACTATCTAACAGCCATCAGAAGACAGTCATGGAGTTGAATTAGAAAATGTGGCTTAAGATGAAGGGTTCAGTATTTCCTTTGCAAACTTTCAGTGTACTCTCATATTTTGCCCACTCATTTCTGCAATCTTTCTAATCCTTAAACCCTCTTTTATTTTTGAGATTATGGTTAGTGCTTGTGGCAGGGCACTGGGATGCACATTACCCCCTAAGGGCACAAGCAGCCAGAGAGGTGAACTGCAGATGGCAGAGGGGGCTGACTGGGGAGTCATCTGAACAGCAGAAAGCCAGGCTGGAGCTATATAAACCCAAGGCCTCAGCTGGCCAAGCAGTTGAGTTCAGCTCTGAGAGTCACACAGTGAGGAGCTCTTGGGAACAGAGCAGCAGGGTTTCTGAAGTTGCAGCAAGCAGGGAAGCTACTCAGCAATCCTGGAAGCAGGGGAAGCTTACCTGGACAATGAAGCACAGAGTTTTTACAGGCAAGGGGCTTTTGCTTTGGTTACCCAACGCATAGACAGTTGGAGTGTTTGCCAGAATGCTGAGATACTTTTATGTATTGCACTGGTGGCTTAGCCTGGAGTCCTGCTAGGGCTGGCTCCAGGCCTACCCTGAAAACTGGTAGCCCAGGAGGGGCTGACAGTCAAGCTTAACAGAGGGTGGGGCACAGTTGGAGTCCCACAAGCACAGTGAAGGGCTTAGACTTGGACCAGTGGACCCACGAGCTCAGAGAAGGGGTGATAGTTGGACCAGAGGATCTACATGCCCAGGAGGGCCTGCAAGCCAGATCAGAGAGTCCAAGACCCCAGAAAAGGTGTAGAAGTTGGATAAGAGCATCCCTGAGCCCAAAGAGAGGGGGCTCAGTGTGGGACCAGGGCCTGAGAACCCAGAGAAGGCCTGCATGTAAGACCAAATGTTCTGAGAGCCCAAGAAGGGACTGAGATGAGACCGGAGAGCCTAAGAGCCCAGAAAGTGGCTGCATTTGTGATCTGAGGATTCTGGAGCCCAGATGTGGTCTGTGCAGGCAACCGGGGTCCAAGAGCCCAGAGAGAGGGGCTGAAAGTAGTGAGGTTCCTGGAAAGGGGCTAAATAGAAGAAGCATCAGAGAACATCATTGAATGATAACACCTGCAAGGCATGGTATAGGGCAGGGGTAGGCAAAATGGCAGATCCAGCCATGGAAACTGGCCCCAGCCATGTGGGTAGCAGCTGCTGGGAAATGAAATCCACTGCCAGCCCGTGGGCCAGACTTTGCTTGCCCCTGGTGTAGGGGGTGAACAGAGCCATGCAATTAGCTGTTAAGGCTACAGGCCTATTGGGCCTAGAAGCTGATTTTAGACCAGTGGCAGTCCCAGAGGGACCCAGTAGTGATTTGTACTGACACTGGCTCACTCTAAGGCCCATGGGCAGCCGTCTTTATCTAATCTTTAAATAAGAACAAGGCATGGCAGGAACGTGGTTAAGGGAGGTTTGCCTTAGGGACTGAGCTGGGTAGGGGCCACATAGCCATCGGGGGTGTCATGGCTGCCCCTGTGACATGGACCTGCCAGTGCCAAAGCCAGATTTGTGTCTCTCATAATCCTGCTCCCATACCATAGTCTCAGTACTCACTTCATGACTGAAGGCACCAGAAAGACAGGCTTATTTTGTGCCACTTTGTCATAGGACTTGGCCTGTCACAGAAAACTATAAGCCTCCCTTAGGGAGGGATGCCACTGAGCACCAGAGACAAAAGAAACATAATGCTAACCCTCTGCCTTCCTTTGCAGCAAATGTACACATATACCTCTGGGAGCTGCAAGAGTTCCTTCTACTCCTGCTGAAGAAGCAGGTCTTGCTATAGGCCTTTCTGGTCCTGACCCAAGCAGGCATGCCTGTTTTGGTGTGATGCAAAAAGCGGTTCATTTCTTTGGAGGCTCGCATGCGAAGAAATCTCAGACACACACTTATTAGCAGCACAAAAGGTGTATTTGCAAATAGGGTCAGAGCAGAGTCAAAGGACTCAGATTACTCCGCCCCCTGAGGAAATCCTCAGCTGGCATTATATCCCTTCCCTCCTGGGCAGTGTGCACCTATGCTAATGCCACTCCCAACTGCCTGGCCTCCATATGGATTCAGGGGAGGCATTGCAGGCAAGCCTCCCTTACCGCTGAGATGCTACCAAAACCACCCAGCCCACACTGTACCACAGCTTGAAAGTATTGCTGGCCCTTGGACTAGAGGCATTTCTGCCTTGTTGAGCTCTCAGACTCTGCCTGGCTCAGAATATAGAGAAGGGCAAGGTGGTGGTGGTGGTGGTGGATGGTGTCTTTTGGATATTGCTGGCAGCCACCAGCACTGCCTGCAGCACAGCAGCCTCTGGTGGCAAAGGGAAAAACTGTAGGTAGGTCTTTAAAATCCCTCAGCTGCCTGATACAGTCCTCCTAAAAAATCAGCCCAGTACCACAGTACTTGTGTTGATAATACCAGGAACTCTTACAACGCACTTCCAGTTCATACAAACATGTATGTGATCACGTCACTTCATCCGTCGCATGTATATTATAATTAACTACTTAAGTATGGGGGGCGGATAGGCAAATATGCATCAGCTAATTGCGCACGCTCAGAAAGTTCTCTAGGTCACCAAGAGTTGAAATCCCCCCCACTTTCAAGGACACAGTCAGTTGAATTCCAGCTTCTGTAATTTGCATGTGAAAGTCAGAGGAGGGAGTGATTTAGCATAAGAAAAAAAACTGTAACAAGGCTAGCTAAGAAAGAAAGGTCCTTGGCAGTGTTCTTTTTCTTATCAGGTACGAGATGCAAACTGTGCAGTTCTAACAACACTCCATTTCTAATCATATTCTAACAATACTCCCTTTACTGTGCATTTCTAACAGGTGGATGGGATAGATTTATTGCATTCTTTTCTCTTATTATCCATATTATCCTCTAAGATTTTTAGCAGATCCCCTAGGACAGTATTTAGGATTCCACTGAGGTGCATGCATTTCACACCACTGTGAGTTACTGTCAGACAAACAACATCATGGAGTTATGCAGTATTCTTTTACATTTTTCAGTTAAGACTAGAGCAGGGGTTGGCAACATATGGCCTGTGGGTCAGATTCATCCTGCAAAGCCACTGGGCCTGGCTCATGGAGCTGGAAGGCTTTGTCTTTACCCGTGTTGGGCAGTGAAGAGCTATGCCAGGGCTCAGCAGCCAGAAGCTGTGCCCACATTGCTGCTTCTCCCCACCCCTGCTACCTGGCTGCAGAACTGAGCCAGAGCTGGGCTGCTTCCAATTGTGTCTATGCTACAACCAGAAGAGGGTAGGGTGGGAGGGGGAAGGTAGAAAGGGAAAAGCAGCATCAATGGGGACACAGCTTCTAGCTGCCCAGGCATGGCACAGCTCCCTACTGGTTGGAATCTGTGCCCAGGCAATAGCTAGGGAGTATGGAAGTGGTGAGAAGTGGTGGCAGACACATGGATGCAGTGTCCAGCTGCATGGCCCCGGTGCACCTCCTCTTTGTCTGGAAGTTGCATTCATGCCCCAGCCAGGGTGCTGGGGCCTGCGAGAAACTGCACCTATGCTAATGCCACTCCCAACTGCCTGGCCTCCATATGGATTCAGGGGAGGCATTGCAGGCAAGCCTCCCTTACCGCTGAGATGCTACCAAAACCACCCAGCCCACACTGTACCACAGCTTGAAAGTATTGCTGGCCCTTGGACTAGAGGCATTTCTGCCTTGTTGAGCTCTCAGACTCTGCCTGGCTCAGAATATAGAGAAGGGCAAGGTGGTGGTGGTGGTGGTGGATGGTGTCTTTTGGATATTGCTGGCAGCCACCAGCACTGCCTGCAGCACAGCAGCCTCTGGTGGCAAAGGGAAAAACTGTAGGTAGGTCTTTAAAATCCCTCAGCTGCCTGATACGGTCCTCCTAAAAAATCAGCCCAGTACCACAGTACTTGTGTTGATAATACCATAACCTTCATAGAAACTTTAGAAACTGAAAAAAAGGACAACAGTTGGTAAACTGAGAGGGTAGGGAATCACCCAAATTTTAGACTGGTATTAGGTGGCCTGTAAAACAATTTGCTGCTGTTCCTTGAAAATCGGATGTCTTTTCTACACATGGAATCTAAATGCAACAGGAATGGGGATATTACATTAGAAAGGTCAACCACAATTGAGGTTTTGCTGGGCAGAACCCTGGCAAAGATCATGTAGCTTTGCATTTAGGCCCGAAAGTGAATATCAACTAAAATTGTGGAGTGCAGGCAGCTGTCACCTGGGAAACTGAATGAAAGCATCAGAGGGTGAAACATCTTGCTTTTTACATTAATTTCTGGCCCAGGAATAAGTATGGTAAATGTGACAAATATTGACATAAAACATAGGTCCTGATCCGAGAGGTTCCTCTCTTACAGATCCTTCCTTCATCACTATTCCTGCATCTTTTCTCCACCAAGTCACTGAACTTGTTTCTTTGAATGTCTAATATTTACTATTCAAAATTCAGGTTGTTTTCAGTGGACACAAGGCAAATATTAAGTATCTATAAATGGGTTTTCCAATATTCTAAATTTGTATAACAAGTCTAACAATATTTAATATTTTTTTCTTAACACCCAACTTCTGTAGTCATGTGCACATATAGTGTTAGGTTTTATTAAAAAAAAAAATAATGCTAGACCTATTGATTTTGAAGAAAAGCTTCAAAATATGAACTTAGAAGATGCAAAGTCAGAAATCAATAAATAGAACTCCAAATTATTATTTTAAAAGTATCATTTCCATGATAGTGTATTATTATTTCCAAATGCCTGCTGCACCTAGAGGAAATGGAGAGAAGGGAAAAAAACCTCTCATACTTTTGTAAAAAATGTTAATGAATGTTAAAGATTTGACCTAAATGCCCATAAAAATAGAAATGTAAAGTTACAATTAATAATTCAGACACTTTATCCTTAATTCACAAGGAACCAGAGAGAAGTTGGAACAGTGGCTTGTAATCTGATGAATTCTGTTGTTTTCTTTCCAGTTTAATTTTAGTTATAGCTCAGCCATTTAAAATATATGTGAAGTTCTGAAATATTTTCCTCTTTAAAATAAGCAAAATAGCACCACCTGGTGCTGAAGAGATTTTCTAATCCATTCCAACGTACCTTTTTTTTGGTTAAATAAAGACAGTTGATAATGATTTATTATTCAGAAGTATAAGTGAGAATGCAAAATAAGTTTTGGATCTGCTGTATTAGTTTTTGAAAGGGAAACAGATTGGGCTCATTTAAATTGAAAAAGAAGAAATTCTTTCCCATGAACAGGAAAAAAGAGGTTAAAAACGTGAACTAGAAACACAAAGCTAGTGTGAGAATCAAAATTAAAAGAAAAAGGAAAATGAAAGAAGAAACACTTAAAAGCAAAAAGGACTGCTTGGGACTTTGAAAAATAGCAAACAAAAAGACTAATTTTGATCAAGCTTTTGTTGTATTATTTCAGTTCTTTATCAGAGGTCTAATTCCTAATTGGACATGTGTTCTAGACATGTGATGCAGTGTGACCAGGGAGATGACCTATTTTGCACCCAGGCTACTGGAAAGGTAATATTGGAACCACATTAAAAAACAAACAAAAAAGGACCCTGAGTCCTCATGCAGCACATCAAAATGTAGTGTTAAATCTATTATTGGTATAAGTCACTTGAGTGTACTGGGGATCCATATTCCATCAGAAGACTAAATCATGCAACATCAGAAAGACTGAAACACATTAGGAGGTGAGAGAAATATTTATAGCATAATGGATAGACGCTTAAAAAGGGAGAAGAACCATTTCAGGAGAATGATTAGGATGGGAGTCAGACAGGAAGGAAAGACATGAATGAACAATATGCACCAAAAATTAAGAAGGAAAGGAGGAGAGCCTTGGTTATTTTTATAAAAGAGAAAGGAGGGTCAAATACTTATACAGTGCCTAGCCCATCAATAGGCACCATAGCAATATACCATTTTTCTAGCATACACACTCACTTTTTTCCCCACAAATCAACTGCTGGAAATTGGGGTGCAGTCCTTAGGAGAGGAAACAGTCATAGCAGCTTTTGACACACGAGCCTCTGTCCTGCTGGGGAAGAGAAGGGCTGCACATGAGGCTCCCTAGGTGCTGACAGAAAACAATTTCTTTCCCCTGGTAGAAGCCCAGGCTTTAGAAGATAATAGAAAGTTAGGGTTGGCAGGGACCTCAGGAGGTCATTTAGTCCCACCGCCTGCTCAAAGCAGGACCAGCCCCAACTAGATCATCCCAGCCAAAGCTTTATCTAGCTGGGTTTTGAAAACCCCCAAGGATAGAGCTTCCGCCACCTCTCTGGATGACCTGTTCCAGTGTTTTACTAACCTTCTAATGAGAAAATTCTTTGTAATATCCAGCCTAAATTTCCCTTGCTGCAACTTGAGACCTTTGCTCCTTGTTCTGCCACCATGGAGAATAGCCTTTCTCCATCCTCTTTCAAGCCCCTTCAGACAACTGAAGACTGCTATTCAAGTCTCTCTCAGGCTTCTCTTCTCTAGACTAAATAAGCCCAGTTCACTCAGTCTTTCCTCGTAAGTCATATTCCACAGCCCCTTCACTATTTTTGTCACCCTCTGCTCGATTCTCTCTAATTTGTTCACATCCTTTTTGTAGTGGGGGGCCAAAAATGAACACAGTATTCCAGATGTGGCCTCACTAGTGCAAAATAGAGAGTAATAATTACTCCCTTTGACCTACTGGCAACTCACCTACCAATGCAGCCCAGTACGTGTTAGCCTTCTTGGCAACAAGGGCACACTGCTGACTCATAATCAGCTTATTGTCCACTGTAACCCCCAGGTCCTTTTCTGCACAGCTGCTGCCCAGCCAGTCAGCCCCCAACCTGTCCTGGAACATAGGATTGTTCCATCCTAAGTGCAAGACTTTGTTATTATTGAACCTCATGAGATTCCTTTTGGCCCAATACTCCAATTTGTATAGGTCACTCTGAATCCTAGCCCTACCCTCCAGTGTATTTACTACTCCCCCCCAGTTTGGTGTCATCTGAAAACATGCTGTGGGTACACTCTATGCCATCTTCCAGATAGTTGATGAAGACATTGAATAAAGCCAGCCCCAGGACTGATACCTGGGACACTCCACTTGAGCCAGCTGCCAACTAGACATTGAGCTACTGATTACTGCTCTCTGAGCCTGATGCTGCAGCCAGTTTTCTATCCACCTTACGTCCATTCATCCAACCCATACTTCTTTAGCTTGTCTGCAAGAATGTTGTGGGAAATGGTGTTAAAAGCCTTGCTAAAAATCAAGGTACACTACATCCACTTGTTTCCCTGAATTCACAGAGCCAGTCATCTCATTGTAGAAGCCAATCAGGTTGTTTAGGCATGACTTGCCTTTGGTAAATCCATGCTGACTGTTCCCAATCACCTTCTTCTCCTCCAAGTGCTTAGAAAGGGATTCCTTGAGGATCTGCTACATGATTTTTCCAGGGACTGAGGTGAGGCAGATCTGTCTGAAGTTCTCTGGATCCTCCTTTTTCCCTTTCTTAAATATGGGCACTATGTTTGCCCTTTCCCAGTCATCTGGGACCTCTCCTGATTGCCATGAGTTTTCAAAGATGATGGCCACTGGATGTACAATCACATCAGCCAACTCCCTCAGCACCCTTGGGTGCATCTCATCCGGCCCCATGAGTACACATACAGCTTTTTCCAAGTAATCCCTAACCTGTTCTTTCACCACTGCAGGCTGCTCACCTCCTGCCCAGACTGTGCTGCCTAGTGCAGTAGTCTTGCCCTTGCCTGTGAAGATGGCGGCAAAAGAGGCATTGAGCACTTCAGCCTTTTCTGCATCCTCTCACAGGGTTGCCTCACCCATTCAGTAAGGGACCCATACGTTCCCTGATCCTGCTCTTGCTACCAACATACTTGTACAAACCCTTCTTGTTACCCTTCACATTCCTCTCTAGTTACAACTCCAATTCCACTTTGGTCTTCCTGACTTCATCCTTGCCTGTCCGAGCAATGCTGTCATATTCTTCCCGGGTTATTTCTTCAAGTTTCCACTTCTTATAACTGCCTTTTTGTGATTTAGTTTACTGAAGCGTTCCCTTCTAAGCCAAGTCAGTTTATCCACCATACTTGCTAGTTTTTCTGCGCATCAGGATGGTTTGTTTCTGTACTCTCAGTAAAGCTTCCTTAAAGTACAACCAGCTCTCCTGGACTCCTCTCCCCTGCAGTCTGGCTTCCCAGGGAATCCTGCCTATGAGTTCCCTGAGCGAGTCATAATCTGCTTTTATGAAGTCCAGGGTCCTTACTCTGCTGCTCTTCATGCTTACTTTCCTCAGGATCTTGAGCTCAGATGCTACTTGCTCAGCAGAAGCCTCTGCCCTAACACCTGTATGCTGTATTTCTAAACTGAAGCTGAGCTGACTCTGCAGGTGCTGCTGGCTAAGATCAGACCTTCATCTGGCCTGGCAGGCACTACAGGCTGTCCACCAAGCTCAGCTTGAGAAGAGAAGGAGGATCAGGCATTTTGGTTCAGGCAGCAACACCTGTGGTGTCCTGCAGCTAAGGGTTTAATAGAGCAGACATAATATTTTGTTATCCCACCCCAGCTGGAGCCGCCTGCATTTTTCTTGAAAATACTGGTAAGGTATAGCATCTTCTCAAGGAATGTTTTTTTTTTCTTCATTCTGATTTTCAAAACCAGGATGTGCATCTTATTCATGGTCATGCTGTATGTGAGAGAATGTAGTAAATAAAAAAGGCAAGTCCGAACGTATACAAAAGCAGAAGGAAAGGACAAACAAAAGACAAAAATAATGAGGAAGGGAAGGGATAAAAGAAAAAAAAGAGAGGAGTCAAAATAAATGGTTGTGGATGAGGAAATAATCTTTGAAGAAAAGGAAGAGGTAGAGGAAACAGTAGGAAGAGGTTATAGGAGCTAAGAGAGAAAGCAGATGAGGGAGAAGAAAAAAGGTCATAAGTATTTGTGACTTTTGGTATCAATATTGTCTCCCTGTTTTCCCCATCTGTCTGCCTGTATCCATCTATACTAGATGCGGCACCCAGGGATTGCTGTGATGCTCTCTAGTGGCTGCTTTGATCCTGCCTGGCTCTTGCCTTAGCCTCCCAGGGTCTCACCCTGCTTTCTTACCTGCCTCACCTTGTTGTTAAAAGTGACAAGTGGAGGCTGCTGTCAACTGATGAGCCTACAGTTCTGTCTTTTCTTCCACCCAACGTTCTTTTCCTTGCCTTACCAGCTAAATTTGCAGTCTCCTTCTGCCCCTCCAGCCAACCTTGCCTTGCAGGTCTTGCTTTTACAGAAGCCTATGCCTTGCAGGTGTTACTGCTTAATCACTTGTATTGAGGCAAGGTGCTTCATAAAAGGTTTGGCCTCCTTAGGTCTCCAAGCCCTTGTTGGGGGTCCCAGCCTTCCACCTTCTTTTCCTAGCTGAACCCTTATCCTAGCCTCACTGGGCTGAACCTGGTTTCTAGGCTCCAGCCCTTGTTTTGCCCCCTCTTAGACACTAGGCACTTGGGCCTGGCTCCTAGTCCTCTTGGGTTCTGGGATTTTGGCTCTTAGCCCCCCCTGGCTCCAGGTCACCTGTGTTGCCTTTCTAGCCCTAGCCCCTCCCTGTCTGTGTCATGAGCTGGGGCCCTCAGGCAGCCTGTAGCTTAAACCACAGTATGCCCCTCAGGCACCCTGCTGTGGCCTCTTCATCACCCCTTATAGCCGCTTCCAGTTCAATGATTGTACAACACACCAAATTAAACATGTAATAATACAACTAAAGCACATGCATACTGCCTGCAAAGTCTGTTGCTTTCAAGCCATAACTCCCTGGGTTAGATTTGCTCCCCTCCTGCAAGCAGGCTCATTTCCCTGGAGCCACTTCCTGCAGTTTGCTTGTCTGTAGAAACTTCTTCCCCTGCCACCTGCGGAGCCTGATTGCCTGCTTCAGCTCTGGGACAGTGCTTAAGTGCTTGGAAGCCACTCCATCCTTCCAGTTGCCTGCCTTCCCCACAGTCCAGCACAGGGGTCTTTAATCTCTTAATCTAAGGGCAGCTGGTGTTCGTGCTGCTCCATCCTCTAAAAGCTGTAGGAGCCCTGGGCTCCTTGGTATAGGTCCCTTCTACTCAGACTGGCTGCTTCAACCTCCTTTTCTCTTACCAGAGTTTCTCTCAGTCCTCCTCTTCGATTCCCTTGGTCAGAGTTCCCCTCTGGCTGTAGCCTGTTTTTTCACACGGGCAACAGATGCTCTGATTAAGTCCTTCTCTCCCTCTCTTCTCCCTTGTTCATGTAACAGGCCTTAGGTCCCCTCTTATACCATCTGTAACCTTGTGAATATAAGTACTTTGGTGCTGGGCTGTCATTCTGTTCTGTGTTTACATAGTGCTTGGTCTAGCACTCTGTTTTCATGATGGTAATGATGGTTATAGCATCACACAAGTTTAAAAAAAAAAAAGAGTAAAAAAATTCATGAGATTAGTCCCAACCTCATGCCTTTGTAATAAAAGAAATACTGTTTTTGAGCTGCCTTCTGGTTTCTGAGCTCTACCATGGATATTTCACGATTAGTGTCCAAATACATGATTTATCACTACCTGCCAACATCCATTCATTTTGTTTTTGTTACTTGTACAGTGGTTTTGCATTCCTTGCCCCAGATCAATTAAATTCCCACTCCTATGTCAATTCTGCCTACCCAATCCCACACAAATTTTGGACTACCTGTGCACCCCTTACTAGGCCTAGATGAATCTAAGGGACTCTGGAGATTTGACTTCTGCAAGAAGAGTATTACAAAACTAGGAAGGGATGGGCAACATTATGGACTCTCCACTTTCTTCCTTCTGCTCCCAATTCTTTCCTTCACTCTTGTGCTTCACCCCACTTTTACTGAGGTAAGGCTCACCCTACTTTGATTGAGGAGGTAACAGATCTGACTTCACCTACACTACCAGGTAAGGGTATGTTCATAGGCAGTTAATCTGGAGTAGCTATGTCATGGAATCCATCAGAAGCCACCATGCTGCAAATTCATGCCCTAAACTTACTGCAAAGAAACTTCATTGTGTTCACATACTCTCCTTCCATGAGGAGGAAAGAGTTCAGCTTTCCCCTTACAGCAGTGGTGAATCGTTACTTTTCCCACGGAGTAAGGGCATTCAGAGAGGCAACTGTTCAAAGCACATTTTCCCATGGACAGCATGGAAGTCATGGAAATGCAGATCTTTTGTCATGGTGAGAGTTGCTCTAGCAGATGGCAACACCATGTTACTGGGAATAAATTGGCAAGAGCTGGCAACATTGCAGTGCTACAGAATGAGGCAAAGTCATGTGCAGAGCAGTGGGAGGCCCTGGTTTATGGGAACATCCATTCACCTATGTCATAAAAGGGAACTCAAGGGTCATCTGATCTGCACAAATGAAGGAATGCTACTTTCTGTCTTTTCTGTTCAATGGTTATTTCGCCTCCTTTTGATAACCTCCAATGCATATGATTTCACAACTTCCCCGGGTGGTCTCTTCCATTGCCTCACTGTTCTAACAGTTTTTACTGATATCTAATCTAAATCTACCTTGCCACAATTTTAAGCCATAGGTTCATGTCATGTTCTGCCTCTCAAGGGAGAACATTTGTTATGCCTCTTCTTTATGGCAGCCTTTTAGATGTTTGAAGATTGTTATCATATACTGCCTTAGCTGCCTTTTCTCCAGGCTTGACATGTCTAGCTTTCTCAACCTTTCCTCATATAGCTAGCTTTCTAAGCCCCTTCTTATTTTTATCATCCACCTCTGGATCCTCTCTAACTTCTCCACATCCTTCTTGAAATGAGATGCCTAGAAATGTACACAATATTTTAGATGAAGCTTAACCAGTGTTGAGTAGAGTGGCATGCTTGTCTCCTTCCATCTTTTATGTTTCTACTCTGCTTGATGTAGCCCAAGATCTTGTTTTGCAACTGCATCACACTTTTGGCTTATGTGATCCTCCTTAGCAGTGCTACCATCCAGCAGTTATCTCCCATTCTGTATTTGTGCTTTTGATGATTTTTTCCTCATCTCTACATTTCTCTGTGTTGTTGCAAGCCCGGCTTTGCAATTTATCAAGATCCTCCTGGATTCTACTTCGATCCTCCAGAGTGCTTGCAATCATTCACAGTTTTGTCATCTGCATACTTGATCAGGAAGCTTTCTATTTTAGCATCCAAATCAGTATTAAATAGATGCTGGTCTAGGAAAGACCTCTGTGGAGCCCCCTCAGAACCTCCTGACACTGATTCATTTATAATTAGTCTTTGCATGAACGATTCATCTGTCTACCTTGCCGTAATTTTATCTAGTCCATATTTTTCTGCTTTGCTTATGAGAATGTTAGTAAGTTTTTTCTGCACTAATTTTTTTTAGCCAGCTTTGTACCTTCTTCCAAATGTTTCATAGTCACCCTTTTAAAATGTCTGATCGACAAAGGATGGCTTTGATTTTGTGTTTCTCTCTATTATTAAGAGCTTTGCTTTTGGACTCATCCAGTCAGTGTTATAGCATATAAGCTTATAAGTACCTAACAAGTGATATTTATAGTATTTGATTTTTAAAATTCTATTTTGTTTGGGCCAAGGAGGCTGGAGATTTAAAGGTGAGCTGCACCACTAATTTCTTCAAAAATTATTTTCCTGCTTTGCTAGAGTGCTGGGAATAACAGGATTGTGCCTTACGTCTTGGCTAAAGATCAGGATTGTGTTACGCGTCTATATAACTACAGTTTTATGACTGACAGAGTATAAGAGGGCCTTCAGTTTCTAAACTTTTTTTTCCTGTTTGATTTTTATCAGGTCCTAAATTATCTTTTTCCTTGCAATTTTGAACATCTCGGGATATAACATCAACTGGAAGCTGAAATCTGGCTACATCCGTAGAAGTGCAGTTCAGGTTTCAGCCTACAGCTGTGCCATCACTTTCCAGGACTTTCAGAATGTGAAATCTGCAGGATGAATAAAGGGAGACCAAGACCTAAAAATTCTAAGGTAAAAGCATTAAAAACCCCCCAAACAAATGAACAAAACAACTCTGTAGGCCCACAATCAGAAAACCCCCCAGAGAGGGGCTTGGGTCAGAGTTTCGCCCATGGTGAGATGAATTGGCTGGTGAATGTTCAGATGAGGATGGCGAGAGAGCCTAAGAGGCTGCCCGCTGGCCAGCCAAGGAGTGCGAGTAGGCAAGTCTGATGGCCAATGGGGTCACTCAAGGAAGCAGGGCAGGTTGGGTGTGGCCCAGTGAGGGGCAGCATGTGAGAGGTCCAGTGAGAGTGGCCAGGGTGCGAGAGGCCCAGTGAGGGCAGGTGGTATGAATGAGGCCCAATGGGGTAGAGTGTAAGGATCAGTGCATGAGGCCTAGCAAGGGGCTAAATTTGGCCTGGGCACAAGCCAGAGCACAGAGCAACTCAAGGTTGCCATCTGTGAGGCATGGGGCATGATAAGGGAAGATTGGAGTCATGTGTACACCCCTAGGCATCTGGGTCTTAAATGGACAGCCTCCCAAGTGGGCAGGCTGGTACTAAGACCAGGTTGCAGGAGGAGCTCCTTGTCTCACTTGGTCACAAAGTACTGATCAAACAGTAAAGAAATAGAATAAAAATACACCTCCAGTCATGATACTTGGTAAGACACTGAGGGGAAGACAAAAATTCAGAAACGGTTAACTATTGGTATCTCTGGAGAAATTATTTTTAAAAATATATCAGTTTTTTTGAGCAACTGGTAAATTTATTTAATGACACACAATGTAAAGATAGGCTGTTCAAGATGAATTGAATTACCTGGAGATTTCTCATATCTTATAAGGTATGTACTGAGGCTGAAAATATTGTGCTGAGATGTAATCTAAGATCTTTGTGCTGATTCAGAACAAATCTGAGTCATGTCAGATTCACAAAGTTCTTTACTATTTAGCAACACAAAAGAGTGAAAGATGAAATGTAAGTATATAAAGCAAAAATGTTTTAACCCCCACCCCCAGTGACAATAACATAACACTATTGCCTCTTGCCTTATAAAACACAAGCACTTAGGAGCACTAAAATTAACATTTTACTGTCTATTTTATACTGCCTATTAAATAAGTGCAAGGTTCTCACCAAGTAGAAAAAACCATAACATTAATTCTATTTTTTCAGTAATAATCTTAAGAAAAGCCCAATAACATAATTGTATTAGATACAAAAATTATGTTGGTTTACACACATTGCCTTCTTAATCTATTTTTGATCAGAGCTAGCTTTTTAGTGAAATTCTGATTGTAAAAGTCAGCTTTGAAACTGACTTGCATGGGGTGTGGAACATTATGCTTAGGGCCCATTTTCTCTGAATATCTAATATCCATCCATTAGTATTGGTGTTCACGTTTCACTATTTATGCACATTAGTAAGTGGATAGGCTCTTCATTCTTTAGAGTTTTATTATCTGTAAAATTTTTGGCTGTAGTACATTAGGTGATACTCCACAACTATAATTATCTCACCAGCTTCTTTGCTAATCAATCCAGATCTTACTGTTTTCAGATACCATAATTAATCTAGTCAATTATTAATTCCCAGCTTCTTGTTCTTCAGATTAAAATTAGTTCTCTTTCTTTCAGTTCATCTTCCAGAAGGGGCTGAATCAAGTGCAGGAACTTCATAAGGTTTGCAATTCCTCATCAAATGGGTTGGCAAACTACCGTGGTCATGTATGAGGTAAACGTATTTTGTCACATTGGGGCACTCGTTTATTTGTTTTATATTGCTTGCTGCCATATAAATCTACAAAAAAAAAAAAGGATTATTTGGATTTATTGGTGACCTTGATTTATAAGATTAAAATACCTTATGCTGTCATCTCAGTTGTCAGCTGAAGCTATAATGGACCAAACAAGAGCCATACAAAGTGCTCAAATGATCTAAATGAAACCAGGGGTGGATCAAGGTGGGTGCAGTGATGAGGACATACCACCCCTTTTCAACACCACCATTGCTGTTACCAGCTAATCTGGCTTTAGGAAGAGTGCCAGAGCTGCTCCTGCCCTGTTTTAGCCACATGCTGTGGCTCCGTAGGTTGCCTGGCTCTGCAGGGGACACTGGTGGCAGCTCACAGGTTTCTCCTTCTAGTGCCTGCTTCCTGCCTGCCTCTCCCCAAAGGTGTTCTTTGCAGGCTGGGAGCAGGCACCAGAAAGGACCTGCATGCCACAACTGTTATCCATGGCATACTCTCAGAACTACTGAAATACAAAATTAATCCTTACATATAGGTTCATAATTATTAATATCCTATAGAAATGTATACTTTATATTAAATGTAAAGCACCCTGTGTTTTGAAAATCCACTTTCTTGGATTTTCTTTGCCACACAATTATAATCCAGGTTCTGGTTTCTTATTTAGAAATAAAATAATACGGCTATGTTGTGCTCGAAGTGTCTTGACACAACTCCCTTTTCTACCAATTTTGGGTAACACTGTAAATTGAGTTCAAACTGTGCTCAAAACAACAGACTTTAGAGATGCAAACTGCCTATAGTACCATCAGTGAGTTAGCCTGAAGCCTAAGGGGACTATTTAAATGTGAATGCTATTAACTACTTCACTGATGCTGAGAAGAAAGAGTCAGCTAATAGATTTCTCAGTGTCAAACTGTCTGCCACATCTCCCCAGGCAGCAAAACCCCAAATGCCAAAATCCAGAGTTTAGTTTGACATTTGTTATGGTAAAACTGTTGTCAGTACAGAAAGATGTGGCATATAAAAACCATTTAAAATGTGGAGCAGTGGCTGTATTTTCAAAGTGAACAAAACAGGGGCTACAGTAATGTCTTCTGTCATTTTGGATAAAGCATTAAATACTTTAAATGTTGAGTCTAAATTGAGTTGTCACAGAAGTTCAAATGTATTAAATGAGTGTCAGCCTTTTTGTCTGGGTTATTATGGAACAGATGGAGCTTTGGCTGTATATATTATTGGGACTGCACACTACAACTCAAACTGTCTCACTACAATTGGTTTCTCAGCATTTAAGTTTTGAAAATATTTCACAGCCCACATAAGTTTATTATTTTTTTACTGAAACCCCTATGCTGCATGATATGAATTTATTTATAACAGACACAGAGGGACTTTAACCTCCCCCAACTAATCAAGCATGCTAACAGGTTTTTCACACTCTAAATTTTCATTTGCAAACAAGAAACACTAGAGGGCATTAAAAGTTCTATTCAAGTACATCTGTTAATTCAACAGTGTTCTCTTAGCATCTCTCTTTTTAATTAACAAATAAAAGCTTATTTGCATGATGGAAGTCACACTGCAGTTGGAGAAAAATTCAGGTACTTGCATGATGGGTACAATGACTGACCCAGACAACAAGCATGCATGATACACACAATGGAAATGAGCAAAATTATAGCTGTATAAGGATTTCTCTGAATATGAATGAAATGGGCTTTAAAAGACTCATTTTTTTGAGTTTCAGCTATGTAACAGAGAGACTAGGAAGCTGCTAGCCATGTAGTTTACGAGCCTTTTCTGCTCTGAAAGGGAGAATAAATCTTTTATTTTTGTCAGCTTTTGTATAGGTGCCAGTAGCAGGCTGGCTAGCAGGTGATTGCAGCAGACTGCACACATTTGGCTGTAGCATTCTGCAGTCATGCAAGGGCTACACCTAAACTGTAGGCTGATCTGGGTTATTGGCTGGCCACAGGAAATTAAAAGGCTCCCAAGGAAAGGAGCCAAGAGACAGACAGATGACTGGGAGAGACAGGGAGGAAAGAGGAGTAAGGCTACTTCTCAGGGTCTGGAAAAAGACCTGAGGCTGTGATGTTGGAAGCAGTTGAACTACCAGGGGAGAGAGGAGCTAGGCAGAGAAGGAAGACTACAGTGCAGAGGAAGCAGCAGTGAGCCAGAGGCACCCTCTCAGGACTATGGGGAAACTCGGGACTGTGAGTACACCCTGTATAGGCTATGTTAAGTTATGCTATGGAGCGCTTTATTTACACCGGTGATGATTCCTGAGAGGCAAGTGTGCCCAGGAACTAAAGAACTGTGCAAAGGCTTTTGAACTAAACAAGCCCACTACAGTACTATTCAAAACAAGCTTTTATAAAAACAGTTCTACTACAGTTCAATGAGCAGTTAGATTTCATTGGAAGGAAAATCTAACTTGTACATATTCATCGCAGAGATATCTGAAAGTAAAGGAAATGTGAGGGGGAGTGTGTGTCATTTGGAAGTCTGTTTTCAGTAATGGGATAGAATCTGCTGGATGATTTTTTATTTTTTTTTTGGTTAACCTCCAAATATTTAGGATCACTAGAAATGTCTCTTTTGCTTTCACAAACCTGTCTGAAGCGGAGCCCTGAGCTTCACTCCACTTACTGCCAGGAACAGAATTAGATTGCCCTGAGGTCCTCTGCCCTTGTATCTGGATTCTGCAGCTGCAATGAGGGACCTCTACTGACCCCAAGTACTTTTGGGTTATGAAAGAAGAAATTGTAGAGCTACCCTTCTGGTGAGAGGGTCAGCCTGGAGAAGTCATTCCTTCCACAAGCACCTAGTAAGGATACAAACAGCAAAAGGTTTTAGTATTTAAAAAAAAAAAAGAACAAGCATAAGAAACCAGTAACCATAGGTTGAGATACAAATGGAGATGTAAGAATAAAAACAAACAAGGGAATACCAGAACATTAACCTGTTGTTACCCTATACCCTAAATACAGTTTCAAGGGCCTGAATGTAGCCTCTTGCTCTGACCCTACTCATCAGGGCCAATTTCACTTGCCTCTCAGCTTGGTATACATGGCCTCTTTAGCTGGGAGACTCAACCACTCTCTTGTACCTGGGAAGACTGAAGACCAAAGCCATGCTTTCTAGGTAGGCTTAACTACCTTCCCCAATCTGGCTATTAACATAGGTCACTTCTTCATTTCTAGAAGGCTCAGACTATGCCAGCAACTTCCCGATTCCAAGGCCAGGTACAGACATTACACACAAACTGATCTAAGTGATCAGAAATCAGTCTAAAACTAGAACTGTACAGAAGTTCAATGTGCATAGGCTGGTCTAAAAATGGTGGAACCTGGTCTAAAAAACATTAATCAACTTAGGTTAAAATGGTGAATCGAACTTCTGTACCAGATTCCCCTATCAATTCAAGTTGGATCACTGTCCTCTGGCATACCAGACTCCTTTGACTCCCTGAAGCTCCCCCTCCCCTCTCCTTACAGAGAAGTGCGCTAGCATTTAGCCTGTACCCAGCGACTCTGGCTGAGGTCCTAATGGCCCCATCACTAAGCTCTCCCAGAGTCATGCCAGCAGAGCCCCTTTCTCTTGAAGCCACCCTAATTAAAGCACCACCCCTTGCACCTCTGGAGCATGTGTAAAAGTTCCCATGGTTTTTAAGTGATTCTTAATGTGCATTAGCTTATTTTAATGCACATTAACTAAATAGCATGCTTTAAGTGATGCTTTAATGCACATTAAAATAAGTTAATGTGCATTCAACCTCATGTGTACACATGCCTAATGTCATAAGCCTTTCTGCCCTGGAAGGCTGAATGCAGTAAAATTAAAGGTTGTATGTAGATGAAATGAGGGGAGTGTGTGAACAACACTTTAAAGAGGGCTAAATGCTTTTGCACTGCTTTAATGGTGTTGGTGTTTCCATGCCTCGGTGGCATATTGTGCACTAATTCCAGCTGCTGTAGGAAACTTGGTGGCATAATGCAACTTAAATGACTTGGGGGCACTGCAAATTAGAACTCCTCTGAGAAGTTTTAGTTTGCTACCCCTACAGCCACAGAGCGAAGCACCGGGCTCCGTACCGCTCTACAGGCTGCCTGGCAGCAGCCTGGGGCTCTGCCCAAGAAAAGCGGTGAGGCTGATCTCTTTTTCCTCCCCACCCCCCCAGCCCGGGAGCCTGCCTGCCTGCCTGCCTGTCTGAGGTGTGCAGGAGCCCAGTGCTTTCCTTCACAGCTGTGGTGCCCCCGGGGACTGCCCAAGCCAGGTGCCTGCAGGTTGGTGCCACCTGGGGGGTCACCACTATTGCCGCAGAGGGAATTGACCCCTTCCCCCCCTGCAGCCCAGGGTCCTCTCTGCCCACCAGCAGCTTGCCCTCCCCTCCCCCACCAGAGAGGCAGGTAAGTCAGTGGGGTGTGTGCACAACACAGAGGTGTAATCAGCCCTAAATTGAAGTGGAGTTTTTTTAAAATCCACCAGTTCAATTTAGGGCCCCATTTCATCTACACACACCCAAAGACACTAACCATTTCATAAGGCAGAACTATATATACAGGATGCTGCAGTAATACACTGGCAGTAGTTCCTGGAGATGTTGTACCAGCAGAGTTCTAACTCTGTTTGAACCACCTACTCTCTACTCCTTTGAGGAGAGCGGGACTTCAGTGGCATTAGTTTCGCATAGGGTCTTTATTAGACAAATGTGATTCCCAAACAAATCAAGGAGTGTCGTAGGGAAATTCTTTGTGCTCACTTTTTCCTTCACTCTATGAAAACCTGCTAGGTACAAACATATCAAAGGATCCAAAATCACAGAGTAGGTTGCTACTTTATCCACAGCTATAGGTTTTTGCATAGGATTTAGGTTACAGTTGATGCATCTGTGTTTTGTGAACTAAAGTGATTAGAGCACTGTACATTACTACACATTAGTTTTTAGTGATGTACTACATATTATAGACTTTTTATTGTTTTATCTTAACATAAACCACAATTGAACTATATTTGTAAGAGAAGTTAGTGACTTTTTTTGCTGATTTCTTCTGAAGGACCTGCAGTAAAATAAAAATATGCACAGTGAATTTTGTATAGATGAGAAGCTATTCAAAGCTACAGGTACATGCACACATTGAAGTCATTATCACTGAAATCACTGCAGCAACACAGAAAAATAGGAACCTGATTCCAGTGAAAATGTTGCATCCCGTGTTTTTAAACCAGTCTCAGCACAGACATATTCCAACCACAAAGTTTAGACATATGGTAACAAGGAATCTTATGTATTCTAAAACAGAAAAATAAGCAGATAACTCTTATCCAAAGAGGAATCAGTAGGTGCTTTGCAGCTTTCACTCAGAATTCAGTGCAACAACATACTGTCAGACCTAAAGTTTAAATAATTATGACTTTTGTCAGCTCTGAAATGCAAATAAACCTTTTCCAGGTGGTTCCAATTTCAAATACACCAATTGATTTTCTGTGCATGAGAACTAGATAGATAGCTTAGAAAAGAGGGCATGGTTTGATAGGAAATAAAAGATGGGCAGGATATTTATGCATGAACCCACCTGGTCTCAAAACTATGTTTTATAAATCTGACCAAAATAAGAGACATACAACAGGTGTACTTCTGAGGACATAAACCTAGTATGTGAAGTTGTTATAGTGCTGGGAACTTAGCAAACTGCTGATGTTATATTTTATTTATAACATCATGCATTTATCTGCTAATGGAAAGGACACAAAACAGTATGGGCAAGCAACAGTATTAAACAGACTTTCACTGATGGATATGACCTTTATGACTTGCATATTTTGATTGGTAACTTGTGACCCATTGGTAGTTTGTATCCCATCTCTTTCATATCAATCCTGCAGGAAATGGCATCTATACTGCAGCGTGCAGAAATACCAAAATGCCCAAAGCATGAAAAATTCCTGAAAGTCCACAACGGAAGCTTACAAATAAGGACCAGAACTCTCTCAGTGTTACCAATTTAAGTATCTGTTGCTGATTTCCTGAACTTAGACTTTTGTGAGCAGCTTTTTTCACTTAGGACAAATTATTGGAAGAAACCACCAGCTATGGCTTTCACTGCAACATTTGTGCATGTGCTTTGCTTTGAAAATACATTTTCTCTTTGAGGCCATAGATGCTATGGGTTCTACACTTTGCTAATGTTTTACAGTCTTGGGCACAGATGAAGACAACCTGGCTATTGCTCAGCTCTGACTAAATGAAGCTTACACTGGTCACAAAGGAGAAGCCTTGGGAAGAACTGGAAGAGAGTACTGGTACCTGTATGTGAGAATACAATATGCTTTTACCAATATATCTTGGAATCTAGGGGACATCACTTGCATTTTCGGATAGTAGCAGTGATTCATGGCTTTGTTTGTTTGTTTGACTTTTGCTGGGCAGGTCAGCAGCAACAAGGGCTGGGTTCAATTTCAGGGTACTAAATATATTTTACCTTGGTTTGCACCCCTACCCAGACCACTTGGGAAACACTAAATGAATTACTAGTGTGTCCTGCAGAAACACAATCCCCTCCTCGCAAGCAGTGTAAATACAAAAGACTGATTTATTACAGAAAATGGAAGAAAACACCAAATGAGATGTAAAACATCACTAACTACAAGGCACAGTCTATAGGTTGCACTGCACCAGGGAAAGCTGCTAGAGGGCATGGGTCCTTCTGCTGTGAAAGGGGCCTCATTGCTCTTTTGATTGTTCAGGGGCCTAGCTTCAACAGAAGGACTTGCTTTATCATGTTCGGTCTGTGGTCTGGTGAACCACAGTCCTGTGGTGAGCGAGGTTAGGGTTCAAATCGCATTGGAGAGAGATGGGCCTAGAATCATGGATTTTCATATCCTGGTTGGCGAAGGTATTCACCATTACACTGCAATCAATTTGGTGTCAATGATTGTTACTCTTGGGTTTTGGTCATGTACAGTTTCAGGGGTTTGCACGGCCTTTCTCTGCATCCACAGTAAAGTTTAATCATAACTGACCGTAAAGCTGGATCGGGGTGAGCCTGGGGCTGGGGTGGTACAGTGACCAGACTCTGCTTCTTGGCAGCTTTGGTGGTGGTAGCTGTCTGTTGCTGCCACCAGACCTAGCCCTGCTGCCCAGGCACCCCAGCACATCTGCCACACGCCCACCACCAGGGCCACTGGACAGAGTGGGTGGGCAAGGTCCCTATGAAGATCAGCCTGGGACCTCTGCAGACAGAGTGCACTTGGCTAGGTGGATGGGATGGGGTTGCAGGTGAATGGGGAATGACATTTGGTAATTGGACAAGCAGGTGGGGAGCAATATCCAGGAGTGGGATAGGTGGTCAGGTAGGAGATAACTTTGAAGTGGACTAATTTAGTGCACAGTAATTGGTGTGCACATGTAGACACTGATACTTTTCTGCAGTAGATTAGGCTACTGTACAGAATAAAGTCTTGTGTAGACATGCCCTGTCTATTTCTGGAGTGCTGCTATCTAGAACTAGACAAGCCCCATAGAAGTGAGTGAAGTGCAAGCCCCATGCTACAAGATGGAGTAAAAAATTAAATTGATTTGTTTAATATGAAATACATTAGAATGAAGTGATTTGGTTTTAGAATAAAGTACCTGTAACCCACAACACTGTAGATAAAAAGGACAGTAATGATCAAAGTCAGCCACACAGTGATTCATGATGTGAGAGTGTTTAAATCAGAGGCTTTACAAGGTGGCATGTGTGATATAATACGTTTTCAATTATGCCAGTCATTAAAATAAAATACCTTCAAGATAAGGTAAAAACCAGGACATCGAAAAGAATTTTTTAGCCCAACTCTTAAATAGTATAAATAAAAAACTGCAGTAAAGGTAGTGGAGTCTGTGTTCTTGGATTGTAATGTTATGAATAGTAGCATGATTTCTGACTTCATTGACATTCGCCTTTCCAAAATGCCCCACTAGTATGCTAGAACCCCAACTGAGACAAGTGATGAAAGGGCAAATTGGTCATCCTCTTCATTCAACTACTAGCTTTTTCAAGCACTGCAAACAAGAATGCCAGCTGTCATAATTTTTTACGTGGAAATGTCAATGAAAAATTAAAGAAATTATCAGCTTACTACTTCCCTTAGGCCACATGAGCAATCAATTTATTGTCTTTACAAACAGAGCATTAATACTATTTAAAACAGGACCAATGACCTTTTTTTCTTACTACTATGAATTCTTGTTATGTAGCAGGCAACGGTATTGAACACACAATATGGATAAAATAAATATTCTACTCAAGAGTTAAACAAAATGGACTAAATCTACTTCCAGCTATGTAACAAAAAATGGTTAAACTTTTACTAATTTTGATTCAAGTCCTGGGCCCTTGTCATAAAAGCTTTGTGTTCACAGGGAAAAAATAACATTTGTTAATGAGCACACGTTTAAAATCACAGCAGGAACAAGCAGATGTTGTTTTAACACATCTGAACTCATTATGTTCCTTGTACAAGAACTTTATAGAGCCAGGGTCATTTACTGCTAGTGTCTGTAAATTAATTGCAGTCTGCACAAAGTTCCTATCTGATGGCTCAATCATATTCTTGAGCATCTTGAGGAAGAAAACCAGGATTCATCATGAAAGCTTTTAAGAAAAACCATAGGGTGGTGTTGCCAAGCAGTACAGAGATATGAAAATCCTACAGCCAGTTAAGCCGTGTCCACACATGCAAGTATGTGTGCTTGCAGCAGCTCAAATAGAAGTGGTGCAAATTTGAGCCTGGGCGCTTTGCCTCAGCACATATGCTTGGACATGCACTTTGTTGTGGAGCAAATTGTGCCACTTTGGGCAAAATAACCTTGCCTGGCTCCTCCCAGAGAGCCTGGGGGAGCTAAAGCCTGGGGCCAGCACCTGTGCTTTCCCCAGCAATATAAAAAACTGCCCTGTCCTGGCCCCAGCAGTACAAAAACCTGCCTTGGGAAGCAACTCACTCTCAGGAGCTTCTGGGGCCCAGCCACTGGGTACCTGAGAACACTACACCTTGTACCAGCTGGACTGCTGAAGCAGTATCACAAATCCATTTTTAAAAATACCCCCAAATCCATGTTTTTCCACAGTTAAAGCAAAAGACTGCACACACGCGCACCCCCCTAGAGAGAAAGAGTCCGTGATCAGTTGGGCAATGCTTTATTGGTATATTTACAATGTTAAAGCAATTTGGAAGCCTACCAGTGTCTCTATCTTCACGATAAAATAAATTCTAAATACCTATAAGTGTTGATGTGTGCTTTTGGTTTTCTTTGCACAGTATGGGTGTGTGATGGGGGAATGTGGTGTTTGCAGGAAGGGGGTGGGAAGGGATGTGGGGGAAGGTAGGTATGTATGTGTCGGGGGATGTGGGTTGGTGTGTGGGTGGGTGTGGGGCAGTTGCTGGGGGGACTGTGGGTATGGGAGCCCTTGTGAGGGGGCTGCTCAGGAGGGGTGGGTCCTCTGCCCCCCACAGGGCACAGCTCCCCCACACAGCAGGACCCAGCGTGGTGCGCTGTGCCTGTGGGGAGGTGGTGCATGCTGGGACCTGGCCCAGCCCTGTGCAGGTCTCTAGTCCAGCTTTGCACCAGAGTGGGTTGCACATCTCCTGTGCACACCTCCTGGAACCATGTGACCTGCTCCAGTGCAAAGCCAGACTAGCGAGCCGCACTGGTTTGGGCCAGGTCCCTCCGAGCCTGCTCGGGCCACTTGCTCTCCCCCCCTGCAGCCCCAGGGACTTCCCCCTGTGCCACTTCCAACCCCCCCCCATATCCCCCTGCCACCCCTCATACCTCCCCACCCCCATTCACTGTTCCCCTACTTACCATGGACAGCGCAACAGAAGCACTGGAGGCCGAAACCAAAGTGTCTCTTCTGGAGGACTGACTCCTGTTGGCTCCAGACATGGTCTGGTACTGTGCCTTGCTCCTCTATTCTGTGGAGCTGTGTTTTTTAGACCCTTTGATATCTAGGAGTCTAATTTTCTTCCTGCACTGCAAACTTGTAGCACAGAGAATATATTTTTCATTCCTGCACTTGCCTCTTCCCTGTCTCAAAGGGGTTTGAGATGGGGCAAGAGGCACATATGCGCTCATCTGGATGTGCTCTTAAAGTCTACTGGCATGAGATATGCAATGAAAAAAATGGTGTCTCTAAACATGATATATAAGCTCAGGTATTTTAAATGTCCTGAATATGATGCATCTATCATCTATATACAACAGTAATGTAATCGGTGTGGGCTAGTGGGGCACCCACTCCCTGAGCTAACTGATGGGGAGCACCAGAATGGCAGTTTGTTTAGGTTGGTGTAACCTTTAAAGTTATCTTTAAATGATATATGCATTCCTGTCATATAAAATTGTTTTTAAATGAAGAAACATTTCATTATATTACAGGAGAGCACATACCCCTAATGTAAAACAGTATAACAGAATAATATCCATACACTCGAGTAACTTTTGCAGAACTAATGCAAATCTGCTTCTGTGAGTATCCACATAAATCAAGACACATGGTAGGGCTTAATATTCATAATAAAAAAGCAATGACAAAGCATGCAACAAAAGATCATAATATGGTTCTGAGCTGTATTTTCTGATTGGTAGACCCATACATTTAGTAGGAATTATTGGAAGAGTAGGACATCATTAGCTGAAGCATGCTTATATTTTAAGTGCCATTTCCCCATAATAGTAACTTACTAAGCATGCTGTACGAAACTAAGGAGAAGAGGGCAGATCCTTTGCAAAATGAATAAGCATATCTTTCTTATGTTGCATGTGGGCAACTTTTAACTTCTAAAATGAAAAGAAAGCTCACTATTCCCCCTTCTTTCCTCCTCCTCCTCCCTATAAACACCATTTAGGATTGCTAATTTGTTCTGGTTCAGATGCTGTGTTGTATTAGTGAAAACTGTACTGTAGTTCTTGCATTTATTTTAAACTATCCAATAGAGTTCAATTCTCCCAATTAATTATTTTTATTTCTACATTAGAATATTCAGAAGAACAGGTGAAGGTGAACAAATCCAGCAGTTGGTCCAGCACATTAAAAAGGTATTATTTTAAATTAATTATGTCTGCAGAATAGTGGAGTCTTGTTTTAAATCTTTCAGATGTGACAGAGCAAAAAAAGAATCATCAAAGCATGATAAATTTAAATTGCTTTAATTAAAGTATAGTGATGCTGGTGCCCATGTAGCCCACCCCTAATTGCATTACTGTTGCACAAAGATAGCAGGTAAAAGCTGGTGAACAAAAATTTGTGCTGAAGTCTGTTGGACCTGCATGTAAATACTAAGAGTAGATGAAGAAGGCAAAGTGAAGATATCTAACAACTATTTTAAAAAATAATTTTAAGAATCCTTCTGAGATGGATTCATGTTCTGGTTGATCTCATAGTAAAGGCTGTGCTTTCAGCTCTGTAAAGGGAGATCATTTGGAACTGTATCCCTTTATTCCATTGCTCCCTCTCTAGCTTGGCTAAGAGATTCCTCAAGGATTTAAAGAATTATATCCCTGGAGAGATTCCCAGCCTGCTTCCCTCCACAAAACAGGTCAACAGTGACACGAAGATCATAAGATATATAAAGATGAGAATGCAAAGTATGCTGGATTTCAAGGGACTGTTTTAAAAGTTTGCTTTGTGTCGTGGAAATGTACTGGAATGGGCCCTTAGTAAAGGGTTTTGTTTGCTTTATATACAGCATAAAATCAAAATTAAATTAGGTAAATAACAACTGCAAGCTAACATAAATGGCTATTCCTAATTGAAATTTGTTATCATACATGAGCCTGAAATACTACTTTTATTGTCAGATTTTAAACATATTTTGTTTTACATCTAAATATAACGGAACAAATGTAATTGGCTACTTTTTGCTTGCTACAAGAGGGCCTTGTTAAGGGCAAGCATCTCATGGACTAAGTTCTGCTAAACCTAGACATTCAGCTGAAAATGTACCTGCAATATGCCCCATTCATGGATTCCTGGTGCTGGCAGAGCATTATTTGAGTAATGAATCTGGGATCAAAGCCAAGTAACCACTGACTGAAAATTACCTTGTACATTATTATTCAACAAGGACTGTCTTGAATTGGGGAAGTGTGGAATAATACAAATGTATTTTTGCAATGCTCCCCATGGATGACTCTTTCTCACTTACCATCACTCATTAACAGTCTGAACCAAGGAATTTCAATGCTGTTACGCAGATCCCACCCACCACTTGTACCAATGGAACAATTCTCTCCCTTGGCAGCAGCTTTATAGAAAGTTATCCACTAATGCTCTAGCTTTGCAAAAAAACATGACACACCTTTTCATCATTGACCACAAGATGAACATGAGCCTGCAATGTGATGCTGTGGCTAGTAAAGCGACCAAAACGCTGGCTTGCATCCATAGATGCTTCTCGAGCAAATCCCGGGACTTCATTCTCCCCTTGTACTAGGCCTTGGTGAGGCCACAGCTGGAGTACTGCGTCCAGTTTTGGGCTCCACAATTCAAAAAGGATGTGGAGAAGCTTGAGAGAGTCCAGAGGAGAGCCACGTGCATGATCAGAGGTCAGGAAAACAGATCTTACGATGACAGGCTGAGAGACATGGGATTCTTTAGCCTGGAAAAGCGTAGGCTCAGGGGTGATCTGATGGCCACCTATAAGTTTATCAGGGGTGACCACCAGGATCTGGGAGAACATCTGTTCACCAGAGCGCCCCAAGGGATGACGAGGTCGAACGGTCACAAACTCCTGCAAGACCGTTTCAGGCTGGACATAAGGAAGAATTTCTTTACTGTCCGAACCCCCAAGGTCTGGAACAGTCTGCCAGTAGAGGTGGTTCAAGCACCTACATTGAACACCTTCAAGAGTAAATTGGATGCTTATCTTGCTGGGATCCTATGACCCCAGCTGACTTCCTGCCCTTTGGGCAGGGGACTGGACTCGATGATCTCCCGAGGTCCCTTCCAGCCCTAATGTCTATGAAATCTATGAAATCTATGAAATTACATGATCGCTGCCTTTCATCCCATCTGATAAATATTCCATACATATTTATTTTAACTGCTAGCTGATGTTGCTTCAATAAAATAACTTGAAGAAAATGTCAATTCTTGTTCTGTTAGCATACATTGAAACTTAGGAGGTTGTGCTGTGTAGCCACCTATTTTAATGAATATTCCTGCCACTGTAATAGGAATTAGAAATTATATATGTTCTGGGAGATTTATGTGCTCTTCAGGTGATTAAAAGCACTTGGCTTCCAATGTCAAAACTTGCAAAATCATATGGCTGTAATAATGTTTTAGCAATGTAATTTCATAGATTTCATAGACATTAGGGCTGGAAGGGACCTCAGAAGATCATAGAGTCCAGCCCCCTGCCCGAAGGGCAGGAAATCAGCTGTGGTCATAGGATCTCAGCAAGATAAGCATCCAATTTACTCTTGAAGGTGTTCAATGTAGGTGCTTGAACCACCTCCAATGACAGGCTGTTCCAGACCTTGGGGGCTCAGACAGTAAAGAAATTCTTCCTCATATCCAGCCTGAAATGGTCTTGCAGTAGTTTATAACCATTCAACCTTGTCATCTCTTGGGGCGCTCTGGTGAACAAATGTTCCCTCACATACTGGTGGTCACCCCTGATAAATTTATAGGTGGCCATCAGGTCACCCCTGAGCCTGCACTTTTCCAGGCTAAAGAGCCCCATGCCTTTCAGCCTGTTGTCGTAAGGTCTGTTTTCCTGACCTCTGATCATGCACGTGGCTCTCCTCTGGACTCTCTCAAGTTTCTCCACATCCTTTTTGAATTGTGAAGCCCAAAACTGGATGCAATGCTCCAGCTGCGGCCTTACCAAGGTCGAGTACAAGAGGAGAATGATGTCCTGGGATTTGCCTGAGAAGCATCTATGGATGCAAGCCAGTATTTTGGTCACTTTACTAGCCACAGCATCGCATTGCAGGCTCATGTTTATCTTGTGGTCAATGATGACCCCCAAGTCTCTTTCTTCTGTAGTGCTAGCCAGTGTAGCACTGCTGAACCTATGAGGATGCTGCAGGTTTTTCTTTCCAAGGTGGAGAACCTTGCATTTTTTGGTGTTAAACACCATCAGGTTCTTGTCTGCTCATTTGCTGAACCTGTCCAGGTCAGCCTGGATCACCCGCCTGTCTTCTGGCATGGATGCTTTGCCCCAAAGTTTGGTGTCATCAGTGAACTTGGCCAGTCTGCTTCCGACTCCAATGTCCACGTCATTAATGAAGACGTTGAACAATATGGCTCCAAGGACAGAGCCTTGGGGGACCGCACTGGTCACAGGACACCATGATGATTGACTTCCATCAATTGCTACTCTCTGGATCCAACCATAGAGCTAATTTCCCAGCCAGTGGATTGTGGTGGACCCAGGGCCATAATTAGCCAGTTTTGCCAAGAGGTGGTTATGGGATCGAAGGCTTTTTTGAAGTCAAGATATATGACATCAATCTCTTCTCCCTTGTCCAGGTGATAGGTCACCTGGTCATAGAAGGAAATGAGATTGATCAAGCAATACCTACACACAACAAACCCATACTGGCTATCCCTCAGGATGTTGGCATCGACCAGTCCATTAAGTATGGCCTCCTTATTAAACTTTTCTAAGATCTTGCCCAAGATAGAAGTCAGGCTGGTGGGCCTTTAGTTAGCCGGATCCAGTTTCCTCCCTTTCTTGAAGACAGGCACTACATTGGGCTTCTTCCAGTTTTGGGCACTACACCAGAGTGCCAAGAGTTTTCAGAGCTATAATGCTTGTCAGCTCCTTGAGTACCCTGGGGTGTAGATTATCACGGCCCACTGACTTACATTGAGCCTCATCATGCTCCTGTTGAAGTCAATGGCAAAATTCTTCTTGATTTCTCTAGTAAGATGGGGTTCAGAGTCACAGGGCTTGATAATGGAATTAGAAATATGTTTAAAAACTGTTCCCAGATGTATGCTGTAGTTAGACACCAATAAGTACACATTTTGTGTGTATCTGCCTTAAGCAAACTGTTACAACTGCTAGCACAGTAGCAAATATCTACTTCTGTTTCAGGATCTCAAACTGCTTTATCTCAGCTGATTTACCACAACAATCAGTCTATCTAAGCTCATAAAATAAGACTGTGGCATCAGGAAATATAATTCAGGAATGTTGATTTCTACTCTGCTCTCCTGTCTGTTAAATCACAGACTGGTATAAGTTAAGACAAAATGATACAGAACAGTTAATTATTTTTACATATGACTTGAGAAGGTGCTCAAAAATGAAAATCTGCTTATGATCCATTTTCTGTTTTCTGATCTGGATGTAACTTCTCTGGTCTCTCCTGTTATTGACCTTTGTCCTCGGTGACGTAGCCTCAGCTACTTCTTCCACAAACATCTCACTTCCTTCCCTGCTGCCACCCTTAACTACTCCCTCTGGCCAACAAATTTCTTCCTTTCAAACTCTTCCTCAAGGTGCATGCAAAACTTCTATATGAAATCTGCCAAATAGTTGATGCCTGTACTGAGTAGCAACAGGGGAAGGATTATTCATTACTAACAAAAGCTTTTAATTGCTTTGACACTGTTGCATTCTGCACATTAATACATGAGGTAACTGCATAATTTATGCTTCTCTTCTTCCTCCTTTTTCCTTGTGAATGTTCCCTTAGGTGTTGTGCTGTCTTAAATCACATCAAAGTCCCGTAAAGACTTCTGGATATGCTTAACTTTATGCACTGTGAGTTGCCCTATTGAGGTCAATAGAATTATTCAAAATGCATAAATTAAGCACTTGCCATAATCCTTAACAGGATTAGGACCCTAGATGGAAATTAAACTAACTGCAGGCAGTGACCATATCTACCCATGGGCTTACACAGCATTTAAAGCAGGGGTGCTTAAATTTTTGGTGCAGGAGTGGTGTGGACCCATCTATGGGCTGGATCAGATACCACGTCCCATGATTGGGCCCTGTGCTGCCTTTGTTTGGCCTACTGCTGGATGTGGCCCTGCACCCCACTCTTGGCCTTTCACTACAGGAATGGGGCCCATGCTGCCAGATGGGGCTGTGGAGCTTCCTCCCTGGGGCATGCACTGCCATATCACAGCCCCTCTAAACAATATCAGCCTAGCTTTTTTTTTGGTAAATGCCTGCCGAAATAGGGAAGTCTTACAGTGCTTCTGAAAGATGTCCAGGCTCAGGCTCTGGTGGGAGTCAAATATGGTTAACTGTAAATTCACACCAACTGGGATCATGTCTCCTTGTTAAGGTTGTAAAGTATTTACCTCCAATCAAATAAGCCACTCTGGCTTTTTACTTGCCCTGTAGACTTTTGCAGGTGTGAAAAAATATCTATAGAAAGATGCTCCTGAGTTTCATATCTCTGTCCTACATCATAAAAAAAACAGGTATTTAATATACTCCTCTTCACTAGCACCAATCTAAACTTTATCAGATAAATAAAGGCAATGGAGCAGGTCTTACTCTATGTATACATTTAAATAGACTTAGGCCCTAAAGTTTGATTATGTTTCAATCTGCCTAGGTTCACTTCCCTTCCCCCACAAGTCCTTAACCCCCCTGGGCCATATCCTGTCTACTTGTTAAACACAGGATCTGGTCCAGTGGGTTCAAGTTAGTTTTTCCTTTAACCTTCATAGGATGAAGTATGATTTTACTCACTTGTTTACAAAGAAATAGAACAGTAAGCAGATAGATGCCCACTAAGCACAGTTTAGTGGTATGCAGTCAGTGGAAACCAAACCATTCCTTCAGTGTGAGCATATTTAAAAACCAATTTTATAGTACATTACAAAAATGTGCCGGTTTTATTCATGGCAATGGAAAATCTCATATAAGCACAAGGGAAGCAAATGAGGGTATTAGTGAAACAGGACTGAAAGCCTACTGAGCATTTGAAGTTCTAAGTGATTTTTATGAGAATTGAAGGTGGTCAACATCTTTAGTGGAGTTGGACCTTAGAGCTGTTTAAAAATCTTGGATTTAATCACATCAGATTCATATGAGGAGGCATCAGTCTGAGCCAAGAGAATACCACTGTCATGTGAAAAGGAAACTTACCTGTCATCTTGGAAGCATTCTACCCAGTAGATTCTGTAGAGCAGGAGGTAAGGCACTTTTCTGATGGACATTGGAGTAGATATTTTTCCTTTAATAAAGCCTACATGAATGATAGTCTAGCTATGGCACTAACACCTGTAGTGTCATAGCTGACCTTTGACAAAAGGCTTTTTGGCTGCAGTCAATTGAAACTAGTTTGTAATGTGATGCTCCCCAGCTAACATACAATTGAAATAGGGATATATTTTGTCTTTGAAAATTAAAACAAAAATGAATGGATAGTATCTTCATTGAAAGGGGGTAGTGGCAGAGAAAGGAGTAAATGACATCTAAGGAAAACAAGTGGGATTCATTGAAATGTCCAATGGATTAAAATAGTTTCTAATAATAACCTCGCATTGCCTGATTTGATCCGTTTGCTCACCTCAGACTATAAAATAGCCTATGGTTAAGCCTCTAAAGACCTCCTTTAGGGGAGTCAGGATTCTTAACTGCACTGTGTAGTCTCTTTCAGAAAAAAATATAAAATGAGTTTGGAAAAATGTACAGACCAGCTTGTTTCTCTGAGTGTTCATAAACTTGGTGATTTAGGATCAATGTTCGTAGGAAATATATAAAATTCTCTGTAAATGTTTGATTTTTCAGAGGAAAGAATCCCCAGACTTACAACTACATAATAATGTAATGACTATTTTGACTGACTTATTTTTACTGTACTCTTATGACAATGGGCATGTTGAATAGGAGGCTGGTTAGCTTAATGGAAGCTTGTACTCTGCTCTACATTAAACATAAAAAGAAGCCAGAAATGTTCATGGTTTGATGAAAATAAGGAAACACTACAGCTTTGATGCATTACTTATATACTATAGAGATTCTTTATTAAACAAATAACTGAAAACTCAGTTCTGGTCAGCCATTATGATGGTCAAGTTGTGGAGAGATTGTTGTTATTACTATTACCTTAAGAGTCCTAGACATTGTCTGGGACCCCATTGTGTCAAACAGAACAAAAAAAAAATAGACTCCGTACCTACAATCTAAGGGTATGGACAAACTTCCTTTTTAGTTGCTTTAAAAACAGAACAGTAGTTGCTGCTCACAGTGGGTGCATCTACTTGTGCAGTTGTGACACAATACATTCTGGACTTGTTTGAGACACAGGAAACTGCTCCCAGGTGCAGAGTCTACACGTGCACCTGGGACAGCAGCAATCTGAGCCAGGGTGGAGCAGGCCCTTGGCTGGCTGGGCTGACCAGACACAATTTACACCCATGATCCGTGTCCACATATACACTTTAGTGTATTAAATTATTCCACTGTAAGATAGTATTGTCCTCAACAGTACTATCTTACAGTAGATTTAATTAATTTATTGCACCCTAATACGGTGCATGTGGAGATGATGATGCTTTACTGAGGAGCTAATTAGTTTACTATGGAGTAAAGTGCACATGTAGATGCACCCCCTGTGTATCAACTGTTGTAATCTGACTGCGTGAGCTTACAGTATTACAAGTTAGCTAACTTGCCCTAACTTTGAGCCTGAATAAAACAGGATTAAAGTTTTGATAGGTTTTGCTATGCTTGTCTCAGTACAGGCTCATGCAGCAAGAAGTTTTGATAGGTTTTGCTATGCTTGTCTCAGTACAGGCTCATGCAGCAAGACACACAAGTACAAGGAAACAATTAAACAATGTTGGTCGTAAGATAGGCAGTGGTCTCTAAAAAGCTGCTAGTGATGTAAAGGCAAAACAGAAAAGGAGAGCGCTGAAGGTTCTTCCTTTATTTTGCTGTCTATATAAGGGCTGGCCAGGCTTTCAGCCCTTAAACTGAAGTCACACAAAATGCCAGTGCTGAGCTTTCCCCTATGGGACCTGTTCTGTATAGCTGGAGAGGGTGTGGAAGGGAGTAAAAAGAGTAGTAATGATGCCTCCTTTTCCTTAAGTGCTGGATAGTGGAAACAGAGAAGGATACTTCTGCAGAGGATGAGGAGGAGGGTGTGTTTTAACAGCTTTTAACTTGCTAAATCTATGAAACATCCCTAGAAAATTTATAAAGATAAATTGCTCAGCATATGAAATGAGCATATTCTGGAATGGTGTTTGAAATCAATTGATTTTTTTTTCCTTCTGACATGCAAATCCCAGTACCAACTCAGCTATGGAGTTGTGAGCACTGCCTCTGTTCTGTGTAACTTTTGTTTTGCTTCTCACTGTTCTGCCATTCATTTTCAGATAGCCGTTTAACACAAAGGAATTTAAATTGCTTAAGATGTAAAGCAGAGATGTCAAATTTACCTGGGGCCATAGGTCAGATGCCAAAAGGATCCACAGACAAGATATGGCCTATGGCACAGGCCAGTGGTGATGGTCCCCTCAACAACGGTAGCAATTACCTTGGTGGTTGACACCGTTGTGGCAGAGGAGCAAGTGGCCACAGAAGTGTCCAACAGGTGGTGGACCAGGTGGTCACAGGGCAAGCAAGAGGTGCGTCAGCAGAGTTTTTGCTTGCCTGATACCAAGAGATATGTTCTCCAGGGTCGCAGAAGTCCATATTTTGCAACAGGCCATGTCTATTGCTGACTACACCCCAAACTTCTAGTAGTCCACCGCTAGCTTAGATGAACTGGCTCTGTGGGCCAAATCTGGCCTATGAGCCATATGTTTGACACATTGATGTAAAGAGATTTTCAGGAAACCAATCAAGAAGAGAGAATAGTGTTGTCTTGATGCAGAGTGACTGTGAAATGAGTCATTGCAGATATCACCAGAGTTGCATATAAAAATTGTCTTTTGCTTAAAAAGGGAGCTATACATAGAATTATACATCTAGCACTGTCAGTTTAGTAAGCCAGCTCTTTTTCCAATGGAGAAAGTGGTAAGAAAGAAATCCTTGAACTGCCCAACTAATGAGGTGCCAAATGAGAGTGGTAGAACAAAGTCAACACTTCATAATGGAAGGATATGTACAAAGCCATGACTGTGCTTTATTTAGCAAGTAAGTTAAACAAATGCCATCATCCTACCATACCCAAGTGCTCTTCATACTCAGTTCAGTATGATTTTAGTTATATATTTAATTTAGCATTTTGAAATGAAATATCATAACCATTTTATGACAGGTACAGGAAGCCAACAAGGTACAGGAAGTGGTTAAAAGAGAGAAAGGAAAGCGAAAAAGGAAGTGTATATGTTATCCCAGTGTGTTTAAATATCTTTCCAGGATGCATTTTTTTATAGTTGTTTTAAAATGTAAATAAGTTTCACAAAAAACCTTTAAGGAATCTTCAAAGTTCTGTTTTCCATTGGTCTAAATGTCTGTATGGTCAGACAGAGGTGCCCTGGCCCAGATCTTAAAGATTTTTTGGTTCTTAACTCCTATTGGGTACAGTAGAGCTAAGGGGGAAATTTGTATGAACCTGGCCCCAAGTTACTTTACTGTGAATGCAGTTGTACTGCAAACCTGTTACTGACTTATTAGTATTTATGCATCCTCACTAGCAGCATCAGGGGTGACGTTTAGGGGTTGCACGCAGGTGCATGTGCACCCCCTGAGAAAATGTGCTGGTGATGCTGTTGGCGGCACCTGAGGGCAGTCGCCATTCACCACCCTGCTGACAAAACCACCGGTGGCATCTGTGGGTGGTCCATGATCGCCCCGGCCACCGTCGCCACTGCCACTGCCACTGCCACTGCTGGCAACACCTGCAGGTGGTCGCTGAGCCCTGGTCAGGGCTCAATACTCCCCCACCCCTCCCACCACTGCCGCCAGGCACAACGCCTCCCCACCCCTCCCCCGCTTACCACTGCCAGGATCCCACCACCACCAGTGCAGCCATGCCCCCCAGCTTCTGGGGGTACATGCCGTTCATGAGCAGCATAGATATAAATTTTAAAGACAGAAGGACATCGAGTCTGATCTTCTGTATATCCCAGGCTATTAAATTTCATGCATTCCTCCTGTATTGATACTAATAACCTTCATTAGTCTAAAGCGTAACTTCTCCTCTGAACCAATGTGGGGTTTACCCATGGTGGTCCTGTTTCCTTATTGTGGCTTTTTGTTCTCCTAATAAAAATTTAGGCTTCTCAATTTTCATTAGTATTTTCCCGTCTAAAGTTTTCTTTCCAATACATTTTCCTTCTCAATTTCCTCAGCTTAAAAAAATAGCAGTTTTCAAGCACCAAGTATACATACTACTAGTTGGGACTCTCCTCTGTTTGCCCACGCTGAGTAAAATCAGGTCACAATAACTGATTCTTAGGCAACCATGATATTCCAGTCTAACTTTATAATGAGGTCTAAAATAGACTTACCTTGTGGTAAGTATAATAACTCTTCGTTAAAAGATTATAATTTATAATTTTAGAAAAATTTTAGGTACTCTATTACTAGTTGATTGAGAGCCCCATCATATACCTCCCAAACTGGTGGTCCCAAAAGGCAAGAGTTTCCTTCATATATTCAAGTATGTAATAACTGATAATGTTCTCTGGTTTGATGTAGTGGTTTTTAGCAACAACCTCTCTGCCCCTGCACACACCCCATGACCCCTTCCTGGGCTTTGTTAGCAGATTGATCCAAATGTACTTAAGATTATGAGATTTTGAGTTATTAATAACTCATAGAATCATAGGAAAGGGACTGCAACAGGGATCTCTAACCCTGTTACTGGGAAATGAGAGCAAGGATAGAAAAACTGGCAAGACCGCCTTATATCTAGAACCTTTATGGTTTGAGGGGTGAAGGGTAATTACGTGCAGTAGAAAGCCATCTTAGCCAGGGACAGGCAGAGCAGCAGAGCTGCCAGGATAAACATCCAGCCGAGTAAGAAAGAGAAAACTGCATGCTGCTGGTGAGAGGAGAGAGTGTCTAATGGGAGTTGGTTATGGAGTTATCTCCTGCATACATTTAGCAACAGACCACTGAATGGCTGATTGTGAGACTGGCAGCACTTGGGCCCTGTGAACAGGGAGCCAGGTCAGCTGACCAGCAGGGGAGGCACTGACCTGTATATAAATTCTCCTCCAGGGCAGAGGGACTCTTTGGGTCTGGCTGCAGAGAAGGACAGAGCTCTCTATAGCCAGAGGAGAGGAACTATAAGTCTTGTCAAGAAGAGCTTTTGCCTGCAGAGAGATCAAGCAAGGGCTTTTGAAAGATTAAGGATTTATTTAAGGACAGTTCTTATGTGCCACAGGGGGTTGAGCTTTCTGCCAAGGACTGTTTAACCCAGTCCATGAGTTCTGTTTTCTGTTTAGTTTATAGCAACTGGTGGACTGTGAGTGGAGACCAGTGGGCTACAGAGCAGAGTGTCCAGCAACCCCTAGTTTTCTCTCTTTCTTTTTTATTCTTCTCTTTTTGTGAGGGACAGGAGCCTGAGTAGGGAAGGGCCACAGCCAGGGAATGGAGGTTGGTTAGGGAGCAGTACCACTGGGCTGCCCTTTTTAGTTTAAGAACATTAGTAACTTCCCCCAGAGACTTTGGGCAGTTATTCACATACCTTTTCATCCCATGACATGCCGGAGATCTGGCAGGTCAGAGCAGACTCGATTAATGAAGTCCATTTGGCATGTGCTGCTATGCATCACGTGCAGTTGTATAAAAGGCAAAATGCGCATCAGCATGCAGAACATAGCGGCAGTGTATTTTTGAACTAAAACATCTTTTAGATCAAAAGCGCGCCGCCACCACTTTATCAGCACTGACTTGTATTTTGCTGCTTATACAATCGCGTGCGCTGCAATGCTTAGCCCTTTAAAAAGTACTTGGTGCTGTGGCGTAAGTGTGTGTACAAATGCCCTTTATTTCAGCAAGGCATGGCAGGTGAGTGAACCATGGGCAGCGGGGTTGAGGGCGGGGTTTTAAAGGACAACCGGGAAATGCAGGATGTCATTGCAGGCCAGGCCCTTGAGGCCACTTTTCAGGTATGTTCTGTCATGGGGACCTAGTTCAACCCCCTGCAAAAATGTAGGATTTGCTGCTACTCAGTCATCCCGGTCTTTGTTAAAAAAGATTCCACAACTTCTCCAGACAGCTTGTTCCATTGTCCTACTGTTCCCGTTAGGAAGTTTTTCCTGGGACTTGACCTGAATCTGTGTACTTGTAGTTTAAGTCAATTGTCTTGTGCCCTTTCCTGTCTTACAAGGGAGAACAATGACGTATCTTGGGCTTTTAAGTACGTATTAAAAAGAAATGTAATTTACATTTTTTTAATTAAAAACAGATGAAAGCAGGCTTTTCTTTTTTTGTGAAAAACCCAAAAGTTTTTAGTTGAAAGCCCAATTCTCTGAGAAGGTCACTTGGATGATTTTTTTTAACCAGCAGTACTCATATTACGTTGAGATTTTGGGAAATAAGTCTGTCTATGAAATACAGTATTTTTATTAATTGCTATAACAGAACAGGAAAGGGAAAATATGAGTATCATAATGTTGTAGATTGAAAATTTTTGGAACATGAAACTGAGTTACACACATTGCCCTTGATAGAGAATCTTGGCCCTGAGTGTTCTCCTATTATAATTTTCTTCCTTAAATTCCTGGTCATTGGTTTTGCTCCATATATGTACAGTTTAGTATCTGTAGCATGTTCTGGTGTATAAGCAATTACCTTCAAATTTATTAGCTTGGAACTGAACTCTTATTGCAGATTCTTTAAGTACTGGTATACATTCTGCAAAATACACACCAGAACTCCATTTCCTCCCCACTTCCTTTTACAGTGTTCACTCAGAGTGTGGCCCTCGGTGATGGCTCTGGGTGTAGTGGGGGAGTACCATATTTAATTGAACATGAGATGAGGTTTTTTCCTTCCATTAACCATGGCAGGGGACAGGGAGCCTCATCCTAGATTTATGTATCAGTCCAGGGCAGGTGGCAGTGGTAACCCTGGCTCAGGTTTGGGGCCAGAGCTGTTATCTGCTCTGAGTTGGGGATGGCGCTTCTGCCATCGTTGCTACCTAGCATGAACAGGGAAGGGGCTGGAACTGCTGATATTTGACTAAGGCTGGGGCCAGGCCTATGTATGCTGCTGCTGAGCTGGGACTGGGGTTGGGGCTGCTGCCTGGCCAGGTTGGAGATAGAGCCAGAGTCACTGCATAGGGTAACCAACCGTGGCGAGGGGCACGGGTGAGGGGGTAAGCAGCAGGGGGAGCAAGTGGCTGGGATGGGGGAGGCACAGAGGATGGACAGATCAGGGTGGCAAGTGGTGGTGGGGCAGATGAGGAGCAAGGGGCAAAGACTGCCTGCCTCTCTGCCGTTGCTTTCCGGATTTTCAGATTACCTTCCAATAATTAGATTCTATACATGGGAAATTTGGTCTTCAGACCTTACTCATATAAAACTCCCATGGAAATCAGAGAAAAGATTGCAGATTTTTTCCCTCTTTAATGGTATAACTTTGCTGGGATAGTTATCAACAATTGCCAAAAAACATGTTCTGTCTTCAGACATAATCTATATCTTGCACTACAGTGGGAGTTAAGTCAACATACATGCAGGCAGCATTTAACAAATCTTAATTTTTAGATGTCAAGGAGTATTTATGTTCCAAAGTGCTGAGCACAGCAGAACAGTTAAATTTAAATATACTTTGGATTTATGTATTATGTAAACACCTAACAATCGGATGTAAACAGCTGTCATGTCAACATAGAAATCAATCTAGTCACTTTTCACCATTAAATAATGAGGAAACCCATGGTACCAGAAAACTTATGGTTTTCATATTCTTTAAATATTTTCCAAATTGTTCTGCCTTCAATGCAATGACAATCGAGTTCTGCTCTCGAGGGACCCAGACCAAGAATTTCCAATCCTAGTCTGGTTCTCTTTGAATGGTGGTATGTTTCTGTCATATTTAACTCATTCAGCTATTACCATATTCATATTTTACAGTGAACACAAAATGTTACTTTACTTTTATTGTTTATCACTATGAAGCTTCAAATGTCTCTTGCTGCAAGGCTGTTTCTTTTTTTGAATAGTTTAATACTTGCTTTCAATAAAAAATCAGCCTATGCAAAGCAAAGGCAAATAACATTTTCCATTGTCCCTACTTGAAATGAGTGTGCATGTTAAAGGGTATGTTTAAAAAAAAAAAAGGAAAGGTGAAGGCAAAACATACTTTAGTCTTTATATGAAAGCATATTCACTACTTATATTAATATTAAATGCAAGTGTCCTATATTGAGAATTCTCATGCCTTTCACTGCTTAGTATAGGCATGAGACAGCATATAAATCAAATAATATGGCTATGAGGTTCTTGGCATGAGGATTAAGGAGCTTGGATCACAAGTGGTATGCACTCTTCAACCAGGTAAAAAAATCTATCCAAAAGATATGGTATGTTACTGATGGGAGACTTCATTCTTCCCATGGAAGGCATGGGTCCAGGCAGAAACAGTCATATCCTGGAAGTGAATGCGTGGCTGAGATGGTGTTGTTGATGTGAAGGCTTTGGCTGCTTTGACAGTGGGCAGATGCTGTTGGGAGGAGGACTGCTATCAAGAGATGGGATCCACCTGACAAGAATGGAGAAGAGCATCTTTGGGTATTGTCTACCCAACCTAGTAAGGAGGGCTTGAAACTAGGTTCCACAGTGGATGGTGATCAAAACCCAACAACAGAGAATAGTTCAGAGGGGAAAAGACTAAAGTAACTTCATTCTGGGAAAGGGCCAGAGAGCTACATGACTGCAACAAGTGGTGCAAAAAGGATGTGAGGAAGTCAAAATGTAAAATACATCTGATGCACAAATGTGAGAAGTATGGGGAATGAAAAAGATGACTTGGAAGCTGCAGCCTGTGAAAAGAACTATGATCTGATTGGCATCAATGAGATCTGGTGGAACAGCTCTTGTTGGGACAGCATGGAGGGTTACACTCTGTTTCAGAAGGACAAGGTTGGGAGAAAAGGTGGTGGTGTTACCTTCTATGTCAGAAATATATACACTTGTTCCATGGTTCAGGAAGAAGAAGGCAGCAAAGCAGAATGCAATTGGATGAAGATGAAAGTTGAAAGATGTGACACTGATATAATGGTGGGGATTTATTGTAGGCCACCTAATCAGGACAAGGAGGTAGATGAGGCACTCTTCGACCAGGTAAAAAATCTATCTAAAAGATATGGGATGTTACTAATGGAAGACTTCAGTTTCCTGGACATCTGCTGGAAGAACAATGCAACCAACATAAAACGTCCAGTTTGTTCCTAACTTGTGTGGAGGACAACTGTCTGTTCCAGAAAGTGAAGGATACACTAGGAAATCATCCATCTTGGGTCTTGTCCTGACCAACAGGGAAGGAACTAGTGGAGGATGTGAAGTGATAGGTAACTTGGGAGAAAGCCATCACAAAATCATAGAATTCAAGGCCCTGAGTCAGAGGAAGCATGAAGTCAGCAAAATTAGGATACTAGATTTCAAAAAGGCAGATTTTATCCAACTCAAGAAGCTAATAAGCATGGTGTCATGGGGGTGTAAATTGAAGGATAAAGGTACCCTGGAGGGTTGGGAGCTTTTAAGGGGTACAGTATTGGAAGCCTAACAAGAAAAGGTCCCAAAATTATGGAAGCACATAAAGAATGGGAAGAGACCAATGTGGCTGCACAAGGAGCTTCTAAATTGCCTCAAATACAAAATGATTTCATAGACATTAATGCTAGAAGGGACCTTGGAAGATCACTGAGTCCAGCCCCCAACCCGAAGGGCAGGGAGTCAGCTGGGGTCATAGGATCCCAGCAAGACAAGCATCCAATTTACTCTTGAAGGTGTTCAGTGTAGGTGCTTGAACCACCTCTGATGGCAGGCTGTTCCAGACCTTGGGGACTTGGACAGTAAAGAAATTCTTCCTTATGTCCAGCCTGAAACAGTCTTGCAGTAGCTTATAACTGTTCGACCTCATCATCGCTCTGTTGAACAAACATTCCCCCAGATACTGGTGGTCACCCTCGATAAACTTATAGGTGGCCATCAGATCACCTCTGAGCCTGTGCTTTTCTAGGCTAAAGAGCCCCATAGCTCTCAGCCTGTCATCGTAAAGTCTGTTTTCCTGACCTCTGATCATGCGCATGGCTCTTCTCTGGACTCTCTTCTCCACATCCTTTTTGAATTGTGAAGCCCAAAACTCAATGCAGTACTCCAGCTGCGGCCTCACCAAGGCCGCGCACAAGGGAAGAATGACGTCCTGGGATTTGCTTGAGAAGCATCTATGGATGCAAACCAGTGTTTTGGTTGTTTTACTAGCCGCAGCACAACATTGCAGGCTCATGTTCATCTTGTGGTCAATGATGACCCCCAAGTCTCTTTCTTCTGTAGCGCTAGCTAGTGTAGCACTGCCGAGCCTATGAGGATAATGCAGGTTTTTCCTCCCAGGGTGGAGAACCTTGCATTTTTTGGTCTTAAACATCATCAGATTCTCATCTGCCCATTTGCTGAGCCTGTCCAGGTCAGCCTGGATCACTCTCCTATCTTCTGGTATGGATGCTTTGCCCCAAAGTTTGGTGTCATCGGCGAACTTGGCCAGCCCGCTTCCGACTCCAATGTCCACATCATTAATGAAGATGTTGAACAATATGGCTCCAAGGACAGAGCCTTGGGGGACCCCACTGGTCACAGGGCACCATGATGATTGACTTCTGTCAATTACTGCCCTCTGGGCCCAATCATGGAGCCAATTCCTCAGCCAGCGTTTCATGGTGGACCCAAGGCCACAATTGGCCAGTTTTGCTAAGAGGTGATCATGGGATACCAGTTCAAAGACTTTTTTGAAGTCAAGATATATGACATCAATCTCTTCTCCCTTGTCCAGGTGATAGGTCATCTGGTCATAAAAGGAAATGAGATTGGTCAAGCAAGACCTACCCGCAATGAACCCATGCTGGCTATCCCTCAGGATGGCCTCTTTAATAAACTTTTCTAAGACCTTCCCCAGGTTAGAAGTCAGTTAGAAGTCAGTTTGCCGGATCCACTTTCCCCCCTTTCTTGAAGATTGGCACCATATTGGCCTGAAATAATACAGGCAATGGAAGAACGGGCAGGTCACAAAGGAAGTATACCAGGAAATAACAAGAACCTGCAGGGAAAAAATCAGGAAGGTAAAGACAGAGAATGAGGTGCACCTGGGCAAAGAGGTTAGAGACAACAAGAAGAGGTTCTATAAGTATATAATGGCCAAGGAAGCTGTGGGTCTTCTGTTAACAAGGCAGGGGGAAATCCTAACTGGAGATGCAAAGAAGGTGTAGCTACTCAACAGCTGCTTTGTCTCAGTCTTCAGAAAAAAAAAAGCTTCAGCCAAACACCTTATAAGGATTATCTGGATATGGAAGGGGGCAAGTTGAGGGAGGAGATAACAAAATAAACTGTCATAGAGCTCTATGGGTCTGAATGAATTCAAGTCAACAGGGCTGGATGAGCTTCATCCCATGATCCTGAAGGAACTGGCAGAGGAGATCTCAGAGCTCTTGGCAGTGATTTTCATGAAGTTGTGGAAGACGGACCAGGTACTAGAGGGCTGGAAAAGGGTCAATGTAGTGCGCCTTATTAAAGGCAAAAAGGAGAGGACCTGGGGAACTACAATGGGTTATCCTCACCTCAATACCTGAAAAGTTACTGGAGCATATCCTAAGAAATGCCATTTGCAAGCATCTGGAGAAGAAAGGGCTGATCACAAGGAACCATCATGGATTTAAGGAAAAACAAATTTTGTCAAACAAACCTAATCTTCTTTTTTGACACAGTAACTACTTGGGTGGATGACGGTAATGCTGTGTAGATGCACCATATCTGGACTTCAGCAAGGATTTTGTTAAGGTCCCACACAACCTTCTCATAAATAGGAGAAATGTGGGCTAGATAAAACTATAACAAGATGGATAGATAACTGTATCTATAGCTGCAAGGAAATGGTAATAATTAACAGGTCTATGTCAGAATGGCAGGTTTAAAGTGGAGACCCACAGGGGTCTGTCCTTAGCTTCATGCTGTTCAATATGTTTATTAACAATTTTGTATGCTGACATGGAAAGTTTCTTGAGCAAGTGTATGGGTAACATGAAACTAGGAAGGACTACAAACACATTGGAGGTTGAGAGCACAATTCAGAAAGATCTCAACAGGTTGGAAGTCAAGCTAGAGCTAACAGGATGAAGTTCAATGGGGACAAATGCAAGGTACTGCACACTGGAAGGAATAATAAAAAACCCACAGATATAAAATGGGTGACAACGGGCTGGATGGCAGCACCATGGAAAAGGACTTGGTAGACCACAGACTCAATATGAGTCTTCAGTGTGATGCAGTCACTTAAAAGGCAAATGTGGTTTTGGGATGCATCAATAGAAGCACTAGATGCAAATTACAGGAGGTGATAATGACTCTCTGCTTGGCACTGGTTATTCTTCATCTGGAGTACTGTATGTAATTCTGGGCTTCACATTTTAAAAAGGACGTGGACAAGTTAGAGAGAATCCAGAGGTGTGCAATAAAGATGATCGATTCGATGATCATACTGTTGGCTACAAAGGACCAACTCATGGGATCATAATGAATTCTAGTTTATTGGATGGGATGTGAAGTTACCAATAAATCATAAATGCAAACTTTGAGTTATGGGTGGTACTGGTCACTTTAGCGCACACTCACACTCACACTCACACTCACTCATTCAAACCCATGTCATTCAAACCCATGTAGTATAGTGTATAGTAGCTACTGTAGTGATTGTGAGAGCACTGATGTCAGTATATCTACCTATCTGAGGCACTGGAGTCTGCTGTTGAAGGAAGCTGATCATCAAGGCAATGTCTTCTCCAGAAGTGGGGGGGTCGCCTGATTGTCCTTCTGTCTCAGTAGGTCAGGCGCTGGATGAGAGGGTGCCACTGAGGGTCACGCGTCACTGCTTTTTATCCCTTTCTGGCAGACTTGTGTGATCCCCCAACATCATCTTGGCTACCCAATCCGGAGGTCACTGTCCCATGTGCGTTTTGAGTAGTATATGACAACTGTTAGTCATTGGGGTCTCTGCCTGCTGGTACCTGAAATTTCAGGAGTCCACCCTTGACTTATTGACTTAATGGTTGTATTGTCATGGATTACAGGAATAGTCCATAGGGTCAGTTCTGGGAATCAGTTCCTTGGCTTGATTAGTTTAAAATGGCTTGTTAAGTTCCTTTGACGAGGCTATTGTCATTTAATTACATACTGATTACCATACACCCAAATTCACTCAAGGGTTTAAAAGTATAACATATAAAATACAAAATGCCATGGTAAAGACAAGGCAGATGAAATATAAAAATGCACTGTGAGAAATACATAAAAATGCAATGAGGTAGTGAGGATCAAAGGGTACTGGGGACAGTGAGTTAGTACCAGAATATATTTACACTCTTTGCAGTGGACATGTTAGTTCTTTTGTTTTCTTTGAGCTTAATTGATATGTAGATGTAGTTTCTAGGTTTTTTCTACAGAAAGCCACATCAGCTTTCTGGCTTGCTCTGAGCCCTGCCACACCCATGCAATGAGTGTGCTAGGTCACTGTCCATACCTAGAAGAAAAAGAAATGCACAAAATGGGGCGGGCGGGGAGGTATAGGCAAAAAGGGACTTCTATTATATCCATGTCCAGAAGGGTAATGTACAAAGGGGGCTTTCTGGTGTAATACAAGGAGAACAAGTCATACAAGGAGAGGCTGAAGGAGCTAGGCATGTTCAGCTTGCAGAAAAGGTGCTTGGGAGAGGACATGATAGCCATCTTCAGATACTTGAAGGGCTGCTATAAAAAAGAGGGAATGAACCTTTTCTCTCTTGCTGCCAAGAGGAGGATGCAGACCAGTGGCTTGAAGTTGCAGCAAAGTAAGTTTAGATTGGATATATGCAACAACAACTTCACTGTGAGAACAGTGGAGCAGTGGAATAGGAGGAAACTGTCCATAACTGGAACTATTCAAAAAGAGGTTGGACAGCCTTTAGTTAGGGATGATATAGCTGTAGCTATGCCTATGTCTTAGCATGGTTATTTCCCGTGCTTTTGGGCTTTGCTGGTTGCCTTCCCCACCCCACCTCCCATTTTCTTCTATATGTGTCAGGGTGTTTTTAAGCCTTCCCGGAGCCAAGGCTGAGGACTTTGACTGGGGTGTAACAATGCTTCTGCAATTCTTGGCTAGAGGGTCTTGCCCCTCTGCTCACAGTCAGACCGGTCACACTATTTGGGGTCAGGAAAGAATTTTATCCCATGGTCAGATTTGGTAAAGACTCTGGGTGTTTTTACCTTCAGTTCTAGTGGGTGGAATGGCCCTCTATCTGGGACCTTTTAAGCGTATATTGATAACATTTCATAGAAGCAGGACACTGGCTGGCCTGGTTCCCTTGTTTTACCTTTGGCAGCTTAGGGTGTTATGGCAGTCTTACATAGAGTTTAGATTATGATTTGTATGGGCTGGTTTGGATAGGGATGATCCTGCCTCAGGACTAGATGACCTCTGGAGGTCCCTTCCAGTCCTACTTCTTTGATTCTATGCCTAATGTATATGGCACCTTCTAGAAGGGCAGCTCTATGCTCAGGGCAACTACAGCACACAGCAGCACTGGTAGCCAGGGTGCTGACGGTAGTGGCACAGTTGGTTAGATTGTGGCTGAAGCTATTTTTGTTCCCCCATCCCCAAAGGCAGTTATTGGGTATGGCACCCTGATAGGGCTTCCTGAGTTATGCTACTGCCATCAAGGTTGCAGACAGAAGTGACAATTTTCACCTGATCTGGCCACAGAAAGCAGTTTATAGCTGTGACCAAACACAAGTTTGTAGCTGCAGACAACCTCAAAAATGGTCAATGGGGTGAAAATCTGACCCCTCATAGCATGAGGTATCAAATGAAGATGTTTCAAAATGTGGCATGTTCTATAACTTGTATCTACAGAGCTCCCAGCCTGTTGCTGTTTTCAGAATTGGAGGAGGGAAAAGGGAGCAGAGGGAGTTCAACCTGGAGGGTTTTTTAGCCCCCTGGGAGGGTGGAGCAGGTATATTAGAACCCCTCCCCCACCCTCCCTGAGATACAATTTACCCACCCCACCCATCAGCTGGAAAGCCCTGTGAATGTGCTCCCTCTGCCAGTCCTGACCCAGTGCCCCTCACTCCTGACCCACTGTGTGTGGCTGGTCTGTAGCTCCAGTTTGGACTGGTCCTGGGTCCAGTTTGCAGGGTTGGTCTGGTGTGAGTGCCAGACCAACCCCGCACTGGCCTGTGTGCAGGTCATGCATTTTATGCAAGATTGGACTGAGATCCACAGTAGCACTGTGGGTTGGCCAGATCTAGCTTACAGGCCATATGTTTGACACTCCTATTAAGCTATAAATATTTCCTGATCTTTCATGTTAATCTTTTAATCTTCTCCAATAAGCTCTCTTCCCTACAGCAGTATCCTTAGTTTTCATTTTGTCAAATTATTCATATGACAATACCAAGATAAAACAGCTCCCACCGGTTGATTATTAACGTATAGTTATTGTATGCATGTAACTACATACTATACATGCAAGAGAGAGATTATTATAACGGCAGTATGAATGAAGATAGAGACTAAGCATTTTCTTCTGCTTTCTGTGACCAGTTTCAGTAGAATAACTTGGTTTCCAGTGGGATCTTTATACAGATTAGAAAAGGCATATCATGTCAGTATCTAAACTTTACTAAATAAACCTTATTTCTTGGCAAATGAAAAAGAAAAACACCAGCTCATTAACCTATAGGTTCTCAGACTCTTTTGGTTGCATACTATTCTGATCTTTGATAACTGCTATTTTATGTATATATAGAATAATAAGCCTTTAACATACAAGTTGATCCTCATTAGAATTACTACATTATCTGATTCTTGACACTTTTAAATAGGGCTTTGAACAAGATTACAGGCGACCCCTGCTTAGCGCTCTTAATTAGTTCCGGAAAAACTAAGCGCCGAGCAAAACAGTGTTAAGTGAAACCCACTTTCCCATAGGGTTTAATGTAAATAAATATAATTGGTTTTGCACCACCTGCTGGCCCTGGCCCTGGCCCTGGCCCTGTGCTCCTGCTGGCCCTGGCCCTGCCACTCCCAGCAAGGCACTGTGCAGGCTCTGCCAGGGAAGGCATCAGCTCCTCTCAGCCTTATTGTTCCACCACTGCAATGGCCCTTGGTGGCCCGCACCAGCTGGCCACCAGCGCACATGTGCCCCAGCCACCCTGCTTGTGGTGCCTGAGGTGGGGACCAAGCCACACAAGGATTAATGGCAAGAAGGCAGCAGGGCTTCGGCCAGCGTGGGAGAAAGCTCGGGATCGTGTCTGTGTCCTGTGGGTGAGTGCATATCCCGAATGGAATGGGTCACAGGCTGCAGGCCAGGGATGGGGGGCTCCACAGACTTGGCCTTACTGTGGCCTGGGGCAGGGGACACTATGCACAGGTATCTGAGTGCTGGCTCGCACCAGTCCAGGCCCTGCACTCCTGCCAGCTGTGGCCTTGGGCCCCACACTCTTGCCTCCCTGTCAGCCCGGGCCCTGTGCTCATGCCCCCTGCCTGCCTCTTCTTGCCATCGCCATCGCTCCTCCCTGCCCACCGGCCGCTCTGGCACGACATGCTGATGTGGACCCCAGGCTCCTGCCACCCTGCCTTGGGCCCTGCCCGCTCGGGCTCCAAGCTTACACTGCCTGGACCCTGCCTGTCCCTTCTCACCACCAGTCCTCTCCACCTGCTCCAGCACTATGTGCCAGAACAGACCCTGGGCTCCTGCCACCCTGCCCTGGACCCCGCCAGCTGCCATTCACTGATTCAACTTGACAACGACACTACCGCTGCTGCTGCCACTGCTTTTCCCCACCCACTGCACTGAGCATTATAACAAAATGCTCTGTGCACTAAGTGAAACTAGGTATGTATTTTAAATGAGCACTATAGTGAACCTCAGTAAGCAAAACCATGTTAAGCGGGGGTTGCCTATATCTAAAGAGCAGACCTCAGCATTTAGGTTTTCAGAAGGAACCAGTCATAGAGAACCAGTCATAGAGTTAGTGTTGAATGTTCCAGTTATGAAGAGTAAAAAGTGTTGACTGGGATGGGTACAGGGACAGTGCCCTAGGCTGTGAATTTGTATAAAAGTTAGTCACAGTTTTGCCCACTAGAAGTCGCAATGACTTCAAAATCTTCAAAACTTCAGCTACTTCTTTTTGCATCTATTTCTGTTCACTTTTCACTTCATCAGTTTCAGTCTGAAAACCTTTTTCCAAGGCAATGTGAGAATTTCCTGGTCAAAAATGGAAGTAACATGTCAGAACAGCAGCAATAAATAAGCTATCTGACACTCAAACATGGCATGCACTTAAGGAAAGTCTATCCTAGATTCCATCCTATGATGCCAGCAGGAACACTGGGTAGTGTTGTGGGTACTGAACCCTGACACTGTTATTTGATCCCAGGCCAGTTCTGCTGATTACTGAATGTCAAGTAAAACAAGGAAAAAATGAGATAATACAAGATTTTGCAGGGGAGTGCTTGCTGCTGAGGCAGTTCAAAGGAAAATATTTTGGATGTGTATCAAGAAAAATCTAAGGCTATTTAGAGGACATAAAGCAAGACAGTATGCCAGAGAAAAGGTCAAAAGGAAGTTTAAGGAAATGACGACTTGTCTCTGATTTTCTGAGAGCCTTGAATTACTGTGTTAATGTAATGAACTACCACCTTCCTTGATTACATCCTGTCAGGCTCCATGTTTACACATAATATAACTAATAACTACTAAATGTCCTGGCTCAAATGCACCAAGTCTTATATAAATTCTGGGAGTGATCCTGGAAGGCTTGTTTCTAGTGAAGGTCTTCTAGAGATACTCAGAGAGAAACATTATAGGAACTAGACAGCATGCAAGTGTATCAGAATGTAATTAATGTAGAATGAGTAAAATATACATTGTTAGTATCTTACATAAAATATAGGAAAATAATTGTATGATGTTAGGCCCTTTGGCTAGGGACAGACATTCAAAAAGCTTGAGCCTGAATTGATTCAATCATTGCAGGTTAGTCTAATCTGGCTAGGCTAAATCAGTTTTGAAACCGGACAGACATCCCAGAAATGCAGGCACACGCCTGCAGTGGTTCAGGCTAGTGCCGGGGGGCACTAAAGCAGCCCTCCCTTCCTTCCACAGCACTGAGCTGAGCAGGGGCATGGTCAGGCCCTGGTAGGACACTGATTAGCCCAGCAGGGAATTGATAACAGTGTTTATCACCCCAACTCGGTGTTTATCACTCCGTTAAGAAAACAAGAGAGGGACATTACCTGTTGATTCTGCCTGTTGGTTCTACCTGTCAGTTCAGCACAGACCATAGCCAGCATGTGGTCCCTACACAGACACCTCTCCACAAGGCAGAGGGAGGGGGGATTTCCTTTTTAGCAGGGAGTGGTGGTGGGTGGGGAGTAGCTCGCAGTCTTGCTAGAGCTGTAGCCAGGGAGCAGAGGGGAGGGGCCAGCCCTGCTTTGGAGCAGAGAGCCCTGCTCAGCCCAGAGAGCATACCGGGATGCTGGGGGTGTCTGATTTATCTTAAACCAGCAAGGGGCCAGGGACAGACATTGCATAAACTGGTTTGAGCCAAATCAGTTAAGACTGATAAACCTGGTTGAATGTAGTATCTCAAACCAGTTTCAGCCATTTTCAAACTGGTTTATGTGTTCTGTTATAGGTTTAAACCAGTTTCTGATCACTTAAACTGATTTATGTGCAATGTCTGTCCCTAGCCTTAGGCAGCAGGTATTTTACATAGGGAATGTCCACAGTGTAGGTTGTGATGCCATTTAGAGGTAGCTGAGTTAAGTGGCATGCCAGAAGCAGTTTAACTTCACTGTCATGGCATAATGCTCCTGAGAAGCAGGGTAAAAAAGCTTGCTGCTTTCTGTACCCCAGCTAGGTCTGCACTGCAGCATAGACATCTTGTTAGTAGCCTCTTGTTGCAGAGTTTTAGCACTACAGGATGAACCAGCTGCCAATACATTGTTAGAGTGACATTACTTACATTTGGGCACTTACTCACACAGTATATAACCTTTGGCAAAATGCTTAAAACACCCACAACCTCAACTTGTAAGATGTTGGCATGCTAGGGGTAGATGTCAGGGGAGCCATGACATCCTTGTTGTGGCAGTGCAGCCCCAGCCCCTTCCCTGCTGTCTGCCCCAAGGCACATGTGCCAAGCAAAATGCCTTCCCATGCCATGCTCTGGGCTGGGGGTTGCCTACCCCTGCAGTAGGGTATGGACATTCCTTCTAAGGCTTTATGCAGATTTTTAACAAAGGCCAGTGTGGGTTTCTTATAATCTAGCACCAATAGCAGTAGCAGCAAAGATACAGAAGCACAGGTTTTAACAAAGCTGCCAATCCTTTAATCCAGGATATCCAGTGGGAAAGCACAGCTTATTTTCAAGCCTATACCATCATAACTTTACTACTATTGTTAGCTGTTCAATATTAAGCTAATCAGGGGGAATAACTACCTGCACGGTAGCCAGAGGCATAGCAAGCTCCTTCACTGCCTGGAGGGAGAGTGTGGGAAGGGAATTATTTAGACCCCTAGAGAACAGAATTGGGAGAGGTGGATGCAGACTTCCCTATCCCTGTCCTCTGTACACAAGCAATAGCTGGTACCCCTGTGGCTGCTACTGTAACAGTGTGACCTGGGGCTGCTGCTCCTGGGGGATAGGCTTGCTGCATATGAGTTACAGTAGGTAGGCTTCCTGGGAATCACCCTGAGTGTCCTTGTTACATCTCCTCTCCACCAGATAAGCTACTGGGCACAAAACTGTGCCTGCTTTGACCTGCTTCTACGGTGTGCAGGAGAGGAGGGGGATGATGGAGATCATCTTCCTGCTCATTTCACTGCCTCTAAGTTACAGTACTGGGTGAAGGGTTGCAGCCCTGTCATGCAGCCCTGCCCCTCTCCACCAATAAGCAATGAGGGGTGAGATCTCATGACAGACAGCCCTCTCAGACAATCAGTGGTGAGGGGCAGGGGCAGCAGCCATCTTGCTCACCTCTGTGCCATGGCCTCGCTCTGCTTTCTCCTAGGCAGGTTCCTACTGGGGAGCCAGCATTTTATTTTTAGTAAGTTTTTTTTTTCCTGTTTAATTCACACAATCATGATTTTGGGTAGGTTCCTAGTTATGAGAACAATAAAACTGAAAACAGCTTTGCACTAGCCACAATTAGAAACTAAGAGTAAACTTAATTTGGGAGAAAATTTATGAGTCCTACATGGTAAACCCTGGAAGTAACCACTAGGGCCCCTTGGCCAAGCAGAAGCATGTGGGAGAGACCCAACCATGATAAGCCCTTGAAAATGGCAGCTGGCCCCATGAACCGCCTACGAAATCATCTGACTGCTTCCTTAAGTTGGTTAAACTCCTACTTGTAATTGTAGGTGTTTGATATAAAGAAGCATCAAAATTACACTTACTGTATATTTTAGCTGAGGATGCATCAGTAAGGCCGTGTTGAACTTGAGCAGTCCTCAGTTGTTCACACACAGGGTATATACAGATGTTCGGGGTGGACAGGGGGAGGTTAAATCATGTTAAAAATGGCCACCCAATCTAACTTAGTTTGCCCAGGTGTGCACCTTACAGTTGGCTAAACAGGGAAGGAGGTAGAGTGGGAAATCAACAAAAAGTTTTGACTTGATTCAAACCACTTATTTTCAACACAATAAAAGTAAAAAGAATGTTTTAGATCAAATCTAATACTCCAGTCAACACAAAATGAAACATTTTAGATTTCGTATCTGGGTGGTAGTAGAGCTGGTTGCTGTGTCCCATTTATTCAGTTTGCCCATGGTAAGGACACTTCTTCAAGACGTAGACAACAGGTTGAAATCTTTCGTTTGCCTGGTGCAATTTGAACCTATAAGACACCTGTGTATGCTGGAGTGAATTACTCTTAATTTCTCCTATTGAAGCTGTCCCCACCTGTGTAAAACATGTGAGACACAGAGAGAGAATGACTCTATAGGATGGAAAGCAGGATAACTTTTTTCCCTCTTCCTGTTTCAATGTATTTTAAAGTTTTATATATCAATGGAACTGTGTTAACAGGATAGATTGTTGCTATCAATCAGAGTGTTGCGTCAAGTACTCATAAGAATAGTGGTGAGGGCATTATTTTGGGAGGCTGGTACATGTCATTACGCAACCAGTAATATCCACCGTACCAACTCATCCTCCTCCACTTTGTGACCCTAGTCTGGGAAAATATTTTTCTCAACTGATAATATGTGGTACAGTAGACTGAAATTTCCCAATATTTTTAGGAAAATAAAGACCTTATTTATTGGTCAATGAACTACTAGGCTAGGGATTGAAATTATGCATAAATTGGTATAAATAATAAGAAACCAGTTCAAATCTGTAACATGAAAGAATTGCAGTGCCTATAAACCACTTTCAAAATGGCCAAAACTTGTTTAAGATAAACTTGGATGGATGTAGTATCAGACTTAACTGATTTAAGTTTTCATAGTTGGTAAGGTCGGAAGGGACCTGAGCAGATCATCAAGTCCAACTCCCTGCCATGAACAGAAAAGAATGCTGGAGTCAAACGACCCTGGCTAGGTGATAATCTAACCTCCTTTTAAAGACCCCCAGGGTAGAAGCGAGCACTACTTCCCTTGGAAATTGGTTCCAGATCCTAGCCACCCTGACTGTGAAGTAGTGCCTCCTGATATCTTGTCTGAATTTATTCTTAGTTAACTTATGGCTGTTATTCCTCGCTACTCCCGGTAGTGCTTGGGGGAACAGGGACTCTCCTGTAGCCTACTGGTTCCCCTTGGCCAGTTTGTAGATGGCCACCAGATCCCCTCTCAGCCTTCTCTTGTGGAGGCTGAACAGATTCAGGTCTGTAGTCTCTCCTCATAGGGCCTGCCCTGCTGCTCCCTAATGATGTGAGTGGCCCTCCTCTGGACCCTCTCAATGCTGTCCACATCCCTCCTGAAGTGCAGCACCCAGAACTGGACACAGTACTCCAACTGCCACCTGACCCCTGTAACCTGTCCAGATCTAGTTGCAGCCTATCCCTCTCCTCCAGTGTGCCCACTTCTCCCCACATCTTAGTGTCATCTGCGAATTTGAACAAAGTGTTTTTCACCGTCTCATCCGAGTCGCTGATGAAGATGTTGAACAGTGCAGGCCAGAGGACTGAGCCCTGGGGGACCCCACTGCCCACATCCCTCCAGGTCGAAAAAGACCTGTCCACTACCACTCTATGGGCGCAGCCCTTCAGCCAATTTGCTACCCATCTGACCATGTAGGCATCAACTCCATAGTCACCTCATTTCTTAATGAGAATGGGGTGAGAGACTGTGTTGAAGGCCTTCCTAAAGTCCAGAAAGACTATGTCCACCTCAACACTTGTGTCCAAGGATTTTGTAACCTGGTCATAGAAGGCCTCCAGGTTGGTCTGACAGAACCTACCTTGAATGAACCCATGTTGGTTGCCCCTAAGCATGATCTCTCCTGCTCGTCCCTCACAGATATGCTCCTGGATAATTTTCTCAAAAAGCATCCCCAGGATTGAGGTACGACTAACAGGCTTGTAGTTTCCTGGGTCCTCCCTCCTCCCTTTTTTGAAAATGGGGACCACATTGGCCTTTTTCTTGTCCTCCAGCACCTCACCAGAGCACCATGAATGCTTGTAAAGCTGTGTCAGGGTCCTGCAATGACCACTGCTAATTCCCTCAGCACTCTGGGGTGGAGTTCATCAGGACCTGCTGATTTGAACATGTCTAGTCCTACCAGAAGTTCCTTGACTAAGTCCTCACTGACCCTGGGCCTGGCAGTGCCACCCCTGCATCTGTCGGGGATCCCAGTGAGGGGGATGCCTTGGTCCCTGCTCAAAAGGATGGAGGCAAAGAAATTGTTAAAGAGGTTAGCTTTGTCATCTGGTGTGACCACCAGATTACCTAGCATATCCTGCAGCAGCCCTATGTTATCTGGTACCTTCTTTTTACCCACTATGTATTTAAAAAAGGACTTCTTGTTATCTTTGATCCGGGTCGCTAGTCCCAGTTCCATCTCCACCCTGGCCTTCCTAACAGCCCTCCTACAGTCTTGAGCATTGGAGGTATAATTCTCCTTGGTGGTTGCCCCTCCCTTCCATTGGGTGTACGCCTCCTTTTTGGCTTTGAGATGTTCTTGGATGCTTTTGGTGAACCATGGGGGCTTTTGAGCACTCTTTCCCCCTTTAATCCTCATTGGGATTGTCACCCTTCAGGCTATGAGGATCATTTCCTTAAGGAATGACCACTCTTCCTGGACTCTCAATTCCCCACCGCTCCGGGACCTCAGTGTCTCCCTGACTAGTCTCCTTACCTCATTGAAATCTGCCCTCCTGAAGTCTAGGGCTGCTGCCTTGCTGCAGGCCATGGACACCCTGCTCTGGATGGTGAATTCCAGTAGGCAATGATCACTATCACCGAGGTGGTCAAGAATCTGCAGTCCATTCACCAGTCATCGCCCATCATCAGGACCAGGTCCAACAAGGCATTTCTCTTGGTGGGACTGTGCATCTCCTGGGTTAGATGGAGGTCCTTTAACTCAGCTAGGAACCTACATGAGCAGTCAGACCTGGCTGAGTGCTCTTCCCAGCAGATATCCAGGTAGTTTATATCACCCATGATGACCACATCCCTTGACTTAACTGTCTCCATGAGCTGACCAGAGAATTCCCAGTCCAGCTCTTCCCCCTGGTTGGGTGGCCTGTAGTAAACCCCTACCATTAAGTCCCTTTCCCCCTGACCCCCTGTATACAGACCCAGAGCACTGGGTTAAATCTGTTTATTGAATTTCTGTCCCAGATCCCCTCCAGATTCAAGCTAACTCGCATTCCCCCCAGCATCTCAGGGTGGGTGGGTTAGCTTTGGCCCAAGATGTCTGCTCCAGCCAAGCAGGCAGGTGTGCTCTAGAACCCCTGGGCATCTGACCTTGGCCACTGCAGGCATGTGACTGCCTTTCCAGAATCAAAAGTCTGTTCACTTGCTTATGGGTTCAATCTACACAGCTTTGACTAACTGGCAAAGATTGAATCAATTCAGGCTCAGGCTTTTTGTCTGTCTGTACTGAGCCCTACTGAAAAATCACCCAGATACACATATACTCATTGTGCTATATAATAACCCAAGATTCATAATAGCTTGATCATAAAGATGTTTATAACTTTTTTTAAAGCCATCCTAGAAGAAAGAGTAAGGCTTAATGAGTTTTTCCTTGTGAACCCAACTTTGTGAAGAGGAAAGGTGCTTGCAAGCTCCCCCCACCCGGCCATCCCTAGTTACCTTAGATTGGGTGGTCTTAGATCAACATAATCTTCCGTTAACTTCCCAAAATGTCTGTATGCATTCATGGAGATTCTAGGACACTCTTTTATCAGCAATGATAACAATTTGATTGGCATAATGAGTAAAAAGTAAAGAGGATTCTTTTGGATTTTGAAAATGTGTAATACACAATAATTTCTTTAAAGATGAAACCACTCCACACTTGAGTCTCATTCACAGCCAAGCCACTTTACACCATTACTGTAAAGGGGCAGTAAAAAGTGTAAAGGGGCAGTAAAATGTGTCGGGATATAATTTTGTTTGAAAATAGATTTAAGGCAACTAGAAAAAACCTACTCTTTTCCTTCCCAAAGAAAAATCATTGTTAAGGAATATATGTAACTATAGCTACACATATTTAACAAGTTTTTGTTAGAAGATACCATCTTAGCTAATGTACATAGATGATATGTTGGATAACATATGAGCAATGACATGTTATACCTCACCTTTGTCAAGCCCCCTGAAACATTTTTCAATATGATCAGAGGCACCTGCTGTTTGTTTTTTCCATTAGTAACTCTACCAGTATGACTAGCAGCAGCAAGCTGGTCCCTCAATTACAGCCTCTGTTGACACTAGTTCTTTGGAGGGGCTCTTTTTTCACCAGTTTCCAGGAGCTCCTCAGTATAGAGTCAGTCCAAATGATCCTGTAACATTTATAGTTATAGCAACTTAAGTGTGGCAGGCCAAAACTTCTCTTTTTGTACCTGTGACAACAGTGGCATTGCATGTATATAACTGCGAGGAGAATATGCTCTTTTGTCATTGAGACAATAAAAAAAATTAAGCTGGAAATCAAATATTTCCAAGTCCTTTCTATGTTGTGTATTTGTCTTTCTCCCATGTGTCTCCTTGTCATCTTGAATGTAGTTTTAGCTTGCAGTGTTCACATTCATATTTTATTTCTTTCATAGAACTTATAAGAATACTGTCGTAATAGAAAAAATCTGTTCCAAATAACAGCTACATCTAAAGCAATGAACCCACAGCTTTGCTACATACAAAACAAATAAACAGGAGGGAAAACTCAGGGTGAGTTTGTAGCATAGAACTAGCTGTAAAATTTAAAATGTGATATATTCATAAATGCTGCTTAGGACAAACAAATGAGAAAAAAAACCCTGCTTTAGCCAGAGGTTCGAATTTTGCCACTTTCAGTGCACAGATATTTATCCTGGTGGAAATGAGGACATTTCACCTGAGAACAAGCCTGAAAATACATTCAGAAAGATGTTAGCTGCAGTAGGAAATGACACACATCCATACAGAACTATCACCAGCAGATGATTTTTATCATTCTACAGCTTATTTCTAAATTCTGACCGGCAAAAAGCAAAAAGGCAAAAAGAAAAAGTAAAGGCAAAAAGTAAAGGCAAAAAGAAAAGAGTTATATTCACTGTGACATGAAGTTAGGTCTGGACCAACATCCCTTTCTTGGTTGTTTTTGCACCTAATCATCCACATCATGACTTCAGCTTGAGACTCTGAAAAGACATCCAACAGGAACCTATCTAGTAAAAAAATCCCTGTAGGATAATAATTAAAAATATTATATTTAGAATATAAATTCAAAGGGGTAAGCAAAGCTACAATACCACAATTCCAAGTAGCTGTTGTCTAGGACTATATGCTTCTCTCTGCTCGCAAAGCACAGGAGAAACTTTAGGTCATGTCTGTAATGTCTCCCTGCTAAGCCCAGGACCGCTGCTGAAGGCATAAGTCTTGCCCACTTACTCCTTCTCTGCATGTGCCTAAGCCTGGCACCATTTGCTACTATTCAGCATAGAGATAAAGCCCATAAACTAATATGATGTCAGCGTAGGTGACTCGTAGAGCGGATACAGGGGGGGCACATACCCCCCGCTAAGATTTGTCGCCACTGCCACCTTCTGCAAGCGGTCACCGCTCGCCACCCTGCCACCGACGCTGCTGCCCACAAATTGTACCCCCCACAGTCTCGGGAGGCACCGGTCATTCATGGATGTCAGAAATGAGCTTGTCTGCATCTTTTGGACTTCTGAAAAACACAGAAGACTCTAAGGAGGCATTTCCTAAACTATGCCTATGTTAATTAGTAGCTGTAAAGAAGCACAGTTGAATTTGCAAGAAGAATGCCCATTATGAGAAGACTCTTCTGGTGTGGTCCTGTATGTTGTTTTACAGTCTAAACTATGTATATCAGGGATATCAGGACTTGTGGGCCATATCAGAATTCAGAGCTATAAGGCCCTGTTGGGAACAGCTTTTGGCAGCAAAGGGCAAGCAATGGCTATGCTGACACAGTACCATTTGCCCCACCACAGTTACTTGCTCCACCACATCCACGTCCTGATCCAGATCAATCAGCTCATGTTCAGAGTTTGACACCTCTGAACTATAGAATGTCCCTGTGTTTGCAATGAGTGAGGCTTTTTGAGAATTCATAATATATTGCTGGAAGAAATCTGATTGAGAAGAACGAGAAGCAGATGAACGAATAATGCTGAAGATGGTTATGGTTTGCTCTTTTTGTTTCCTCTTACCTTCTTGATTGAAGGAATATCAAACATAGGGTGGTGATTATGTGAGGCCTGTAGTGATTGAGCATTTGTTAAGGACTATTGCATGCTTTAGACTGGGCGTAATCCTTAACTTGTGACTTATGCTGGCCAGAATGACTACTTGTAGGTAGGAGGCAATCAAATAAATAACAAACATTGCACTCTCCCAAGTGTCCATTTTCATTTTGTTAGTAACAATTTGCTTGTAACTAATTGTTTTAATATTTTATTATCACTGTTTGTTTTAGTACTAAATTTGTGTTGTATAACAGGGTTGTCAAATTCATCTGGCTTTGCAGACTAGATGAGCAGCACAAGGCCAGTCCAAGGACCAGATTGGACCCACAGACCTTCCCTCCCCAACTCTGCTCATGTCGGATCCAGCACATCCAATGCATAGTGCCTGCCTCAGCCAGTCTGGGATTCATGCTGCATGTGGCACCCTCCTCCTCCACCCTTGGCTGATTTGGGACTGTACTGCATGTGGTCTGCATCCTGGATTAGCTGCAGGAGGAAAGGGGGAAGCCCTGTGTTCAGCAGAGATCCTGAGGCCCAGTGGGATGGGGATGCAGTGTGTAGCATGGATTCTGGAGTGTAAGCCTCTTGTCCTGTGCATCCTGGGCCCATTGTGTGGGGTTGGTCTAGCCATGTGTGAGTCAATTCAGAGCCAGGGGCAGGACTGAGGGACAGATGATGGAGCCCATGAGCCATAATATGGCAGGGGTGGCAGGACTGAGCCTTGTAAGAGGGCTTTGGTAGTGGGGCAGTTACCTAAAATGATTCCTTAGGTCTAGCATAAAAGGAAAGGCTGGGGCCATTTTACAGGCAATATCTGTTCAACATTACTCTTTCTTTTAGGTCAGTCAGGAATATTTGATAATTGTTATCAAATGCAGGAAGAATCCAGCAGGAAGTGTATAGATTTATTTATAGTCAAAAGTCCATCAGCAAGTGATGTTTCAGTACTGTCTTGAATCAAAGCCTAATTGGGAAAGTTTCCAAGATTCTGTAAACAAGAAGGTAATCCACAGATCTTCAGCATTATTGTTTTAATTGGCCTGCTACAGAAAAGGGATGTCAGGCATTGGGTGGGTTTTTGGGTTGGTTTTTTTTGGGGGGGAAGGGAATCGAGGCATCTAGTGTTGATCAAGGGCTTGTTACAGGTTTATTTTAGACTGGCTTCTAAATTCCTAACAAAGATACTATTGGCAATGTACATTAGCAGAGGTGATCTTTACTATTCTTCACCAGATAGGAATGTAATAGTCAATAGAGACAAGCAGAACTCATTGCTCTCAGTTCATTCCTCTTCGAGGGAACGACACTGTCTTACTACTGATGCACTATATCTGAGCTGTAGTTCCCTTGTCTACTGGTGGTGATAGTAAAGTGAGGCACCTGTAAGCACATTTCTTCTGGGGGCTTATGACTAGCAGTTGATAAAGACATTCTCTCCTTTAATACTGTAAAATCAAAGTATTATTTACTTACCACAAAGTATGTGGTGATCCGAGACAGACTAAAACAATGAATGTCCTTTACCTAAACCTTGGTCTTTCCTTGCAAGCTTGAATAAGTTCTGTTTCCTTCACCTCGGCTAGGGACAGAAGTTGCACATAAAATGGTTTAAGTGACCAGAAACTGGTTTAAACCTGTAACAGAACAGAAACTCAGTGTGCAGAAACCAGTTTCAAAATAGCTGAAACTGGTTTAAGATAAACCTTGTTGAATGTAGTATGAGACATAACAGATTTGGGTCAAACTGGTTTGTGAAACTTCTGTCCCAGACTCCTTCCTGGTATAAATTAAATCACAGTCACCCAGCATGCTTTCCAGCCCTGGGGTAGGCTGGGCTGTCTGTTTCAGGAGAGAAGAGTTGGGAGGAGGAAAGTGGGAGGCAGGGACTGCCCCCTACCCCGGCAAACCCTGGCTGGGGTCTAGGCCCAGGGAGGAGGGTTAAACACCCCTTCCCCTACCCAAACGTACTGCTGGCTGCAACTGTGGACTACAAATGCCCAGAGGCACCTGGAAGCAGGAAGAAGAAGTGATGAGCAATCCTGCAGAGTCCTGCTTCTGTAATTCTGGACTGAAAATCCAAGAGACCTCAGGGGCAGCAGGAAGAGAAAGTAAGCACACAGCCAGAAAGCCGTGCTCCAGCGCCTTCCAGCTTCTGGCCTGAGCCATTGCAGGCATGTGACTGCATTTCCTGAATCAAAGATAAGTGTCTGTTCACTTCTGTTTCAGTTTAATCTGTGCAGCTTAGACTAACCTGCAAAGACTGAATCAATTCAATCTTTGGCTTTTTAACTGCCTGTAATTAGCCCTCAGGTTAGCAAAAAGACTTATTTGCTTCTCTTGGTGTGCATCTATTACTGTCTCCCTTCTAGGCAGCTACTTACAACTCACATCCCTTTCACTTGTTCAAGGTTTTTTTTGTAACTGTTGCAGCTTTAACTATGTCTGGTAGCTGGGAAATAGAATAATAGAATCATAGAAAAGTATAGCTGGACGGGACCTCAGGGCTAGGGACAGACATTACACATAAACCAGTTTAAGTGATCAGAAACTGGTTTAAACCTGTAACAGAACAGAAGCTCAGTGCACATAAACCAGTTTAAAAATGGCTTAAACCAGTTTGAGATAAATTTGGTTTTATGTAGTATCAGACTTAACTGATTTGGCTCAAATTGGTTTATGCAATGTCTGTCTCAGACCCCTTGCTGGTTTAAGATAAACCAGACACCCCCAGCATCCCAGCATGCTCTCTGGATTGGGTAGGACTCCACAGCAGGGGTGGCCTCTCCCCTCAGCTCCCTGGCTAGAGCTCCAGCAGAGACTTTCAGGCACAGCAGAGTCGCTCCACTTTTCAGCAGTGCATGCTGACCCAGCCTGCGTTGCACTGTTTTGTTTTGATTTTCAGTTTTTTGACCCCTGAATATCCCCCCACAAATTTAGAGTCTGTGCTGCACATTTTTTCATTCCCAGGGTGCCTCTTGTAACATCTCAAACTGCTTTGAGATGCCACAACAGGCACATACTCACTTGTCCTGATGGAACCTTTTGGGTTTAATTCCAGTGAGGGAGGGGGGAGGAAGGCTCTGGTTGATGTAAGGGGAATAAAAACTTGTTCTTGTGAGAAGTGTCTGCAGTGAGAGTGGTGCTGGGTGTAGTGGGGGGTCTGTGCACAGTGTTGTGAGCAGGCTAGAGTGAGGAGTGCTGGAGGAGGTAGTTGGCCAGCAACTCCCGCACCTGTGCCTTGGTCCCTGGTGGAGAGTGCACAGCTTTTCTGGGGCCTTGGCTGGTGGGAAGAGGGGATGCTGCTGTGGTGGTGCTCCCACTGCCAGGCAGCCTCTGCATGCTGTGCCTTCTCTGCTCAGGCCTCTTGAAAGAGTTCCCCCTGGGCTTTGCAGATGTTATACAGCACATGAGCTGCTACAAGCTGCTACAATGAGCTGGGGGATATTATCCCTGATGCTCTCAAGGTGGTCAGGGAAGGTGTGCCAGGGCCCCTTGAGATGGCTGAAGGTGCACTTGCTAGGGTGGAGGTGCAGCCTAGACAGCAGTTAAAGTGGGCCTGGTTGGGGTCCAGGTGAGCAGTATAGGGCCACATGAGCCAAGGCAGGAGCAGGTAGGTGGGGTGAGGAGGGGCGGGACCACCATTGTGCCCAGCTGCAGGGCTGGCACCCCTGGTGTGAAGCACCCACTTTCCACTAGGTCCAGCAGGCTGGAGTTCCTGAAGACATGGGCATCGTAGGCACTGCCTGCTCAGCTGGTGCTCACATGTGTGAAGGCCCTGTAATGGTCCACTATGGCCGGGAGCACCATAGAATGAAAGTCCCTCCAGCTGTAATAGGGGAGGTTTCCATGGAATGGGCAGGTGTTGGGGATGTAGGTCCTGACCAGGGCTCTGATGCACTGGGGGAATCTCAGGGCACAGAACCCTGCCACCACTGCCAGGGGGTCATGCATATAGTACAGTGTCCCCCAGCATGTCCTGGACGGTGCAGCACACCTGCAGGTTGGCCTCCCCGGTGGTGACTTTGCCCATGTCAAACAGGTGGCCAACATGCTGTAGGCTTGAGCAGAGCAAGGCCCAGCTGGGTGTCTGGCCACTTACTGGTATTCTGCCACTCCAGCTATGGCTGGAGCTGCTACAGAAGGTCCCAGAAGGTGGTCTGGGTCATGCAGAAGGCCTTCAGCCACTTCTCATTATACCAGGTGTGCTGAATGATATGTTTGCACTAGTCCTGGCTGGCCCAGCAGGCCCAGAATTGGGAGGACTGGAGGCCCAGGAGGGTGAGGGCAGTCCCAGCAGTGGCATCCTGGAGCCCATCACTGGTGTCCCTGGTGGGGTCAGTCCAGGTGGATGGGATTGAGGCAGCAGGTGCATGGTGGTAGCCCTGGGATTGAGTTTGGTAGCCTGGCAGATGGTCTGTGTGAGTGGGGGAGCCAGGAGGGGTGGACAGCTGTGGGCAAGGTGGCAGTCAATGCGGTGGTCCAGCAGGGACAGTGCAGTGCCCAGTAGGAGTCCAGGGCACTGGTCATCACTGCCAGGGGCAGGGGATGGAGCAGCTATGGCACAGGGAGGCAGAGATGGCTAGGAGAGTGCTGCTACATGCTGTCCATGCACTAGGCATGCTGCTCTTGGCCAGGGAAGTGGCTGGCCAGAGAGCAATGAGTAGGGCTGCCTTTTGAAGAGGGATGCTGGCAGCTGCATCTAGAGCCTGGAGCTCACTCTGGTGGCAGCAGGGGGCTAAATCTGCTCCTTCTTCCCTACACATGTGGATATTTGCCCAGCACCATTTAATTGTGAGTAATTTACCTGTGAGTAAACTGGTGCTGCAGCAAATACATGTGTAGATGGACCTATTGGGTAGTACTTGATGAAGGTATGCTTTTGGTGGGCCCTTTTGCATGATGCTTTACCTGCCCAATACTTTGCCTGCCATGATAGAGGATATGGCTTCTTAACATGGGCTTCAAATATGTTCTTCATCTTTTCTGGATAATTTTAGAAATAAGGGATTGTTGAGCTCTGAGGAATCTTAGATTGGGGTGTCAATTCATTCCATTTACTACTCAGTGGCCGCATCTACACATGTGATTTACTGCGGAGTAGACTAATTAGCTGCAGAGTAAAGTATAACAATCTACACATGCAATGCTATTAGGCCACAATAAATTAATTAACACTGCCATAAGATAGCACTATTGGGGGCAGTACTATTAATGGTAGAGTAATTAACTATGATTAAATGCAGATGTTGACTGCAGGCATAAATTGCACCCAGTCAGCCTAGCCAGTAGGGGGCCAGACTGTTGCTTGCCACCTACTCACATGGCTCCACACTTTCAGTAGCCTGGTGCCCCAGCCAGTCCGTCTGCTGCCTGACACTGCCACCTGGAGTGCAGGGCAGAGCAGGGCAGTAGTCACGCTGGCATGAACTGCTCTGCCCCAGCTCATATTGCTGCTGTCCCAGACACACACGTAGACACTGTGCCTGGTTGTAGTTTACACCAGTTCAAACTGCTCCAGAGTTTATTGCTAAACTGCGCATATAGATGCACCCAGTATTTCTAAGGCATTTGCTTGTCAAGGGATTTAGATGCCTGTACATTTGATGGGTGTGCAGGCTGGAAATCTGTATGTTCCGGTGTAAAAAACATTTGAGTAGAAGAGTCATAGCTTGGTTCTTAATTGCTAGATTTTGAATAGTCGTATTTTGTTTAAATGCAGTTTATTTTAATATTTTAAGCTGCACCTTTATTATAATGATTTTTTTGATATACAAGAATACTTCAAGCTGTTCTTAAGTGACAGGAGCAGGTAGGTGGAGAATGTTTAAGTGTTTTCATGAAATATCCAAAATTTATCATGGGTGGCTTTTGCCATTCAATACTCCAATAAGTGTTTTGTTGTTTTTGTTTTTTTTGAGAGTGAAAATCTAGTCAACACAATTTTCAGGTTAGAAATCCAGACTGGTCTTCCCTTATGAAGGTTTGATTTTGACTGTTTCCTTTACTCTGCCTAAAATAACCCTTTAGAAAACTTAATCTCTTCCTTAGAATAGTTTAATACCTCATCAGTTGTTTTAGTTGCCTCTGGTTTTTGACTAGAAAGCCATTGTCTTGGAAAGTCTTCCATGGTTCCATACTTTGATAAAGAGGTTTGTCTCGCTGCAACCTTTCTGCACTTTCCCAATGACTTTGGCTAAGTAAAGACATTCAGAAAGCCTAATTCATAAGCACGCTAAGTATCACACTTTCCTAAAAATGTGCTAGATTTGGTTGGAAGCAAACAAAACAGATGTTGGCTCTTCAGCAGGTGGTGATGGGGAGTGGCTCAGAGCCTGCCCGCACTGGCTGAGGCCAGTAGGCTGAGGGTGCTCCTGCATGCCACCCAGCAGGCTGCCAGAGAATGCCAAGCCCAGTTGAGCAGCCAGCCATGGCTGATTGGTCAGTGTGTTCCCTGTCCCCAGCCCTGTCCCCCCACTAGCTGGCTGTTGGCAACGCTAGTGGCTGGGAGGTGAGATGAACCGAGTCCTCCTGCCACATGGGCCTCCCCAGCTTGCTGGCTCAGGTCCTGGAGGGGGCTGGTCCAGGTAAGCATGGGAGGGGCTTCCCCCTGTCTCAGCCTCCTGACAGTTGCACTGGGAACTAGGGGTGGGTGGAGAAATGGAGTGTCTCCCACCCGCCACATGTCCCCTGCCTCCTCCTGCTTGCTGGTTCAGGTCTGCATGGGGTTTCATTCCTCCGACCACAGTTCCCAGTGCAGGAAATAGCCACACAGGCTCTGAGCTGCAGGCAGCTGTCAGGACACTGGGGTAGGGGAGAAACAGAGCTTCCAGCTGCATGGGCCCAGTCTGCCCCAAGACAGCAAGCTGGGGAGGGGTGCACAGCAGTAGGGCTTTGTTCTTCCTCCTGCCCCAGCCTCCTCACAGCTTCAGCTCTTATGTGGCTTTTCATTTTACCAGGAGCTGGGTGCTGGTGGATGGGCCCCAGGCCCCACAAGACCTGATCCAGAAAGCTGGGGGGAGACCACGTGCCAGGGGGCTCTGTTCTGTCTCTCCTCTGTGACAGCCCAATGGTGGGCCTGGGACGGTGCTCACTGGGAGTAAATGAGCATCAGCTTAGGCTAGCAGGCCACCCAGAGAGGGGGCCCTGGGATGCTAGATGAATTCAACTTACCTTGACTCATGATGGGATCTGGCACAGGGGTTTGATAAAACACCTGACACTGAAGTGCTTTAATCTGTTACCACATCCATTGAGGGTTAACTTAGAGTGGGGTCTGCCATTTTTAAAGTGCTCCATGTGCCATGAACACCTGTTTGGTTACAGCTGTAGAGTGCTTTCCATGCACTTAAAGTGTGATACATGTAACATCTGTACCTTGTCTTTGTCTGTAACAGTAAGTTTCTGAAGCTTAAACTTTTTTTTGTTAAATTTGGTCTTTTACTTTGGTTATACAAGATGTTAGGATGTTTGGTTCAGGGCATTTGGTTTCTTTTGCCAAAGTGTCTCACGGTTTTGGTTCCATTAACATTTCTAAAAAAAACTTGTTGCTTTTTTTCCCTTAATCTTTCCTTGTTTGTTCTTGACAGCCCCTCCAGCTGGTGTAAACTTGCCAGTTAGAATCTTGCTGAGTTGAAAGAGAGTTTTACCGTTACCTCTTTCAGCAGCCACTTCAGCTTCTTTGGCAATATTACTTTTATACTTCCTCTTGGCTTTTCTCACATAGCTTCTTACTGATCTGCCATTTGTTTTATATGAATCTTTTCTGCTTCTTTTTCCTGAAAAATAACATTTCCAGAGGAGTTTTTGGAGAGCTGATGTTTGATTTGGCTTGTTTCCTGTGTTTTCTACAGTTCCACGGATCCTCGCTTAGCTGGACTATAGGCTTACTTGTCTAGAAGCCAACTTCAGTTGTTGTGGTGTCTCTGATATTATCATATAGAAATATCCATGACATAATGATGATCACTTCTTGTGGTCGGTTTAATTTTTGTAAATCTGTTCTTTAGTTCAGTTCGATTTGAAATTGCTGCTGTAATGTTCTGTTTATTAGGCTTTTTTGTTGTTCTCAGGTTTTTGTTTTTCTTGAGTTTGCTCTTCAGTCTTGCCACCCATAAATTATAGTATGCAATTTATAACATCAGTTCATCTGTGGGCTCTTACATCCTAAAGAGCTGATCTAACTTCCCTTCCAACACAAGTCAATGTGACAGTCCTTCCAAATCAGCGTGGCTCCTCATGACTTTCTCTGTGTCATTTTTGTGCAGGAAGTGTTTCACTATTTATGAACTCTAATGCCAAGCACAATTCTACCATTGAACATGCTGGTTGTGAAAATGAAGGCTATGCTTGCCACAGCTTTCTCTGTTACTTCACAATCCTCTATTCAAAAGCAGGTTATAAAATACTTAGTATTTTTATAACTGTAAAATGATTTATGCAGGTTGTCACGGAGGCACTGGGGTGCTCCGTGCCTAAGAAGGAGATAAGGTGAGCTGTCAGTCACCAGGGAAGCTCAGGTGCTGATTGTCAGAGCTGCCAATCAACAGGGCAGTGCAGCTGCGGGTTGCTAGGGCAACCAGCTGGTCAGGTGGCCAGAAGGGGGCAGGGCCGGGCCTTTATAAATAGCCCAGGCCGGAGCCTGACTAGCAGTTCCCTTCTGGCAGCTGCAGGAGCAGGAGCTCTGCAGCTGAGCAGAGTCGAGTGGCCTGAATTGGTAGTGGCAGCATTGTGGTGCTGACTAGCTGCAATGATGCCGGAGATGAGAGCACCTTGATGAGAAGTATGGTTGGAGGCCCTGGGGGGGCGCTCAGTGTTTATGTTATGAGCAGGAGGCTCTGTGTTTTATGTTGAAGCCAGGTGGCTGGCGTTTTGGTTATAGTTACACCGGAGGACTGGGTGAGGCTGTAGGGGAGTGAGGAGGCCTCGGGGGGCTCCCCAGCAGCCTGGGGGTTCCCAGTGCCCAGTAAGGCAGTACAGTTTGCGCTGGAGAGGCATGTGTTTGCCAGAGAGAGGTGTTTGCCCAGTGGGGCAGAGGACCCAGAGAAGGGTCAAGGGGGCCAGGCACGGCTGCGGCCACCTGAGCCCCAAGTGCAAGGAGCGCGGCATAGGCCCAGTAGGAGGACAACTGCCACAGACAGCGCGGCATGGGCCCTAGAGAGGGCAAGGCTCCAGAGAGGGCAGAGAGCGCGGCGTGGGCCCAGAGGTAGGGCAGCGGCTGTGGAGAGCGCGGCGTGGGCCCTAGAGAGGACAAGGCTCCAGAGGGGGCAGAGAGTGCGTGCGAGGAGCGCAGGCGTGGGCCCAGAAGGGGGGCAACGGCTGCGGATAGGGCGGCAGGGCAGGATAGAGAGGCACCAGAGGTGCGGTAGAGGCCCTGAGAGGGGCGCAAAAGCCCAGAGGTGGGCGATGTAGGCCCCAGAGTGGGGCAGTGGGCTGAGAGCCAGGCCCAAGGGGCACTGGTGACAGGGCGGCGGTGGAGAGCCAGGCCCAGGGACACCAGGCAGCTGATGAGCCCGGGGTGCTAGAGAGAGCAGAGGGCAAGGGACCGCACAACGTCCCACACATACCCCTTAAGGGAGGGGTGCAGAGAGGTACCCCATTTTGGAGTAGGGGCAGGACCATACGTACCGTTCACCTGGGAGATAAAAGGCAGCCTCCCATTTAAACTCATTTAAGATCAAAGTCGTGGCGGGCGAGAATCCGAGGGTGCTGAATACAGCCTTGAGTGATGGTAGGGGGCGCTAGGGAGTTCACAGCCACTCCTAGGCCCCATGCCCTCACACAGGTATATTTGAATAGCTCCTTCATGCAAGATGTTAACCAAAATCTTTCTGTTTTGTTTCCAAATGGGTCTATGAGACTGTTGGAAATACTAACATGAATGGCAAGCCAGTCAACTTGCAGTGTGACAAAAGGCACCAAGTCTTAAATTATTTTCAAACAGAGGTAAGGTTATTGAGTCTATATATTTCTTTCTAAAAGTCCTAACCTTATCTAATACCCATATACACAGACTCATTCACACATGACCAGATTATGCTGTCCTCAATTGATGGCCAGTTGAACAGGGGTTCAGCTGCTTGATATTAGGAGAGGGGTTGCTGGCATGTCTCTCCAAGGTGCAGTCTGGTTCTGGTTCTTGCCTTGATGCAAAAGGGCACTGCCATGAAGTCCTTGCTGCAGGTTTTTATCAACTTTTCCACAATTATGGCAAACTACCAAAAGTGCAACTCTCCTTCAGCTGCTGGGCAGGTTCCATCATTCTCTAATCACAACATGTCTTACTGCATATACACAAGCCTTTCAAAAGGTCCTTATGAAAGCAGTGTAGAAATGCAGATGTTACCATCCTGTTATCAGTTGGAAGAAGTTAGCAGAATCTTATGTCCTTGCAGCCTGTCTTGACCAGTTCAAGCCCTTTTTTGTTTTTCACAGTCCTGCTCCATTGTCCTGTAATACCCTTCCATTGCCCTGTAGTACCCTTGGGATTCACATTTCCACTCACACAGCCATTCGAACAACTTTCAATAATGTTACTAACTCAATAAGCCTATTTGCAAAGCATTGTTATTATACTCCTAACCCAAAGTAAATACAAAAAGCAAAACACAAATATATCTCTCTACAAACTGAATGGTCATATAAATGTTAATTGACTGGTCAATTGACCCCCTATTATTTGTCTTCAGTCAAAATTGTCAGCTATTCCATGAAGCCAAGAATGCCCTTGTGTAGGTAGTGGCATTCAATATATAATTGTATCGGTGTCATCATTTAGCACGGGCATGAGCTGGGGCTTCAATCTCCCAAACTCTTCCAGCTTCCTTTCCCTTCCCTACTAAATTATGTGGGGCTGCAGGAGCATGGGTGGTGCAGATAGTGTGGTACATCATCACATACATTTTCCTCTGGTTAAAGAGAAATTAGACGCTTTAATGATATGCCAGGGGCCTAGCATGATATTATTCACTTTAAGATCAAAGCAAGAAACAAATATTGTTTCAAAGGAATGCACACCAATTTGCTAGATTATATATAAAGTTTAAATAATAGAAAATTTGAGAAATAGTTAAAATCAGTTGTTTTGTTATTCCTTAGTTAATATTCATGTGAGTTAACATTACCATACTATGAGGGTGTGGGGCCTAGGAGCGGCCGTGTACTCCCTAGCGCCCCCTACCGTCACGTAAGGTGGACTCAGCACCCTTGGATTCTCGCCCGCCACGTCTTTGATAGTAAATAAGTTTAGATGGGAGGCTGCCTTTATCCGCCTGGTCGATTCCTCCTTCCCTGGCCCCTGTGCCAGCACGGACTGGAGGTTCTCAACTTGGGACTCTGTCTGCCTCACAATCTTCATGAGTGCTTCCCCTTCCTGCAGCTCCATCCGGCCACCCTCCATGTAGCCCGTTAGTTGCCTCTCCCAAGCCTCCAGCTTGCTCTCTAGGTTATCTGCACCCTCTAGGGTTTGCACCCCCTGATCTATGAGGTCCTTTTCCCTTTTACTCCTGACCTCCTGGAGCTGTGAGGGCTCCGCGGTCATCTGGCTGCCTATTTCAGAGGTTCCCCTCTTACCTTTCTCTAGCCTCTGCAACTCCTCTCTTGTTCTGCACCTCCTGTTGCAATCACCCTTGTTCAGCCAGGAGACTTGTTACTTTCACTTGACTCTCGGCTAAGAGAGCCTCTAGTGTGTCCGATTGTTCCTTGAGGCAGTCCCTCTCCACCTGCAGGCTCTGCACCTGCCCCTCTGGGTTGTCAGCCTCCTTGGCCTTTTGCCCTTCCAGGATTTGTATCTGAGCTCTCAGTCCTTCATTCTCCTGCTTACTAGTTGCTGCCTCAGTTTGCCTTAAAAACTCGATTAGGGACCCTCTTTCCTGGAGTTCCAGATGCATAGTCCTCACATATCCTGCTACCTGCCTCTCCACAGTCGCTAGCCTTCCCTCTAGGCCATCTGTACTTTGAGGTCTGTACCCCTTGGTCTATGGGGTCCTTCTCACCCCCTTGGAACTGTGAGAGTTCCACACTCACTTGGCTAGCGATCTCAGAGACTCTCCGATTTAGCATTCTCTAGCCTCTGCCCCTCTTCTTTCAGGGCTTACAGTTCTCCCTGCAACTGTTCCTGCTCCGTAATGAGGCTTGCTACTTTCTCCTGGCTCTCCATGAGGAGAGCCTCCAGGGATTTGAGTCTGCTCCTTCAGACAGTCTCTTTCCATCTGCAGGTTTTGCCCCCGTTCTTTTAGCTCCTCGAATGCCTGTTCTGGCAGGCTTACACTGTTCAAGGTCTGTAACTCGCACTCGACTAAGCCCGCAGCCCTTGATCCCTCAGTTTCCCTAACCTTGGAGAGCTCTAAGGTCAATTGGCTATTGGCCTCCAACAGCCCCTGTAGCCTATCCTCCAGGGTCTGCTTCTCCCCCTGGAGTTGCCTCTTGTCCGTGGCTAAGTCGGTCTCCCTACCTTGGCTTTCTCTTAGCTGACTCTCCAGACCTTTTACTGCGGCCCCTAGCCGCTCGATCTCCTTCTGGCTATTCTCCAATTGTTTTTCCAGGGCCTTACGGGGCCGCTCCTGATCCTCTATTAAGGCCTTCACCTTCTTTAACTGTTGTTCCCACACTTTCCTAGACATCTCAGTTTGGGCACGCTCCAGACTCATCTGCTCTTGGAACTGGTCAACAGTATGTTCTGCCCCTACGCACCTCTCTTGCCACTGTTCCCGGTCCTCCCTGAGGTCCTGCATCTGCTCCTCCTGAGCTTGGCGCTCCTTCTGCAGGGCCGCTATCAGGTCTCTGGATACTTCCAGTTTCAACCGCAACTCCCGTTGTTCTTGCGTCAGGGTCTGGCCAGCCTCAAGAGCCTGGTCCCTCCAGCGCCCCAAGTCCGCCTGCATCACGCATAATTTATATTCCCTGTCTCGACTCTAATTCATTTCAATAGTCAACACCTGTTTGACTCTTTCTATCCTTGCCGCCTCACTAGCTATGAGGCGTTTAATTTCTTTGGACGCTCCACCCCTTTTACCCATAGCCGAGTGTCGCTCAAGAGTGGCAGCTTTTCACCTAAGTGCCCTCCTTCTGGACCGTTACCAGCTTCAACTCCTGCTCAAGCCGGACCACTTGCTTCTCTAATTCTCCCATTCTCAGTTGCCATGCTAGCTCCCTTGCGTCCTGGAATTCCCCAAGCCCCTCCTGGGCCATGTTTCTGCCAGTCCTATTCATTCGCCCCATGGCCTCGACTTCTCCACAGCAACCTGCGTAATGGGTCTCCATACTGGGTCTACGTCCCTCTTTTGTTATAGCCCTTAGGTTCAGTTCCCTCTACATGGACACGGGTTCTACCCCCGTGCACGGCCGACTTTCCCAGCCAGTGCACCAGTTGTGAGGGCGTGGGGCCTAGAAGCGGCCGTGTACTCCCTAGCGCCCCCTACTGTCACGTAAGGTGGACTCAGCACCCTCGGATTCTCGCCCGCCACGTCTTTGATAGTAAATAAGTTTAGATGGGAGGCTGCCTCTATCTGCCTGGTGAACGGTACGTATGTTCCTGCCCCTACTCCATATGGGGTACCTCTGTGCACCCCTGCCTTAAGGGCTATGCGTGCCTCCAAATCTCCCCTAGTCAAGAATGGGATGAGAACCGCAGCTGAGAGCTTTCCCAAGTGGCATTGGGAGAGTATTGCATCAGTAATAATAGTACAGGAAAAAGTTTGGGACATAGCTGTTGCATATGGACTTTAAAAGTAAGATGAATGAACCTTACAGAATTAGATACCGTGCACTCAGCTCTCTTCCTTCTGCGGTATGATTATCCCATCTCGGTTCCTCAACAGGGCAGGTATCACACCAGGTACGACCAGCAGCTCCCTCCGCTTCTACCTTGGCTGCTGCAATGTGCTCTGCCGTCCCCAACACTAATCTCCTGTCCTCCGGGGTCAGGAGGGTTTGGAGAATTATCTGGACATCAGCCCAAGTGGGTCGATGGGTTTGTCCAATAGATCGAAACAGGTCCCTCATCTTTTCAGGGTCTTTACGAAAAGAGGGGCTCTGATTCTTCTAGTTAAATAAATCTGAAGTACTAAATGGGGTGTAGACAAAAGTTGCATTGCCCCCCTCTCCGATAACCTCTCGCATCGGGCAATTCAGCACCGGCTGTGATTCTACAGTCTTGCGCAAATAATAGCCCTTATTCTCTGATTCAGATGGGGCACTTGGCTGAAGCACATGCTCTGAATTATTAGGTATGCTTTGATACGCCGGTGGTGGTTTCCCTGAGGGAGGGAGCGGTGGTGCAGAGGGACTGGATCCCGAGGAGGTGTCTGATTCATCCTCGCTACCTGACAGGGTGACCGGAGAGCGGGTCTGATACTCAGCCAATTCAGAATCCCCCCATCATTAGACTCAGGGAGTACAGGCGGTCCTCCTCGAGTCTTTCCTTTAACAACCATCACATGAGACTTTACTAAGCATTTCTTAATCCAAGGTGGCTGATTTTGAACCACTTCCAACCAACAATCGATATAAGGAAATTGATTCTAATATCCATTCTGCATAACTATTTCATGGATAGCTATCACTTCTTTTACTACAAAGGATCCTTTTGGGGTCCAGTGGACTCCGAATGTTGGTCACTAGAGTTGACAAAACTTAATTAAATCACTCTTTTTCATCTTCACTCCATAATCTGCCTGCTTTGCAAATTTACTGAAGTTCCGTCATATATAACCTAAGGGCGTATCCGAGTTTTCTACACGGGAGCAACCCGCACCCATATGCCCACAAAAGTGTGCCTAACGCACACCAAATACCAAAAGATCCTAGTTACAGACTGTTCGCATATACCAGGCCAAAAATTCCCCAGTATTAAACCAAATCGAACACGTCTTTTTCCCGGATCCAGACCAAATTGGGCAAGGGAATTCGTATACTCACTCAGGTATCCCAGAGATCTTGATCAGAATGCCGGAATGTGTGTCTGGCATCCTCAGAAACCAAAAATTTTGCACAAGAGCCTTTAATCTCTTGGATACCCCGACTCACGTCTCAAACCCCCTGGGTGAGCCCAGAAAGGCGGCTCGGTGCGCACTCCCTGTGGTGGCAGAGACGATCTTGTCACTGGGTTCCGAGGTGATCCAGAAGGTGTCCTGCCGCGGTCACCAGATTTGATGCATAAAGCGGTTCGTTTCTCTGGAGGCCCGCAAAAAATCACAGACACACATACATTAAACGGCACAAAGGTGGCATTTGTTTGCAAACAAAGGTCAGAGCAGAGTCAGGTACTCAGATTACTCTGACCCCGTATTGGTATTCACAAGCGAAATTTATCTTCTCTCTCCTGGGCATGTGTGCAGAAACAGGAACTCTTACAGCTTACTTTCGTTTCATACAAACATACATGTAAGTTCCATCACTACATACATCGCATGCATAGTATAATTAACTACTTAAGTATGCAGGGCGGAGAAGTAAATATGCATCAGCTAATTAAGCATGCTCAGAAACTACAACAGGTCACCAAAAGTTTACTTCCCCCCTCCTTTTTCAAGGACACAGATAATTGAATTTTGGCTCCTGCAATCTGCATGAGAGAGATTTAAGGCAGGTGAGGGGGAGAAACTGCAATTAGCATGAGAAAGGCTGTATTAAGGCTAGGAAAGAAAAAGTCCTTGGCAGTATTTCTTTCTTATCAGGTGCAAGATGCAAGCTGCGCATTTCTAACAATATTCTATTTCTAACAGTAGCGTGGGCCAGCACCTGCCCTTCCAGTTCTGGTGGAGGCCTTTGCCTGGGCAGTTAGGTGCCTTTGCCCCTGCACTCCAGTTCACCACCAGGAGCTGCACATCCTCACCACCAGCAGGGACAGACTCAGGCCACTGGGCATGCCTGCCACGCCCACCCAGTAAGCCCAGCACTAGGAGAAGGTCCCTCCCTGTCCCTGCCCCTGTCCTTCCCATGCCACTGCCCCTGCCCCTCCTCTCTACTCAGCCCAGCTGCACTCCCCTTGGTCCCTGGAGTCCCTTCTCTCCCCACAGCATGCAGAGAGGTGGGAGACAGTGCAAAACTTTATTGAGAATCCTGTGCCCCTTCAACTAGGCAGGCACAGGCTTCTCACATGTGGAGGAATGTGTCAATGCCAGCGGTGGAGTCATCCTTGGCTGCCAGGGGCAGGGATGTGTAGTGGAGGCAGACATTGAAGAGCAGCACGGACTTGTCTACCACACCATTGAACGTTAGGGTCCCACGCCAGATTCTCAGGTGTGCCTGGAGCACCATGGTGAGCAACAGCAGCAGGGCATAGTGGGTCAGACACCCATCATGTCCACACAAACATCTCATGGCATGCCCAGGACACTTTCAGCAAGGGCTGCCCCAGGGTGCCTCTCTGGAGAGACCCCCTGGGGGCAGGGCAGGGACACTACCAGCTCTGCGTCCCAATCAGGCAGGAGCCCCTTGCCCCCTGAGCCTGGGCAGTGTAGGACTCATGGCAGTGGAGAACATGCCTGGCCTACAGGAGGAGAAGAGAGGAGAGTGGGTCTGGAGCCACAGCAGCAGGAGCTGACAGGAGCCAGGCCTGTCCTGGCCTGGGAGGAGGGTGGAGAAGGCAGGCTTGTGGAGAAGGTAGGCCACTTATGGCCAGCACCTAACAGCCCACCTGTCCTTCCTGGGTGAGCAGAGACAGGGTGCTTGCCTGATAGCCGCCTGTGCCAGGGCCTGACCAGATGACTTATCATAGTCCCTGGGCACCCATGCATACATGACCCCCAATTGAGGCCAGGCAGTGCACAGCTCCCTTGTATAGTGTGTGTGTGATCTCAGAAATATTGCAAACTCTCACAAACAGCCTCTTTCTCCTGGTTGTGCAGGTTCTGCAGCTGCACACAGGGGAGAGTCACCATCTAAGAGCATGGGTGCACTGTCATGGTCACCACCAGCTGCTGCCAGGGCCCTGCGTATGTGCTGGCTCCAGCAGTGGAGGACCCAGGACTGGACCCAGCTGCTGGGCCACCTGGTCTCCATGGCAGAGGAGTGGCTGGTAGACTTGTGGGTCTGGTGTTCAGAGAACCTTATGTGCAAGTGGGAGAGGAACTGGAAGAGGAACCAGCTGAATCAGGCATTTGGGGACAGGCTCTTGGTCCTGGCAGTCGCCTTTCTGCCACCTGCTGCCCAGCCTCCAGCCGCAGCCCTGCCTGCCCCCTGGAAGCCACCCACTGCCCAGCAGCAAGCCCCACATTGGGGTTGGGCTGAAGTACAGCAGTGTCTCCATCAGCTAGGTGTCCCTACCTAGGTCCCTGCCCTGGGTCTCACACCAGCCAGCCCCCCAACCTGGGCTGTACCCCACCCCTTGCCTTTGCTCCATGTAGCCCTGGAGCAGGAGCTGCCTGCAGTAGGGCCAGCACCACATGTAAGCCCTGCTGGCCCAGCCTGCTGGCTGCAGGAGAGGAAGCAAAGTAGCACCCACCATCACCCTGGGTGAGCCCCACACCTCTGGCCTTGCTGTGACAGCCACACCCATGGGGGTTTGGCCAGAGTCCAGGGTTCTGGGCACTTGTCCCTGGTCTCTGACCCTAGGCACTCCTACCTCACTGCCCCCCACCTCAGCATGGCAGCCACAGCACACATTGTACAGTCTGTGTGGGGAAGAGGGTGCTTTAATGGTGGTGAGTGTAGTGGATGATGTAGGGACTCTGCGGGGAGGAGGAAGGGGCTTTGTGATTTGGGAGGGAGTAGGGGATGGGGTTTCTTGTGGGGGAGGGAGAGGGAAGGGCTCTCTTGTTGGGGATGGAGGGGGCTCTGTATTTGTGTAGGGGAATAAAGTGCTTTTCTGAGATCTCTCCACAGTGAGCATGGTGCTGGGGGTGCACAGAGGGGCTGCGAGCTGGGGCCAGCTGTCCAGGTGGCCTACAGTGAGGAGTTCAGGAGCAGGTGGTCAGCCCCTGCCTCTCACACCCAGTGTTTGGGCCCCTGCTAGCAGTCTTGGGGCCTCAGTGTGGGGCCCATCGCAGTTGCTGCTGCCACAGCTGGTGCTCTCAGTGCCAGGCATCCTCTGCTTGCTGTGCCTCCTCTGCTCAGGGCTTGTGGAAGAGCTGCCCCCAGGCCTCATAGATGTTATGCTGCATACATGCTGCAACAGTAACTCAAGGGATGTTGGTCTCCACAATCTCAAGGCAGGTAGTGAGGGTGCACCAGCATCCTTTCAGGCACCTAAAAATGCACTCCACCAGCACACCAGTCCAGTCCAGCCCAGGCACTGATTGAAGTGTGCATGACAGGGGTCCCGCTGGCTGGTGTAGGGATGCATGAGCCAGGGAAGGAATGGGTAGGTGGGGTTCCTGATGAGGCGGGGCAGGACCACCACCTCAACCAGCTGGAAGTCTGGCACCCACCAGGGCTGGCAGGGCAATGCTGCAGAAGATGCAGGCATCGTAGGTGCTACCTGTCCAGCCAGTGCTCATGTTGGTGAAGATGCTGCAGTGGTTAACGACAGCCTGGAGCACAATGGAGTGAAAGCCTGACTGGCTGTAGTAGGGGCAGTTGCCATGGGGTGGGCAGGTGATGGGGATGTGGGTCCTGTCCAGGGCCCTAATGTACTGAGGGTGCTGGAGAGTGCTGCGGACTTCCAGGATGGGCTCCCTGGTAGTCACCTTGCCCATGCTGAAGTAGCTCAAGATTGGTCAGCTTGAGCAGGGCGATGGCTAGCTGGGTGTCCATGGGGAGAGGCTTGCCACTCCAGGTGTGGGTGGAGCTGCTCAATGAGTGTCTGGAAGGTGGCCCAGGTCATCTGGAGTGACTCCAGCCACTGCTCATCATCTCTGCCTGATGCTCTGGGCAATGTGTAGCCACCAGTCCTGGCTGGCTGAATGGGCCCACAAGTAGAGGAGCTAGAGTTATTTCAGATGACCCAGGGACTGGTGGTGGTGTCCAGGTATGCATTGTTGTCATCCCTGCCTGGGTCCAGGCAGTAGCATAGGGTCCAGGCTGCAGCAGCATGGTGGCAGGGGGCCATGGTGAGCCTGGTCGTGCAGGCGCACTGCATGAGGGGTTAGCCAGCGCAGAGACTGACTTAAACCAGGCTGTGATCACCATGACAGCAAAGCAGGGCAATCAGGGTGTCCAGCAGGAGACCAGGGTGCTGGACATCACTGCAGGGGCTTAGGTGTGGAGCAGCCATTGCGCAGTGGGCAGTGGGTCTGGTGACAGTCACGGAGGGCTGTGCACGCTGCAGGATGCTCCAGGCCAGGAAGGCAAGTGGCCAGCGAGCAGCATACAGGGCTGGCTTTTAAAGATGCCCCCCAGCTGTGGCCAGAGCCTGCAGTTTCCCCTGCAGGGGGCTGATGCAGGGCCAGAGGGGTGGGAGCAGGCTACTACCAGGAACAGCAAATCTGCTCCTAAATGCCTGCACATGTAGGTGCCTGCCCAAAGCGGAGTTACTTTGCAGTAAATTACTGTGGAGTAAACCCATCTACTACTATTTGCATGTATAGATGCAGCTAGTGGGGAGGGAAAGGCAGATAGTTCTTCAAAACTATCCCAACCATTTTATCACAGGGATATACTCACCTTGGAGAATGTGATGGATCTGAAAATCTCTTCCCATTGTCCTTTTCTTCTGGCCCACGCTTCTCCAGAACTTGTCTAATTCTGGTCTAGAGTAGTTGAAGAGCCAGGGAAATGCTGTCTTTTATCCTCTGCCTATGAATCTAATTTCAGTCTTTGTAAGGGTTGGGTTGTATTCAAAGCCATATCCCAAAGTAGGAGGCAGAAGGATATCATTCCCTCCCCCTCCCCCGTCCACCAAAAAAACCCAAACAAACCCCAAAAACCAGGGGAGTAATAATTGGGTGTCTAGCAGCTGCAAACCACCTACATTGCTGTCTGCACAGGTTCCTCAGCACTGGCCAGCATGGCAGAAGGCAAAGCCAAAGCCTTGTTCTAAGTTCCTTTTCCCCCTTCCATCTTTTCCAATGCGGTATAAGTTGATGTGCACTAATTACCTTTGTGGATCAGATCTCATTCCTGTCTTGTTTTCTTAAACTGAAACAGATCATGGTGTGACCCCACCCCCCCAGTGGAAGCGTATGAAGTATCTGTTACAGTAAAATAGGGCTATTCTGAAATGTGTCTTAGCTGTAATTCCTCAATAATGCCAGGAAGAGGTTGCCCAAAATAGAAGTGGCTGCTGTATTAAGTCCTTAAATTCTGTCAGTGGCACTGTATAAGCATTTTTTCCTAGACGTTTTAATAGCTAGCTACCCACATGCAGATATACCCACTTATGACTTTAAAGTATACTAGAACACTGAAAATTGTTCCTTGAGAAAACCATAGCATTTTTTCTTGATGAAATAATTTAATTACTTTTTTTTAATATAGCAGGGCCCCCTCCCCTTTCCCCCTCCCCTGAAAAAGAAAGAATTTTTGTCTCAAGTCTGCAGAAGAACTTGAACGTCCATATAATTTCCCCCCCTTCCCATGATGATTTTAAAACAAATATTCTGCTGTCCATTTTAGGAGAGCTGATAACTAGATGCATTGTGGAAGTTAACAGAGAACTTTGGCGTTGCTTTGAGCAATGTCATCCAACTTGTTTCAATGATGTATGTGTCTAGAGCATTTAGATTATAAAATGCCTTTCTCTAAGGAGCAGTCTTTCCATGTCTGACATTTATGAAGCACACCTGTGCAGTGTCTGACTATTACACAGATTATTGCTCTATCTCCAGATTTATTATGGCTATCTCCATACAGTTGTGCAACACAACTGCAACAATAAAAAGGAGCAGTTTGCTTATGAGGAATGTAAGTTTCAATGTTTTAGGTTTCTGTCCTTGTAACATCTGATGCATAGCATAGCTTTGGGCAAGTTTAAATACCTTCATTTAATCTGGGTCAGTCTAAAGTTGGCTTTCCCCTTCCCATTGGTGAAAACAAGAGGTGTAAAAATGTCCCACTTAAAGTAAAACTGGGAAAAGTCATTTTCTCTGCCAGATTTGTGAATTTTGCTGAAAAAACATTCTATTCATTTATTCAATTAATACATAAGGAATCTGTGTGAGAGAGACGTGTTAAGAATGAAAATTACCGCACAGAATGTAATGTTCTCTAGTTGATTAGCAAGACGTCCCTCTTATATGTAATACCCACAAGCACACTGGGCTGCGTATTGTGCTTTTAGCGTGTGTGTGTGTTTCATGTGGGCAAGATGGCCTCTGTTGTTTTGGCCCTGTGTTCTGCACGTGGAAAGCTGGGGTCTGTATTTGGGCAAAGCATGCAAACACTGACACCATTAAAATGGTGCAAAAGCATTTAGCCTGCTTTAAAGCGTCATGCACACACTCCTTTTGTTTCATCTACACATGCCTGTAGACTTCCTTATGTCACTGAAGAGACTGGAGGCCCTCTCCCCTACACTGGAAGAGAATTTGATTAGTATGAGGGGAAATACATGCTGAATCTTGGTAAAGCTTCCAATCCAGTGTGTGTGTCTCCTTCAGCCCTACAATAATTCTGGCTGGATCAGTCATGGGCAAGATTCTTATGGCACCCTACCAAGAGAAATCAGAGCATGTGATGTTTGTAACATCTCCAGCTTTCTCTTAGAGTGAATCCCTGCTCAACACCTGTATTTGAACTTTCATTCACGTAGAGCCTCATGTGCAAGGCACAGAGTGATTCTGGTTAAGAGTCTGAAAAGGATTAATGTTAGACAGAGGCTAAATGTCTTTTAAATATGGGGGTAGAATGGAAAAAATGGAATCTAGACTCAAGTCGCTGGATCTAATTCAGTCTGAAAAGATTTGGGATGATGTGTCTATTAACTAACACAAGCAGGTGCCTGCTAGTGGGAAGTTCTAGATTAAGGAATGTACATCCAGCTGAGCTATGTCATACAAAATGCTTACTTTTGCTAATAACTCAAAACACACCTAAAGTACTTTAATAACCTTTCCAAAGTTCCTCAGCAAACGTAGTCCCCCTTTTGGGACTACTGAATCATCTTAGAAAAGAAACTAAGTGTGGGGTGTGACTTTTATTTTGAGATGGATCCAACAGGAAAGAGTTTTTTAAAATTTAGTGTGGCCAAAAATGCCAGCCATCTTATTAATTTTTCTTACAGTCATGTTCAGACACATTTACTGCTTTAGCTCATGAGATTTTGGTCCTGATTGGGTGCATCTTCATGTTCATTGTGATTAGTTACTGCACATTTAGTTTAGTACTTGCTTAATGAAGTACTAAGTAAATGTGCAGTAAGTACAGTTACTGTACAGTCGTGCCAATGGACGGTTTTTTTATGATGGTTGCTGTGCAGTAGCCTAATAGCACTGCACAGTAGCTTGTTAGCATGGTTTTTGACTGGCATGCTATTGCACAGTGTTATTAGGCTACCACGCAGTAAGCGTCTTGTGTAGACACACCCACGGAACCAAAAGCAAATAATCAACTTGCAAATAACCACAAATGATAGTTGCTGAATTTTCTCTCTTAAGATTCAGTCAACTACTTTATTAATGGGGATACGTTAGGAGCCAGCCAGACTAACTATCCTTGTTAGTGTCATAGTGATATTGTAGCCATGATGGTCCAGGAATTATGGGAAAAAGACAGACAGATTTTCAGAAGCATGTCTAGCTCTATCCCAACCATGTAGATGGTTAACTAAAAGATATCACCCAAACAAATACTTGTCTTTCACATAGTCTTATTAGACTCCCTTACAGAAGAGTAATTCCCAACAGCCTACCTGTTTTCTGTTCTTTCCATCACTGGTGTGGCACATAGGGTGTGGAATAGGGCAAGGAATTGACCCCAAGTATTGTATAAAGTAAAATTTCTGACCTATAGGCTAACAGCTTGAAAATCACTGATAAATAGCTTGTAATGAAGGAGTTGACAGGATAAGAGAGTAATTGTACAGGAAGGGTAAATAGGCAGCCCAAGCAAATTTGCACTTACTTTACACCCAGATGTCAAGTACTGGCCTACATCCATGTTCAACCAATTCAGTGTCATTTATTTATAAATTCTTTTCTTAGAGTCTGCATTTTTATAGCCTAGTTCTTCCTTCCTTGTCTGTACTGATGTCTGTGGTGGTGGACTGAAACCTGTAGAGATGCAATATATGGTTTCAGGCTCATGGCCAAACAGGATCACTGTTACAGTTACTTCCACTCAGACGTTCATGTTTCCTGTCTCTAAAGGCAGTCCCCAGAAGAGTAAACTCCCTGCCATGTGGCACATCAAGACATACATAGAAACTTATTGTGACAGCACAGGCAGTAATAAATGTTCACTGCACTCTAGAGTAATACAATAGTTCCTGCATCTCTTGTCTTCTAACCTGCAGGCTAAGTCTGGCAAATATTTTTATATAAAACTTCTTCTTAGAATTCAATATTTTGGAACTTTTTTGTGCTGTTTACTCCTTGGAAGTTTTTATATTATGGTAAAAAGTTTCAAATATTTATTAAAGTTCTTTGTTTATCTGTTGCATGTAGGGCTGTTTGTCAGCACACAGCATGAATTGAATCAGTCCTGAAAGTTCCTTGTGAGGTGGAAGTCATTGACATTTTTCTAACAAAGCCCACAAACAGCAAATTAATCTAGTAGTAAGTCAAGTTCTAATCAGGGCTTCGTTGTGAGGAACAAAGCAATGCTGTTTCCAGCCATAGTATGCTACTGTGTGACAACATGTTGCCTTAGGGAAAACTTTGGAGAGAGATTGCTCCATTGCTATGTAATTCTCTCTCTTTGTTCTGAAAAACATTATCCCTAGAATCCATGCCAGGATAACCAGAAACCTGCCACAATTAAATTCTAGCAAAACTAAGATTATACTGATTGTCTTGGTCAGGTACTACAGAAGCAACATTTCCCAGGCCTCCTGACTTGCCAATCTTTCGAGAGTGCTTCACATAGCCAATTAGGTTATGACAGCATTTGTAAAAAAAATGTTCATGAACAGGATCTGATATACCAAAACTCTGATCTGGGAAGAAAAAGCTTATTAATGTGAGATGTTGAAATGCCCATAATAGTTGAAATCTGGGAATTTTTAAAGTAGAATAGTATGTAACAGCTAGTTATGATACTTGGTCCTTTCAGCTAATTGTTAACATGGCTCACAGTTTACAGCCTAAACACGAAACTTAAGGGCTAGGGACAGAAGTTACACATAAACTGGTTTAAGTGAGCATAAACTGGTTTAGACCTGTAACAGAACAGTAACTCAGTGCACATAAACCAGTTTCAAAATGGCTGAAACAGGTTTGAGATAAACCTGAATGTCGTATCAGCCTTAACTGATTTGGGTCAAACTGGTGTATGAAACTTCTGTCCCAGACTCCTCCTGGTTCAAGTTAAAATCACAGCCCCCAGCATCCCAGTATGCTTTCCAGCCCTGTGCTGTGCTGTGCTTTCTGCCCCAGCAGAAAAGGGTTACTGTTGGCTGTGACTTCAGACTACAAGTCCCAAAGGCACCTGGAAGCAGGAAAGAGAAGTGATGAGAAACGCTGTGGGGTCCTGCTGCTGGACTACAAATCCCAGAATCCTTAGGAGCAGGAAGAAGAGCTGCAAGACAGCTGTGCTCTAGCACCCCTTGGCTTCTGGCCTGAGCCACTGCAGGCATATGGCTGCATTTTCTGAATCAAAGGTAAATGTGTGTCCAGTTGTTTTTCAGTTTAATCTTTGCATCTTAGACTAACCTGCAAAGACTTAATCAGTTCAGCCTCAGGCTTTTTGACTGTCTGTACTTAGCCAAGGTGTTCATACACTATGAACTATACTTCTCAACAAACTGTGCTTCTGAATCTAACTTCCTTTTTCCCCCTACAGTAACTCCAAAGGCATTGGGATCAGAAAAAAAGAAAACAGCATAACAAGAACAGTTGCTGCTGTTGAAGGAGAATAAAACAAATCTCTGTTCAGTATTGAACAGTGCTGCTCAAACTTTTGGCCCTACAGGCCATGTGAGTGGTATGGGGCTGGTCTGTGGGCTGGTTCCCTCATGGAGTCAGAGCATGAGGTTGGGCCCCACACTGCCTTGGCTTGACCCCACATTCCTGGATCAGACTCTGCAACAACTTGGCCCCGCTTGTCTGGGTCAGGCCCCACACTGCCCTACTCCCACATGTCTGATCTAGCATGTAGGTCTGTGGTATGTGGACCAGCAGGTTCCTCACAGGTACATAAATCTGGCAGTAGGGGATGAGTAATTAATACTGCTACCACTCCCCACCAGCAGATTTTTTGATCCATGGGAGTCCAGTGGGCCTAATGTCACTACTTCATAGACTGGATCTGGCCCATAGGCTGGGAATTGAGCAAGATTTCCTTTCTGTGCCAAGACTATGAAAATGTTATGTCTGCAGTAAGAAGTCACCTAAAAATACCATAATAACAATCTTAAACTGGCAAGTTGTCAAAAGTGTCATTTTATCAGTGATTGAACATTTGGGGGAAGTTAAAAAGATGTTGAAATATTCTCACTAAATCTTTCTTAAGGAAGTCAAGGGATTTGCTCCTTTGGTATTTCAGATAGAGTTTTGGACATATAACTATTCTTTCCCCTTTTTATTGAAGCCCTTTCTGTTTCTTTACTGATGCAAATCCCTTTTTTGTCCTAACCTAGTGCTGACATATCTTGGCCCAGCCCATATACTCCCCACAGGCTAGAGAGTTCATAAATTTTGTCTGGCTCCCCAGAATTTTTTTTAAACAAATGTTTACAAACTAACAAAAAGATTATTAAATGGTAACAACAGTTGTCAACCTCCTTAACTTTCGTGAGGCACTCAGCAGATCAATCCAAATTACTTTCCATGGAGTGATCCTGGGTAATAGTAATTTTCTTTTATATTCCACAAGAGCAGATGAGTGGTCCACATTTTTTATTTTTCTGTTAGTATTCCAAATAACTTGATGAAGAAAGGCTAGTAAGAATACCTAAGTTTTTTGCTGGGAGGATGAGACTTTGATTACAACAGCATGGCTGATAGTCTGGGTCCAGTATTTAAAAAAAAAATCCTGTTAAGGTTGGTGAGAGGTCATTTAAAGAAAAATTTCCACATTTCTGTTATGTGGAAAAATCATGTTATAATGCAACTGGATGAACTATGAACATATAGGCTGAAAATGTCAATAAAAGCTAGGCTAAAGTGTATCTTCTTTTTAGCTACTTCAGCCTATTTACCCTGAGAAAAAAACCAAAACTGAACGTACTTTTAAAATGTAAAATACAAATTTTAATTGAGACAATAATGAGTGACTTAATGTAGTTGAAATACGAAACTTCAGGGAATATTCTCTGAATTTTAAATCTATGGCAACTTTTTGAACAAATATGAATACACTATAGGATGTTCTGTGTTATGAGGCCTGAAAAATTGGCAAATGCAGTAGAAATTAATTACAGTTTAAGGAGAGTTTAAGAAACTACTTTTATTAGAGTAAATTACTTACAAGATTCTATGCCTCAAACCCATACTTGATAAAGAAATAAAGGAATACTTTCTCTAGTTCAGAATTAATCAAGATCAGTACTGTGGCAAGGTAGTTTGGCAGCTGGGGCAAAGCCCTCAGCGGCAGCCCACTCTCAGCCCATGCACAGATCTGGGGGGGACACCCACCCCATGCTTGCCCAGGAATGCAAGCAGTGGTGGGAGCCACCTTCTCCCCCATCCCTGCCTCCCCCAAAATTAGCTGTTTGCAGCTCCGTCCCACATCCCACCCCAGCTGGGCAGTGCCTATTGGTGCCCCTTCACTTTGGCACTGAGGGAGGTTGCCCCCACCCCCCCACCCCTTGCTATAGCACTGATCAACATTAGAAAACTATAATAATTACTATGTCTTATATTGTGTTGGGGTGATATAGCAATCACCCTCAAGACACCAAAAAGCTGTACTGTATAGTCATAGCCTTAGATCCCACTGCATCTGCTCTGAGAATACTTGTGATATCTACTCACCAAACTGAAAACTACCATTAGCTATCAAAAGCACTCCAGCAAGAAATAGACCGTATCTTTGAAAGAGGCACCCCAGTACCCTACAGCAATCTACTACAGTACCAAAAGAAGCCTCCATGATTGTATATCCCTGCTGGTCACCTACCACACACAAGAAGGATCATCAAACAATTGCAGAATGTACTTGAAAATGACCAGATTTTGAGAAAAATATTTCTAGTACCCTTACTCCTGGCTTCCAGAAAGTCTCCAACCTCACTTAACTCATCTTCAGAAGCAAATTTCCTGCTGATCAATAGGCACCTAATGGGGCCCAACTCTGCCTTAAAGAAGGCAAACGTGTCAGTTTATCTTTACTGCCATACCAATCAGCATCCACGACAGTGAAACAATCAGAATCCACAGATCCCATATGTGTATCCTAGAATGTAATATACCTCATCCAGCGCACCAAATGCCCTCAGGGAAACTTGACAAAAGCTATGCAAAAAAAGAATGATCACAGAAAAAAAGATAAAGGACACACACTAGCACACAGGTAGGAGAATATTTGTCACAGAAAAAAGGCACTCTTTCTGACCTCAAAATTCTCATACTCAAAGGAAATGTACAGCATACCTTCAAACAACTGGCTGGGGAATAACTTATTAGCTTAATGGACACTAAGACCCATAGATTTAATCCAGACATTGACTTCATAGCCTTTATAATCTACCACATCCCTGCTAAGGCCTCTGCACTCCATAGGTGATAATCAGCAGGGATCCAGGTTTTCCGTTTCCAATGGAAAAATGGAGAAAACCACAGATTTCCCATTTTAATTGGAGAAAACACAGATTTTCCCTTTTAGCAGGGAAACCCATGGATTTCCCCCTTTTGCAAAGAGCTTTGCAGGTTTTACTACCCTTCTAGTGAGAATATTTTCCTAATATCTAACCTAAACTTCCCTTGCTGCAACTTGAGAACATGGCTCCTTGTTCTGTTATCTGCCACAACTGAGCACAGTTTAACTCCATCCTCTTTGGAATCCCCCTTCAGTTAGTTGAAGGCTGCTTTAGGTGGCAGAATCTAAATTATTCTTGTTAATACACAAAATGGAAAAAATACAGGGCGGATTTCTAGACTGGCATTCGCCCTCTTTCTGCCCGAATATCTTTTTCCTTGCAAGCAGCTACTCAATCAAAAACAAGATGTCTTCAAGGGAAAAATGCAATGTAAAATTTGTTTTTCAGGTTTTGATAGTAATGAACCTACTACTCATCTGTACTTCCTCACAAATTTATACTAATACTCTAAAAGCTAATATACTAAATAGAACCATGGTGAAGTTTAAATAGCTGGGCATTCCTAAATCCTTACCAGCAGCACCTGTAGCAGTATTCTTGTATTACAAAGGTTAAGGCAGTCCAGTTACTCTTTGTCTCTCATCTGCCTTGGGCACCAGCTTGAGAGATAATTCCTCTTCCCTTTTACATGGGAAGCAGTCAGGAGTTGGCAGAACTTGGAATTCAGAGAAGCTCGTACTCTCAGAGTGAGATTACCTGTAATAACACCTTCTTACAACTAATACAGGATAGGTTGTGAGAAAGTTTTGTATCTTGTTCTAACACAGCTATTGCCCTTGACAAACATACCTTCATGAGATGCCATGGTAGCTCTATAGAGAAAACTTCAGGGTGTATCTCAGGGTAGCTCTCTGGAGAATCTTGAAAATTAACATGTAGATCTTGAACCTGCTTTAATATTTCATCGTGATCTTGTGTTTTGAGCAGAGTAGTGGGTACTATGCTCTTGGTATCTTGTACTACTGAGGAGGCAGGATGTTGTAGTCTGGATTTTCTAAAGGTTTAGTTTTGTTTTTTGGTGTTTAATGTTGGAGTGCTCATTATGTAAAATGAGTAGCACTAACTGAGCCTGCATATCACTGTTCACTGTTGTTAAGTACATCTCTAAAATGATGGTGACTCCATCCTGAGAGGTACGGAGGGCCCCATCTGTTGCCGGGACCCCTCAGCATGTGAGGTATACTGCCTACCTGGAGCGAGGATTCAGGACGTGAAAGGGATGGTCCAGACCGTAATCCAGCCGACTGATTATTACCCCATGGTCCTAGTCCATGTGGGCACTAACGATGCGGCCAGGAGAAGCCCTGATCGCCTGATGGAGGACTACCATGCTCTGGGGTGCGTGGTGAGGGAGGTGGGCGCACAGGTGGTTTTCTCTTCTATCCTGCCAGTGAGTGGACGAGGTAGATGGCATGAAACGTGCATCGCGGAGACCAACTGGCGGCTACAGGAATGGTGCTTCGAGGAGGGCTTTGGCTTCCTCAGCCACGACCGGCACATCACAGCGAGAGACATGCTGGGATGGGATGGGCTCCACCTTTCCCCTGAAGGTAAGCGTGTGTTTTCTTCTAGGTTGGCGGACCTCCTCCGGCGGGCTTTAAACTAGGCTCGTCGGGGAAAGGGGAAGATGAGGGTGGAGGAAACATCAGACTGCCAGACCAAACAGCTCCCACAACTACAGCCCAACCCAGACCAATGAGCGAAGCGAACAAACAGGTAAGTAATAGGGGCCAGGGTAACGCTGGGACTGGGGGGTCAGTACACACACCCACAGGAGGCCTCAAATGCCTCTACACAAACGCTCATAGTATGGGCAACAAGCAGGAGGAACTCACCCTCCTGCTGGCTGACACCAGCCCCGTAATAGTGGGGATTACGGAAACATGGTGGGATGCAACGCATGATTGGGCGGTCAATGTCAAGGGCTATAGGCTGTACAGGAGGGACAGGATAGGAAAGAGAGGTGGGGGCGTAGCGCTCTATATTAAGGAGGAATACACATCTTCATTAATTAGCAAGGAGTCAGGGGAGGGGCACTCTGAAGTGCTTTGGGTTAAAGTACAAGGCAGTCGAGGGGAAAGGGACTTAACATTGGGAGTCTACTACAGACCTCCCAACCAGGGAGAAGAGCTTGACCAGGAATTCTTGGGTCAGCTCACAGAGGTAGTGAAGGCTAAGGATGTGGTAGTCATGGGGGACCTGAATTTCCTGGACATCTGCTGGGAAGAACAGTCAGCCAGGTCTGACCGCGCACGTAGGTTCTTGGCCAGAGTGCAGGATTTCCGTCTAACCCAGGAGGTCCACAGCCCCACCAGGGGAGACGCCTTGTTGGACCTAGTGCTGGCCACAGGTGATGACCTGGTGAGGGGGCTGCGGGTGCTCGACCACCTGGGCGACAGCGATCATCGCCTGCTGGAATTCACCATCCAGCGCAAGGTGGCAAAGGCATGCAGTAAGCCAGCGGCCCTAGATTTTAGGAGGGCAAACTTCAATGAGCTAAGGAGGATAGTTGGAGAAGCGCTGAGGTCCCAGAGGGGAGCCAGGTGTCCAAGGAGAGTGGTCGCTCCTTAAGGAGATGATCCTCCAAGCCCAAAGGAAGGTAATCCTAACGAGGATCAAAGGGAGCAGGAGAACAGACAAGCCTCTGTGGCTCACCAAAAGCATCCGGGAATGTCTCCTTGCTAAAAAGGAGGCTTACACCCAATGGAAAGAAGGGGTCATCACCAGGGAGGACTATTCTGTAGTTGCTCGGGGATGTAGGGGGGTAGTTAGGAAGGCCAAGGCAGAGATGGAACTGGGACTAGCTTCCCAGATTAAGGACAATAAGAAGTCCTTTTTTAAATACATAGGGGGTAAAAAGAAGGTACTGGGTAATGTGGGGCCCATCTTCAAAAAAGGCAGGAAGGAGGACCCAGGAAACTATAGGCGGGTTAGTCTTACCTTGATCCTAGGCAAGCTGTTTGAGAAAACTATGCTGGCACACATCCAGGAGGGGCCAGCAGGGGACTGCATGCTTAGGGGCAACCAACATGGGTTCATCAGTGGCAGGTCCTGTCAGACCAACCTGGTGGCCTTTTACGATCAGATCACCAGATCATTAGATGCAGGGGTAGCAGTGGACATAGTCTTCCTGGACTTCCGGAAGGCTTTTGACAGTCTCTCACCCCATTCTCATTAAGAAACTGGGGGGCTGTGGTGTAGACACCCACACAGTCAAATGGGTCGCCAACTGGCTGGAGGGCCGCACCCAGAGGGTGGTACTGGATGGGTCCTTCTCAACCTGGAAGGACGTGGGCAGTGGGGTTCCGCAGGGCTCGGTCCTCGGGCCCGCACTGTTCAACATCTTCATCAATGACTTGGACGACGGGGTAGAAAACACCATGTTCAAATTTGCTGATGACACTAAGATGTGGGGGGACGTGGGCACACTGGAAGGATGCAACAGGCTACAATCAGACCTCGACAGGTTACAAGGGTGGGCGGACGAGAATAGGATGGGTTTCAACACAGACAAGTGCAAGGTGATGCACCTCCGGAGGAACAACCGGCACCATACCTACAGGTTAGGGAACTCCCCTCTTGTCAGCACAGAGGCGGAAAAGGATCTGGGGGTCATCATTGACTCCAAGATGAACATGGGCCAGCAGTGTGGAGAGGCAGTTAGGAAGGCCAACCGCACCTTGTCATGCATCCACAGATGCATCTCGAGCAGGTCCAAAAAGGTGATACTCCCCCTCTATGCGGCACTGGTCAGGCCGCAGTTGGAGTACTGCGTCCAGTTCTGGGTGCCGCATTTGAAGAGGGATGTCGACAGCATGGAGAGGGTCCAGAGGAGGGCAACTCGTATGATCAGGGGACAACAGGGCAGGCTCTATGAGGAGAGGCTACGGGACCTGAACCTGTTCAGCCTCCAAAAGAGAAAGCTGAGGGGGGATCTTGTGGCCTGTTATAAACTAGTCAGGGGGGATCAGCCGGCATTGGGGGAGTCACTGTTCCCCCGAGCACTGCCAGGAGTGACCAGGAATAACGGTCAGAAGCTGGCAGAGGGTAGGTTTCGGTTAGCTATCAGGAGGCGCTACTTCACGGTTAGTGCGGCTAGCGTCTGGAACCAGCTTCCAAGAGAAGTGGTGCAGGCTCCTACCCTGGGGGTCTTTAAGAGGAGGTTAGATGAACACCTTGCTGGGGTCGTTTGACCCCAGTATTCTTTCCTGCCATGGCAGGGGGTTGGACTAGATGATCTGCTCAGGTCCCTTCCGACCCTAGAAACTATGAAACTATGAAAAGAGGCTGCAGATTAATTTGACAGTCTCAAGGTAAAATCCTTTGATGGATGATAACATGATTGTGTGACTGGGGAAACACTTGAATATCTAGCGCCTGCTTTCATAATCACAGCATTTTTCAAACTCTTGTATATGTGGTGATCTCATCCAGACACAGGGATATAGCTACATGCTTTAGAGAAAGAAGAGGCATCCATGTAATGATGATACATGGATTGCAGAACTTCAACATTTTCTTATACTGCTTAACACAGGCAATAAATAAGGTAAGGGACCAAAGTGAAAACAGAGACACAATGCCCATAGGCTACCACTAGTTATCAAAATATTCCATTCTGTATAAGCTGAAGTATTGGAGTGGCCCGCACAAACAGTATTGTAGAAATAATCCAGCATAGAAATTACAAAGGCATGGTGTAACAGGGAACCCTAGCCTTGTCACCAGACGGCAGGTCTGCTCCTTTAAAGTCAGACCTTTCTGGGTATGGAGTGCTGGTAAGGAAGGGGTTAAATGCTGAGCCTGGCCAGCTAGTGAGTTGACCGGAAGGGGCAGGCCAGGACTATAAAAACCCAGGGCAGAGCAGCAGTGGAAGGAGAAGCAGTGTCTCTTAGAGCAGCTTTGTGGGTGGTCTAAAGGTGGGAAGAGGAGAACTATAGAAGCCCCAGAGAGACAGCAACCGTACCACAGGAAGGGCAGTAGCTGACTGTGGGGAGCCAAAGCATGAACCTTGCAAATGTAAGCTGACATGCTGCTTTTCTTGATCACATTTGCTGGTGGCAGTTATTACCCATGGACAGGGCTATCTATTTTTTTTCTTTTTGATTATTGAATAACACTGGCAGTTTGGGTGAGGCTATTAGGAGAAGGAGGAGGAGGCGGCCTCATTTTGGAGCCCACTGCAGAGTGGGGACCTTGGCACCAGCAAGGGCATGGCTTTTGGGGGTACATAGGCCCTGGTGCCAGTAGGGGTGCAGGATTTTGGGGTGCACTGACCCTGGCACCTGAAGGTGTGATCTTAGAAGGCCAAGGAGGTCTGGTGCACCTGAAGTGCAGCTTTTATTTTATTTTTTTTTCCTTTTTGGACTAGGAAAGTGCAGGGTCAGCTTTGAACTTGCAATCCCCCTGGCTGTGGGGCTGGTGGCCAGGCCTCTGGGCCAGGGGAGCTGAGTTCCAGATGAGAGCAGGAAAAGGGGCCACGAGCCTCAAGACGCCAGAAAAGGCTAGAGCCTTGGAGTCAAACTCTATTTGGTGGGTTTAGGTGGGGAGGCCTAGCTAGAAATAAAAAGGGGTCAGGCCCACATAGGCGAAAGGCCCCAACATACAAAATCCAATTGGCAATCTCTCACTCCTAAGAACACCATCATAATAATTTCCCTCAAGATGTGGCAGACAAGTAGAGGGCAGGGCATAAGAACTTCAAAGATGATGCCAAAGATAGCCCACATAAGGTGTGGATTACCAGGGAAGATGGAGCTGGGGAGCGTGAGCTGTTACGCATGGATAGCTGTGCTGACGTTTGCCTTAGAGCAGGGGTGGCCACCTGCCAGGCACTTTCATCTGGCCACTGGTGCCCACCAGCTAATTGCACTGTGCCCAGCCCTTCTGCCCATGATGGTGGGAGTGAGGCACCCAGTATACATACCCCAACCCCCACCACCATATCCTATTGTGCCTCAATTCCACCCTGGTGAGTGGAAGGGCTTTGCATGGTCAGCATGCAGCTTCTGGGCAGCGCTGCTGTTACCACTGCTGTAGCCACCATGGTACCTGCTTGGCTGCCCTGGCATCCCACTCTGGGCAGCAGGCAGGGAAGCAGTGGGGGTAGGGGCAGCAGTGGAGATGCAGCTGGGTGGGAGGACAGAGTGTGGGGCTGGCAGCAGCACAGAGTCCATGTCCCTGGGGGTGGCAGCAGAGCAGGGTTCAGGTGGGCTGGGTGTGGGTTTGAGGGGGATTCCCGTCACAACAATCCCCCATGGTGTGCAGTGCCTGCAGGCAGTGAAGCAACAGCAGCAACAGTAGGCAGGGGTGCTCAGCATGCCTGTGACCAGTGGTTTGTGGCTTCAGCCAGCACCACTCATAAAAGTGAGGTACACAGCCACTTCTCTCACTGGGGCTCCCCACTGCACATGTGAAAGTCCTACACTTGGGCACCACCAGAGAGGAGCTCCATTCATTGGAGCTGAATGGCTTCACTGCTCCATGCTGTGCAGGTCCCAGAACTCCACAGGGAAGTAGGGTCCAAGATTTGCCTCAATTTCCCATGGAGTCCCAGGACCTGTGGGGCAGGGAGTGGTGAAGGCAGCCAGCTCTAGTGGAGCTTCCCTCCAGTGGTGTGAGTGCAAGAGTTGCATGTGTGCCAAGGGGAGCCCCGTCAATAGAAGCGGCCTGGCCAGATTGCACTCCTTGCCCCCATGTGCAGCTCTGGCTAGAGCCACACGCTGCCGGGCACAAGTATTGAGTGTCCCTGCTGCTGCTGCTGTTGCCTTTGGAGGCTGCACACCATGGGGGGAGTGGGTGAGGTGGATCCCCCCACCCTCCATCACACCCCTCAAATGCCACACAACCACATGCAACCCCAACAAGCCCCCCACATGTACACCCCCCAAAAATACCCTATTGCCTATTACACACAGTCACACAGTCACACCCCCTCACAAATGTTCCCCACAGCCCCCAAACATCCCATCATACACAAAAACACCCACACCCCCTCCCAGTCACACCCCCACACAATAGACAAAACTAAGACTTTATTTTTGAGTTATTATGCAGTCACCTCTACATACACAATGCAAACAAAAATCATGACAAAAGTATATTTTGTAATAAAATTAAAATATGTTATAGTAGGTGTTTGACTTTTTTAGTGTATGATTTATTTTCTGGTTCTAAGGTGGTAACCCCTCCCTTCCTAAAAAGAAATATTTCTATGGGGTGAAGGGAAGGACTTCTGAAGGCAAAGGTCAGGGGTTAGGGGTGGGATTTTAGGTCCCAAGATGGCAACCAGGGGGTGGAGTAACTGCTAAGGGGCGTAGCTACCAATGTGGCCCTCCAAAACTCACCAAACCTCATTAAGCCTCCCTCCAGCCAAAATAATTGCCTGTCCTTGCCTTGAAGAGTAGTCATTGACATCTGATAAAAGAGCCATGGGGAAAAAGCATAACTGGCCACTGTGCTTATAGTTTCATAGTTGGTAGGGTTGGAAGGGGCATCCAGCTCATCAAGTCCGATCTCCTGCCATGGGCAGGAGAGAATGCTGGGGTCAAACAACCCCAGCAAGGTGATTATCTAGCCTCTTTTTTGAAGACCCCCAGTTTAGGAGTGAGCACCACTTCCCTTGGAAGTTGGTTCCAGATCCTAGCTGCCGAGTGTGAAGTAGTGCCTCGTGATATCTTGCCTGAAGCTACTCTGTCAACGTACGGCTGTTATTCTTTGTTACTCCTGGTAGTGCTTGGGGGAACAGGGACTCTCCCATTGCCTGCTGGTCCCCCTTGGCCTGTTTATAGACAGCACCAGATCCCCTCTCAGCCTTCTCTTGTGGAGGCTGAACAGGTTTAGGTCCTGTAGCCTCTCCTTATAGGGCCTGCCTTGCTGCCCCCTGATCATGCAAGTGGTCCTCCTCTGGACCCTCTCAATGCTGTCCACGTTCCTCCCGAAGTGTGGTGCCAAGTACTGGACACAGTACTCCAACTGTAGCCTGACCAGTGTTGCACAGAGGGGGAGGATCACCTCCTTGGACCTGCTTGAGATGCACCTATGGATGCATGACAAGGTGTGGTTAGCTTTCCTAACTGCGTCCTCACATTGGTGGCCCATGTTCATCTTTGAATCAATAATGAGCCCAAGATCCTTTTCTGCTTCTGTACTGACTAGAAGGGAGTTTCCCAGCCTGTAGGTATGCTGCTGGTTCTTCCACCCCAGGTGCAGTACCTTGCACTTGTCAGTTTTGAAACCCATCCTGTTCTCATCCACCCACCCCTGTAACCTGTCCAGATCTAGTTGCAGCCTGTCCCTCTCCTCCAGTGTGCCCACTTCTCCCCACATCTTGGGGTCATCTGCGAATTTGAACAAGGTGCTTTTCACCCCCTCATCCAAGTCGCTGATGAAAATGTTGAACAGTGCGGGCCTGAAGACTGAGCCCTGGGGGACCCCACTGCCCACATCCCTCCAGGTCGAAAATGACCCAGCCACCACCACTGTCTAGGTGCAGTGCTCCAGCCAATTTGTAACCCATCTGACTGTAGGCATTGACACCACAGTAGCATAATTTTTTAGTGAGAATGGGGTGAGAGACCGCGTTGAAGGCCTTCCTAAAGTCCAGAGAGACTACATGCACCACAACATGTGCATCCAAGGATTTTGTGACCTGGTTGTAGAAGGCCACCAGGTTGGCCTGATAGGACCTTCCTCTAATGAACCCATGTTGGTTGCCCCTAAGCATAATCTCCCCTGCTGGTCCCTTGCAGATGTGCTCCTGGATAATTTTCTCAAAGAGCTTTCCCAGGACCAAGGTAAGACTAATGGGTCTGTAGTTTCCTGGGTCCTCCTTCATCCCTTTCTTGAAAATGGGGACCACATTGGCCCTTTTCCTGTCCTCTGGCACCTTGCCAGAGTACCAGAGTCCTCATAAAGCTGTGCCAGGGGTCCCGCTATTACCTCTGCCAATTCCCTCAGCACTCTGGGGTGGAGATTGTTAGGACCTGCCGATTTGAACATGTCCAGTCCCACCAGAAGTTCCCTGACTAGGTCCTCGCTGACCCTGGACCTGGCTGCACCTCCTCTGGGTCCATCTGGGACACCTACGGGGGGTGGGGGGAATGACCCGGTCTCTGCTTAGAAAAATGGAGGCAAACAAATTGTTAAAGAGGTTAGTTTTGTCATCTGGTGCAACCACAGGATTTCCAAGCATTTCCTGCAGAAGCCCCATGTTACCCAGTTCCTTCTTTTTACCCCCTATGTATTTAAAAAAGGACTTCTTATTATCTTTGATCTGGGTTACTAGTCCCAGTTCCATCCCAGCCTTAGCCTTCCTAACAGTCCCCCTACAATCATGAGCAATGGAGGTATAATCCTCCTTGGTGATTGCCCCTCTCTTCCATTGGGTGTATGCCTCCTTTTTAGCTTTGAGACATTCCTGGATGCTTTCGGTGAGCCATGGAGGCTTTTGAGCACTCTTGCCCCCCTTGATTCACGTTGGGATTGTCACCCTTGGGCTTGGAGAATCGTCTCCTTAAGGAACGACCACTCTTCTTGGACTCCCAACTCCCTTCATCTTTGGGACCTCAGTACCTCCCTGACTAGTCTCCTTACTTCATTGAAATCTGTCCTCCTGAAATCCAGGGCTTCTGCCTTGCTCTAGGCCTTGGACACCCTGCACTGGATGGTGAATTCCAGTAGGCGATGATCGCTATCGCCCAGGTGGTCAAGAATCTGCAGTCCCCTCAGTAAGTTGTCACCTGTGGCCAGGACCAGGTCCAACAAGGCATTTCCCCTGGTGGGACTGTACATCTCCTGGGTTAGATGGAGGTCCTGTAACTTGGCTAGGAACCTACATGAGTGGGCAACCTACTTGGCTAACTGCTCTTCCCAGCAGTTGTCCAGATAGTTTAGGTCACCCATAATTACCATGTCCCTTAACTGCCTCTGCAAGCTGACCTGAGAATTCCTGGTCCAGCACTTCCCCCTGATTGGGTGGTCTGTAGTAGACTCCCACTATTAAGTCCCTTTCCCCCTGACCTCCTGTATTCTGACCCAGAGTACTTCAGTCTGCCCCTCCTCTGATCCACTGCTGTTTGCTGAGGATGTGTATTGCTCTTTGATGTAGAGCACCACCCCACCTTTCCTCCCTGTTCTATCCCACCTGTACAGCCTATAGCCCTTGATGTTTACTGCCTAGTCATGTGTTGGATCCCACCAAGTTTCACTGAGCCCCACTATGTCTGGGTTTGTGTTAGCTAGCAGGAGGGCAAGTTCCTCATACTAAGAGTGTATAAGCAACTTGGGGTCCTGACTCAGCTTCTTGGAAAGACTGTATGGGTTCCCCATCTGTAACTGTAGTTGTATTTTACTAGCAATCAACATCACCTTTGTTATGTTTGGAACAACTTTCAATCAGCTGAGACTCATCAAGATCCCATCTCAGCCAAACACTGGGCAAACAAAGACGAATACAAGAACTGGGTGCTGTTAATATGCAGCTCAAACATCTCACTGTCATTTGGCTACCTCACACATACTTTGCTGCAAATGGTAAGATAGTGGAATCTTGCAGCAATACCTTGTATTAGAAAGCTCTTGCATATGAACAATTGTTCAACATACCTTTTGCAATATCTCAAAATAATTATAACAATAAAACCCAGCTAAATTGAGAATCTCTTTATGCTTGCAGGAGGCAGTTTATTGGTCAGTAGTTTCAAAGGTATGTTTAACCAACTATTTTCTGTGTGGAGGAGGTTATTGACTGATGAAAACAGCATGGTCTCTCAGCCATGGCCAGAATGAAAGAGAGATCGATTCCAGATGTCACCAGGGTGATTCTTTTGTCACAGCCTTCTCATTTACCTTGCCACAAAATGGAATGTTAGGGGTAAGATACTAAATAGCAAGACTATCTTTGTGTAGATGTTCACTTCTGTGAAGGAAACTGCCCTGTCCTTCTAACAGGTATTAGAAATCTTTACCAATGATGCTCCTAATAGACAAAAACACTTTGCATTTGCATATTGCAGTTATGTGACATGTGCCTATTTTGTTGCAGCTGTGAACCTCAGTGAATGACTACTTACGAGAGTAGAGGGAATGCTTGCTCCTGCTGGTATGGTTTAATTATCACTAGGCCAGTCAACATTTCCCTTATTTGCCTTATGAAACTGAAGCTCAGTGAAAGAAGACTGGGTGGTGAATGTTAAGGTCTATAGGCTGTACAGGAGGGACAGGATAGGAAGGAGAGGTGGCGGCGTGGCACTCTCCATTAAGGAGGAATACCCATCCTCATCAATTAACAAAGAATCAGAAGAAGGGCACTCTGAAGTGCTTTGGGTTAGAATACAAGGCAGTCGAGGGGAAAGAGACTTAACAGTGGGGGTCTACTACAGACCTCCCAACCAAGGGGAAGAGCTCGACCAGGAATTCTTAGGAATTCTCAGCTCACAGAGGTAGTGAAGGCTAAGGATGTGGTAGTCATTGGGGACCTGAACTTTCCAGACATCTGCTGGGAAGAGCAGTCAGCCAGAACTGACCGCTCACATAGATTCTTAGCCAGAATGCAGGACCTCCATCTAACCCAGGAGGTGCACAGCCCCACCAGGGGAGACGCCTTGTTGGACCTAGTGCTGGCCACAGGTGATGACCTGGTGCTTGACCACCTGGGCGACAGTGATCATTGCCTGCTGGAATTCAGCATCCAGAGCAAGGTGGCAGTAAGGCAGCAGCCCTAGATTTCAGGAGGGCAAACTTCAATGAGCTAAGGAGAATAGTCAGGGAAGCACTGAGGTCCCAGAGGGGAGGGGAGGCAGGTGTCCAAGGAGAGTGGTTACTCCTTAAGGAGACAATCCTCCAAGCCCAAAGGGAGGTAATCCCAACACGGATCAAAGGGAGCAGGAGGGCACACAAGCCCCCATGGCTCACCAAAAGCATCCGGGAACATCTCCTAGCTAAAAGGGAGGCGTACACCCAATGGAAAGGAGGGGCTATCACCAGGGATGACTATACTGCAGTTGCATGGGGATGTAGGGGGGCAATCAGGAAGGCCAAGGCAGAGATGGAACTGGGACTAGCTTCCCAGATTAAGGACAACAAGAAGTCCTTCTTTAAATACGTAGGGGGGAAAAAGAAGGTTCTGGGTAATGTGGGGCCCCTGCAGAACACATTAGGAAATTTGGTCGTCACACCAGACGACAAAGCCAACAAGTTTAACGATTTCTTTGCCTTCATTTTCCTAAGCAGGGACTGGAACAGTCACCCCCCTGCTGGGCCCCCCCTGAGGCCCCAGGGGAGGCGCACTTAGGCCAAGGGTTAGTGAGGAACTAGTTAGGGAACTTCTGGAGGGACTGGATGTATTCAAGTCAGCTGGTCCAGACAATCTCCACCCTAGACTACTAAAGGAATTGTCTGAGGTCATTGCAGGACCTCTGGCATGGCTTTATGAGCACTCGTGGTGCTCTGGTGTGGTGCCAGAGGACTGGATGAGGGCCAACATGGTTCCCATCTTCAAAAAGGGGAAGAGGGAGGACCCGGGAAACTATAGGTCAGTTAGTCTTACCTCGATCCTAGGCAAGCTGTTTGAGAAAATTATTCTAGCACATATCCACGAGGGGCCAGCAGGGGATTTCATGCTTAGGGGCAACCAACACAGGTTCATCAGTGGCAGGTCCTGTCAGACCAACCTGGTGGCCTTCTATGATCAGATCACCAAATCATTAGATGCAGGAATAGCAGTGGACATGGTCTTCCTGGACTTTCGGAAGGCCTTCAACACTGTCTCTCACCCTGTTCTCATTAAGAAACTGGGGGACGGTGGTGTCGACACCCACACAGTCAGTTGGGTCGCCAACTGGCTGGAGGGCTGCACCCAGAGAGTGGTGGTGGATGGGTCATTTTCAACCTGGAGCGATGTGGGCAGTGGGTTTCTGCAGGGCTCGGTCCTCAGGCCTGCACTGTTCAATATTTTCATCAGTGACTTGGACAAGGGGGGTAATCTTTCCTGCCATGGCAGGGGGTCAGACTAGATGATCTGCTTGGGTCCATTCCGACCCTAGAAACTATGAAACTATGAAGAGCAAAAGTGTGACTATGTGTGCATCTTTGGGTGCATCTACATGTGCATTTACGTGTGACTAAATTTAATACTTATTAAACTAATGTTCATTCAGCAATTTTTAGCAGGTATCTACACATGCAGGAACTTGGGAGTAAGGTTAGTACGCTAAAGTTAGTTTGAAGTCCCTACAGCCCTGCCATGTACCCCTAGTGGCTTGGTGGACCTGGTGCTAAAGTTAGTGCTGGATCATTTTTACATGTGTGTTAATGAGCTTTAACTAATCGTGCCTAAACTTGATACCTGCATTTTCAGGTATCAAATTTAGCTTCTTTTTTTTTTGTCATTTTAAATGTGCATTAAGGACTTGCATGTGTAGGCATACACCAATAATGCACATTAGCCCAATATAATGTGCATTAATTCATCTTGTGTAGATGCACCCTATGATCCAGAAATACAACCAGTCTGTGACTTCTCTGTTTTACTTTGCAGAGCCCTGGCACTTGTGAAACTGAATGTCCAAACAACTATGTCAATTTATTTAAGCAGAGGATATTACTGACTGAATGTTTTGTTAGAGCTACTTACTGAATCTCTTTACCTGCTAAAAATCACAAAACACTCTTGTGTGCCAGAGACCTATTTTCTATGAGCCAGAAAAACTATAAATTTTCCAGCTCTTTTCCACCAGGAAGAAAGATCAATAAGTTGCTCCTCTAGGCTCTATAAATTATGAGATGCCATATTTCATTTGTCAGAATGCTACGGGTAGTTATTTACGCTTGTTTTCCTCAAATATGTCCTAAAGATTTGTTACTTTTTCTTCAATTATAAATAGCAGTAAAGAGAAAATCCCAGAAAATAAATTGCTGCAATTTTTTTTAATGTCAGTAGTGTCATTAGAATTGAATGCAAATTACTATTTTAGATCCTTATTTGTTACTTTATTAACTTTTTTATTCTTCTTAAGTTGAATGAAAGAAATTCAGGAATTATCCTCATGTCATTATACATGTATATAAATAGTAGATTTTTAAAGTGTTTTTTCCCTTCTTGCTTATCTTTCTTTTGTATGTATGCTTTTTTGAATTAGCCATACACATGGAATGGTAGCCAGAAAGTGTCACAACACAGAGTACCATGTGATGTATTTTTGTTATTATAGATTTAGATGGTTGCTGTTTCTGATGCATTTTTGTATCTTGTCTAACCACCTGATTTCAGTCCCTTAACATTCAGTACATCCCTATTTGAGCTCACCTGTTTTTCCACAATCCCAAATTCTCTATGTTCTTCATGACTTTTTGAAGCTAACCAGTAAAATAGCTTTCCTTAATTTTTCATTGTTTCCGTATCTTCAATTTACCTTATGCTATAAACTCTTTAACTGATGCTGAATTCAGAATTGTTAGCTCCACCTGTTGGTGGAAATATAGAGCTGGAAATATTTCTTACTAAACTATAATAATAAATAATATTCCTTTGTGTTATTTCAAAGTACAGAAAAATCTAAATTTTCTCCTGAAACTGAGAATTAGAAATATTAAAACCTAAAAAATGTTCTTTAAATAACAAAAACAAAAACAAAAAAACCCAAACAAACCCAGTGAAACTTAACCCATGCTGCACCTTCATTTTTCTGTTTAAGTAGCAAGCAAGAGGAGAAATGACTGCAATACATTCTAGTTAATTGGGGAGAATAAATAAGGATATTATAGGTCAATAATTATTTTGGAGTCTGTTAAAACTGAAACTATATAAAACAAAGAATAGCTCACAATTGTTGTTCTTGATCAATAGGAGCAAGTGGAAGTCTCCAGATCACAGTTTCTCATGGGAGAAGTTCCAGAAGCTTCCAGATCCTTGGTTCTCATTGGAGACTTCAGTCACCCCGACATCTACTGGGAGGGCAATACATCAGTACACAGGCAATCCAAGAAGTTTTTGGAGAGTGTTGGGGACAACTTCCTGGTGCAAATGCTGGAGCAGCCAGCTAGAGGCCATGTTTTTATTGGCTCTGGATTTAGGATCAGATACTTGTTTGGAGTGGGGGGGGTGGCTGGTGGTGGGCTAGCATTGTGCTTTCTGTTCATGGTGGCCTCAAGGACTCTCCCAGGGGATGGGGATAGGGATTAACAGCAGCACTGCACTTTAACTTCTGTTTCAACAGGCCAGTGTTTCATTTTTGAGTCTTGTTTGATTTCAAAAGCACTGTTCTGTTCCATTTTGTTGAAACGGTTTTGCTGTTTCGATACTGTTTTGACACTATTTTGATGTTTTTCCCATAGGCTATAATTGGGAAGCATGAAACAGCCTATAACTTTGTCATTTCTTGCCTGATTCGGATGAAACTTGCAGGGTTGTTAGCCCCTTCTGAGGACATAAAGACTGCCATGTTTCAAGGAGATAGGTGCAGGGGCTTCTAGGAAGCTGCACCTCAAGCTACTGACAAGCAGGAACTGGGGAGCAGGACCAGTGTCCTGTGATCCAGCAGGCAGATTGGGTACCTGCACCCCGAGGGAAGAGTCCAGCAGAGGCCCCGCAGCCCTGGGCTCACGGCACTGGGGAACTGAGCCCAGCTGGGGAAAGCACCTTCTGCCACTGGGCTCAGTTCCCAGTACTGGGGAAATGAGGCCGGCTGGGGGAAGTGCCTCCCACTGCTGGGCTCAGCACTGCGAGCCACTGGGAACTGAGCCCAGCAGTGAGAGATGCTTCCTCCAGCCGGGCTGAGTTCCCCAGTGCTGGGAACTGAGCTTGGTGGTGGGAGGCACTTCCCCTCGCTGGTCTCAGTTCCCAGTGGCTCGCAGCCCTGGGGAACTGAGCACAGCCTCAGCTCCCACCACCAGGCTTGGCTCCTAGTGGCTTGCAGCCCCGTGGAACTCAGCCTGGTGATGGGAGGCAGAGCGTAGTGCCAGCTCTGCCCACTGTCTGCCACTGGGCTGAGCTTCATGGGGCTGGCAGAGCCAATCAGAGCACAGCCCAGTGGTGGGAGGCAGACAGAGCCAGGACTGCGCTCCCTCCTGGGCTGAACCACATGGGGCTCCAGAGCCACTTGGAGTGCAGCCCTGGCTCTCCCCTGCCTCCTACCACCTGGCTGGCTGCTTTGAAATTTGAAATGTTTAAAAACTTTCTAAATGTTTTGACTTGCCTCATTTCACTTTTGAAGCTGTTTCAAAGCCCTTCATTTCATTTTGTTTTTGCTGTTCTGAGCTCAAAATGAGTCAAAACAGCATTGAAACGAAACAGCTGCCGAAGCTTTGCACAGCCGTAATAAGGATCCTTCTCAGGGACCCTCTTGGGGAGAGGATGGACCTACCCAGGTGGAGGACAAGGAGGGACCTGGGCGGGAGGAGAAGGAGGTACCCTTTGTTACTCCCAAGTCTCGCTTTTGTATTCTCCTTCCCTCCTGATGACTCTTGATCCATGGGTGTTGCTGGTTGGTCTCTGTGTTCATCACGTGTCCACATAGCTCATTACATGCACACACATTAATTTGGTCTTTCCAGTCCTTCTCCTAATTTGGTCTGTTTCCCCAAAACAGAGACTCAGGCCCCCCTGCTCTGCAGCCTTGTTAGCTGGTGACACCCTTGTTTTTGTGTTATGGAACAGTATGGTACATGACTCCAGTTTCTCAGACTGTGTGTGTTCATTGGCCTTGTTGTATTAGACAGCCTGTCTGATTCCAGGACACTGTGAAATTGTATGTGTGTGAGACTCAGGCTTTTAGAAATCGGTTAACCCCTCCTGCCCATCCTGAACTGTTCTAATTAATTTATATATACCTATAAACTAATTCCCAAAAACCAAACCTTTAAATACCATTTTCTAAGCTAACATTCTTGATCTGCTGTTCAAACAGGGAAGAACTGATGGGGAATGTACTAGCAGGTGGCAACTTAGGCAGCAGTAGCCATGAGATGATTTAGTCCACAATCCCAAAGAAAGAAAGGATGGAGAGCAGTAGAATAAGGACCCTGGACTTCAGAAAAGCAGGCTTCAACTTGCTCAGGGACTCAGGAATAGGACCCCCTGGGAAGCCAGACTGAGGAGGAGAGGAGTCCAGGAAATCTGGCTATACTTAAAAAAGCCTTACTGAAAGTGCAGGAACAAACCATCCTGTTGTGCAGGAAGACTAGCAAGTATGGCAGAAGACCAGCTTGGCTTAGTTTACTGGAAAGTTCCCTGCTAAATCACAGAAAAGAAGCTTATAAGAAGTAGAAACTTGGGCAAACAACTAGGGAGGAGTATAGGAGTATTGTTCAGGAATGCAGGGATGAACTCAGGAAGGCCAAAGCACAATTGAAGTTGCAGCTACCAAAGGATGTAAATGGGGTAACAAAAAGGGTTTATACAAGCATGTAACAAGAGGAAGATCAGGAAAAGTGTGCATCCCTTACTGAGTGGGGGAGGCAAACTAGTGTTGGGATGCAGAAAGTACTCAATCCCTTTTTCACTTCAGTCTTCACAGGCAAGGTCCCAGACTCCTGTGCCTGGTAGTACAATTTGGGGAGGAGGTGAGAAGCCAACAGTGGTGAAAGAACAGGTTATGGACTATTGAGAAAAGGTGGATGTGTACAAGCCCATGGGGCCATACAGGATATACCCGAAGTGCTGAGGAAGTTGGCTGATGGGACTGCAGAGCCACTGGCCATCATATTTGAAAAATCATGGTGATCGGGAGAGGTCCTGGATGACTGGAAAATGGCAAACATAGTGCCCAAATTTAAGAAAGGGAAAAAGGAGGATCCAGAGAACTACAGACTGGTCAGGCTCACCTCAGTCCCTGGAAAAATCATGGAGCAGATCCTCAAGGAATCCATTTCTATGAACTTGAAGGAGGAGAAGAAAGTGATTAGGAACAGTCAGCCTGGATTCACCAAGGACAAGTCATGGCTGACCAACCTCACTGCTTTCTATAATGAGATGACTGGCTTTGTGGATGCGGGGAGACCAGTGGATGTGGTGTACCTTGATTTTTTGTTTGTTTGTTTTTTTTTTTAGCAAGGCTCCCACAACATTCTCCCAGGCAAGCTAAGGAAGTATGGGCTGAATGAATGGACTGTAAGGTGGATAGAAAATTGGCTGGAGCATTGGGCTCAGAGGGTAGTAATCAATGGCTCAATATCTAGTTGGCAGCCAGGATCAAGTGGAGTACCCCAGGGGTCAGACCTGGGGCTGGTTTTGTTTCATATCTTCATCAATGACCTGGAAGATGGCATAAAGTACACTCTCAGCAAGTTTGCAGATGACATCAAGCTGGGAGGAATAGTAGATATGCTGGAGGGTAGGGCTAGGATTCATAGGACCTAGACAAATTGGAGGATTGGGCCAAAAGGAATCTCATGAGGTTCAATAAGGACAAGTGCAAAGTCCTGCACTTAGGACGGAATAATCCCATGGACAGTACAGGCTGGGGGCTGACTGGTTGGGCAGCAGCTCTATAGGAAGGGACCTGGGGGTTAAGCTGAATATGAGCCAACAGTGTGCCCTTTTTTGCCAAGAAAACTAACCACATACCGGGCTGCATTGGTAGGAGTGCCCCTCTATTCTGAAGTGGTGAAGCCACATCTGGAGTACTGTGTTCAGGGTTGCCCCCCTCCCCCCGGCCACACACACATACACACTACAAAAAGGATGTGGACAAATTGGAGAATGTCCAGTGGAGGGCAATGGAGATGTTGAGGGGGCTGGTGCATATGACATATGAAACTGAGCTTATTTAGTCTAGAGAAGAGAAGGCTGAGAGGGGATTTAAGAGCAGCCTTCAACTACCTGAAGGGAGGTTCAAAAGAGAATGGAGCTAGACTGTTTTAAGTGCTGGCAGATGACAAAACAACGAGCAATGGTCTCAAGTTGCAGCAAGGGAAGTTGAAGTTAGATATTAGGAAGAATTGCATCACTACAAGGGTAGTAAAACACTGGAACAGGTTACCCAGAGAGGTTGTGGGCTCTCCATTCTTGGAGGCTTTTAAGACCCGGCTAGACAAAGCCTTGTCTGGGGTGATCTAGTTGGGGCTGGTCCTGCTTTGATCAGCAGGTTGGATTAGATGACATCCTGAGGTCCCTTTCAAAACTAGTTTTCTATGATTCTATGATCAAGCCATAACTGAGACTGACTCTCTCTCTCCCCCTCTCTCAATGTCCAGAACGATTTCTCTCTTTGTCATGAATTACCTTTGTCTTTTTGTAGCCAGCTTCTTCTCCCATATGCATATGCACTCAACATTCTATACAGCTGGCCTGAAGAAACAGGAAAGGAGACAGATGTATACCATCTACCTTAGAGGGTGAGGAACAGTTTATCCTTCTTTATTCAAAATTCTTGAAACACTGTTTGACAATAAAACACATTAAAATACCCCAAAAGGATCTGAAAATACATTTATTTCAATAACTTGGGAGTAGAGGCCAAAATTTGGAGCTATGACTGCAAAGGGGAGACATTTCCCCTCCATTCTGATTTTTATTTCTTGCATTTTAGTAACTAAAATTTTATTTTTTAATGTGGTATATCTTAAGGAAAGTTAAAGAATATAGGCCTGTATCATGGCTCTGACAAGTTGAGGTACAGAGGCACAGGGAAGTGGTTTGCTTCAAAATATTTTGAAAAGGCTAGATCCTTGCTCTCGAACATTATTCCTTTACACTATTCTGAAGCTTACTCTTATAAGTATGAATTTCTTGGTTTTTATAGAGCCTATATAGCCAGTTTCTACTACTCAGTCTCAGCTTGCTGACAATGGGTGTGCCATGCCATGTTGGGAGCAATCTGAGACTGGCATGTTCTGAGGCTGTCAAAATGCCCTCTATGTTATAATTGGCTTGAGACTCCTCTCAAGTTAAGAATTGAGTTTATTCCCTTCTAAATATGAAACCAGGCTCTGGCAGACCTTATACATAAGACATGATTAACTTGATAATCATACCATAACCAGCCACCCTGCTACACATTCAAGGAATTAATGGCGCGACTAAATGGGAAACCAACCACAAAAATATTCCATAAAATATGCATTATATTTTTGTGAGTGATTTCCATTTTGCTTTAAATAGAATGTGTGGAAGAGGGGGCTTGGTTGACAGCTCCCCACATGTGGGCAGGCTGAAAGCCGTATAGTGCAGCCATTAGTGGGACTGAACCATGCTGTTTTCAAGGTGCCAACTTGAGGGGAGTTTATGAGTTGGGCCAAGGTGCTGTGTGGCTGGGTGCCTGCATGGCTCAGGGGCTAAGGAACAAGGCAGATTCTGGAGTTTGGTAGTAATGAGCCCTATTGGTCCCCATGACCCTGAAGGTTGACTGCCTGTACTGCAGCTCCCAGGGAGGTTAGGAGCAAGGCACTTGACACATCCCAGCCACAGGGACCCTACGACCGGGGAGAAATTCTATGATCCTGGGATCCCTATGAGCCAGGACTTTTAAAAACCACTGCATCCTTTGTGGTCTTCAACCAGCTCCCATGTGGTCCTGACAATACTGCACTGGAGTTTTGAACTGGCTCTGATGCCTCCAAAGGAAACAACCAGCTGATTGTTGTTCCCACCCCTACGACTGTGCCAGTTCATGTTGGGATGCAGGCACCCAGGTTTCAACTGGCTGGTTCGGAGGAAGCCCAGAATCATGATCCTGGGCATACTTTTCACTTTCAAATAGGAATGGTATGATTTGGATCCGATTCCTTATCCTAAAATCACATGCCCAGATACACACATATGGCATGGCTGGGGGCACAATTATTGGGAATGGGACTCAGACCCCATTGTGTCATTAAATGAATGTGTACCAGGGGCCTACATACGTTGTATGTCATTCTGTGCTCTTGTCTTTTCTGTTTTGAAGATGCATCAAGTTCAATAAAGAAGTATTTCCAGAAACTGCCTAGAGCTGATAGAGCTGCTTTTGCTAAACATATTGCATTGTTTGCCACAATCCAGTGGATGTTTGTTGCTTGTTTTTGTGGTTTTACCACAGATTACTGAATTTCCATTTCTCTGTGGTTCAGGGGTCTTGCACTCCTCTTCATTTCTCTGCGACCTAGTGGGCTGCATGGGGCTGAAGCCGTTTGGGACAGTGTAGGGTGTGCCTGGAGGGTTTTGAAGAAGCAGGAGTGGGGGGAGTGTGCAGTACAGGAGGGTGCAGGCAAGAAGTTTGCAAGGAGCTGGTGCTGCTGCAGCCTTGCAGGGGTGGGGAGTCCCAGGTAGCCTCTGCCAGTGGGCTGCTGCACTTCCTGGAGTCTGGTGCAGCAGGCATGCAGGCTAAAACCACAGTGGGGCCAAGGCAGGAGGCAATAGAGCTGTGCCAGGTGGAGTCTGCCCCACTGAGCTGAACCGAGCTGAGTTGCAGCAGCTCTTAGGATGAGGGGTGCCCTGTTTCTGGCTGCGCTGCTCCTCTGGGGTGAGGGGGCAAAAGGGGTAGGGGAGGGCTGAACAAACTTGTAGCTTAAAGCGGGACTCAGCTTAAAGTTTGCAAACGGCTGATTTAGAGGCTGGGGATAACAGCCCTGCAGAGTCAAGGGCTCAGGGGCTGAACCCAAAGGGTCAGGGGCTGGCAAAGTGTGAGCAGCCTTCCTTGTGCCAGGGGTACCAAAAGGCTGGGTTAGGCAATGGGCAGCCCTGCCTTAGGCCAGGGATGCTAGTGCAGGGTTGAGTTTACCTGGAACAGCCTTGTCTGAGCCAGGAATGCTAGAAGGGGCTGGGACAGATGATGAACAGCCTAGCATAAGTCAAGAATGACAGGGATCTGGAAACTAGGGCTAGGGTCCCAGAGACCAAAACCAAGACTGTGAATGGGGCCTGGTGCCCAGAAACTGAGATACAAAGGGGGCTAAAGCCAAGAAAGCTGAAATTGGCTGTGACTGGAGGCCTACAGCCAGAATAACAGTGGGCTAAACCCAAAAAGGAAGAGGCCCCTATGAGAAGGTCCAGAACATTGTCAGAATAATGTCTGTGAGGCCTGGGCAGGGCTACAGGGGAGGATGGAGCCACAATTATTGTACCTAAGGAAGCTTGTGCTCTAAGATGTGGATTGTGCTGTGGGGCCATGACTCAGAGTTGGAGAACCAAGATGGGTGCCAGCCAGGCACAGGAGACAATAGATAGCAGAGGGACTGAGGCTCATGCTGGTACTCTGGCATAGCTTCCCTAAGTATTATTAGTTAACTCAAGGTATGGCAGATAGAGTATCCTCCTGTTTTTATCTTAAGGAGCTGGAGTGGGGTAGGAGGCGCTTGTCCCAGGCAATGGCCACTCCTGGGGCATTGGCCCTGCTACAGAGCCCAACTTGGATAGTTTATAGTATATTCTTACACCATTTTAAAACTAGTTTTATTGCGGTGCAGGTAGGATAAAAGTGTAAGCCAAGGTTAGACAGTGAGCTTTATGGTTCAGGAGGGATTAGAAATATCTCATATGATGAGATAAGGTCCAATACTTTATATACTTTAGAAAACAAATATTTTGTTTAAGTAAAAAGTAATGGAACATCAGTCCAGAACATGTTGTCATTGACTTTTTTAATCAATCTTTTTAAAATTAACCTTGTTATGAGCTATTTACATTTTCCAGTACAGGCAAGCCAAAGGAGACATTTATTACAGCTTGTAATCTTCAATTGACACAGGGCACACAAGGGACACAGCAGCAGCTGCAGTTCTTAATATTTTATTACAGTGCAGGAATTCAGTCTTTTTCAAGAAAGAAAACTTGTACCTAGTCTAAAAAGCTTAATGAAGTCATTGGGAATCTTGGCTTGGCTAACAAGAAGTTTGCTACAGAGTAGCACGTACCCAGGTGGGAGAGGCATAACAATACAGTTGGGGCAGCTGTAGTACATGCCAGCAGTGGTGACTTCTGGCTGCTGCTGACGTGATGATGTGAATACATGGTGACAGTGTGGTGTCAGTGTTTTCTGTTCTGTGGCGGCTGCCCAACTTGTCAACTTCATTGTGCTACTGCTAAGTGCTTTGTTTTCCCCCCCCCCCCATCCACATACTCCTTTTAGGTATTTGGTCAGGGAGTTCTGTTAGTCAATTTTATACAAATGGTAGCAGGTGACTTACCCTGGTTTACACTATTTTTAAAAGTAAAGGCATCTGGATTTCTGAGGTTAATTAAGAGCTATTATTGACTACTATGATGTTGTGTGGAAGTCCACATGGGGCAAGTACATTTGTCATGATGTTGTAATATGCAAAACAGCCTCAAAATCCTCATTTTTTAATTCCTCCAAAATTCTTCATTTTATTCTTTTCATGAACCAGCGTAGCATCAGTGATTCCAGAGGAGGCTATGAGTATGGGGAACAAACCCGTTCTCTTTCTTTAGCATTGTTTGAGCCTTTTCCTAAGGGTAGACATACTAATTTCTTACTGTTGCTCATTTCACTGTGCTGTTCCGTATGTCCCTCCTCTAAAGATGCCAGGTACTGGGAAGGTCTACCTATTAACTGGCATTTTGCAATTTTCAATAAAATTAGATCTAGAGGAACATAATGATGACCCCTCAAAGCCGACTTTGGAGGAAACATTGAGTCACTCAATACTGACACAGATCTATCTGCTGTGGCAAAAAAGTGAATATGCATTCTTCTTCCACTGTAATTTGGTGATGTAATTTTCAAGGTGACCTTCCTCCCCCGGAAGTGTGAATTTTCTGTATAGAGAAAATAAAAATTCTGTGCTACCCCAAATCAGACATTTGTTGACATAACTGATAACATCAAATCCTATCCTTAGTACAAGGTCATTTTAAGTAGTCTGTCATGTTCTGTGGAATTATGAAGTGCTTCAAAATGAATGTGGAAGCAAGAAAGCAGCACTAGATAACAACTGTTTACAGGGTATGCTCAAGGGCTTTCTCATGACCATGCCCAGTTTTCATTTCCCAGTTCATAGTGCATTTATATGAAGGTGGAAAAAATAGAAAACTACAATAAACTGTTTACATCAAGAAAGTAAATAGCTCCCCTCTGGGAACGTCTACACGAGATACTACATTGCCATAGTATCAGGCTAAGTTAATGTAGCTTGTTGCTATGGCAACATAGCATCAGCAGGCACAAACTATGACACCAATGCTACTGTGTAGTATGGTCAGAAATGACCTGTGCATTGCCAGGACTGAGCAGTAATGGCAGTTACTGCATAGTCAGGCGCATGTGTAAACACACCCACTGACTTGCAATTCTATTGAAGAATGAGGTGATCTTGCACCATATAGTTAGAGCAACTACCAAAGCTAAATATTAGTTTCATACAGGACAAACTTGATCACCCCAAAATCAGAGGGTGCATTGACTAAGTTCAGATGATGAAGGATTTATCAGTGTTAAGGCATTGGCTTTCAGTTGGGCTACAGGAATTTCACTCCAGCTAATCAGGACTGTTCTGTTCTAAAAGAAATATAAATGAATCTAGAAATGACAAACTGGATTTTGGACCAAACAAAAAAAAAATTCATGCGTGGCACATACTACACTTCATAATGCCAGGATGACACTTTATCTGATCAGTATTTATCATAGCTATAGATTTTGTTCATGCCAGTGGTGATTTAGTTCAATCCTATCTAGATGTGGCCCTGAGTTGTGTTTTGTGGCTGCAGACAAAGCAATGAAAGGTGTTTCCTTTTGTTAGGCTTCCAATGTGCTTCTGGGAAATCAGACCATAATGTTTGACCTAGGAAATTATTTCTGTGTGGCTAAAACCATTGTTTACATATTCTCAATGAAGGAATCCCTAATAAACTGTTCAATTTGCATACAGATGGGACAGAGGGTATTTTTACCTTCTTTTAGAAAGCTTTGGCAGGAGATAATTGTCCGGGAGGTTCCCGGACTAAGAGGCCCCGGGAAGCCCCTTTACCCCAGCCCCAGGGGGCGGGGCGAAAGTTTACCTGTTACAGGTGCCCGGACGGCACGGCCCGCTTAAAAGACGGACCAGAATCAGACCCGGGCACGGGAGCTGTGGAACCAGAAGTGCCGTGGTGAACAGTGGTCGACCACAGGGAAGTGGAGGGGCGGATGCACGCCGCCCGGTGTGGAGTCCACACATTCTGGAGCAGCAGTAAGACGCCGCCAGGACGCACGACGAGGAGGCTGGGATCCAGCGGTGAGTTGAGTGACTGTGGCGCACTGGAGCAGCGGACTCCAGCGGGAGAAGGACAGAGGAGAGCCTTGGTGTCCACGGAGGCACAGAGACTGTTGGCGACGGCCCCGCTAAGCGGGAGTGGAGGAGGGGCTCAGGACCCTTCATCAAGGAAGACTCCAGTGATAGGAGCAGACCTGGCACAGTAGACGGGCGACTCTTTACCTACGAATGCCAGAAGCGTCCAGAACATTATTCCCCAACACTTCTGGTGAGGTTTGGACTGAAATTGGTTGAAGAGCTGTAAAGACGTCTTCCACTAGGAGGCACGGGCGAGGGTGTAGGGGTGGAGGAGCCCTCAATAGCTCATGGACCACCAGTCTCACTTATGGACTTTTGCACGCGCCGGACAAAGTTCCAACTGAACCGTTGAAACATCAAAGTCGTGGCAAGCGGGCTCAGTGCGTGCAGACTGAGAAGGTGACTGGTTACAAAAAAAAGACTTGGACATTTGAACCGGACAGGAAAGACAAACGATCGACTCGTTCACAATAATATATTAAATTGGCGGTTTATAACTTAACTGAAAACATTGTTTGAAGTTGAAAGGTCCAAGAGTGTGCTCTCAAATACAGATTTGTTTTAGAATGAGTTTCTTTAAGTGAGAATGTATTGGCCTTCTTGGTTTATAGTGTCCTCATTTGTGTTGATTTCAAGATTGTTGCTTAAACTGAATTTGTAGATTGCCCTAGTGCAAGTTGCTTGCAAGTCCTAGGAGAGAGCTCCAAAGGAATTTTACAAAAGTATTTTCTGTACACTGATTTTTGGGTGTAAATGCTGGATTATTTGCCTTTTTTTCTGGGAAAGATATTTTTTATCCAGAAAACATTGCAGGCAGTTGAGATTTTCCCCCAGTTTTCATCAATATAAGGCTCTGATGACTTGACAGGGGAGCTCATATGCAAGTCAGCATTGACATTAGCTTATTCAGTTCTTTACAGTTCTGCTGAGAAGGGCAAAAGTTACAGTGATGATATTGGTCCAGTAAGACCTAGCAACTTGCTGGATACAAACTGTCAGGATTTGGAGTGTAGCCATGTTTCAATGTTTTCAGGGCATCCAGGATTACTTTCTAATTTGGTTCATGGTTTAAGACATTGTTATATCGTGCCTGAGATGTTAAAGAGCACATCAACAGCAACATTAGACCGGGCATTCTACAGGTACTTGAAATGCTGTTACCATTGCAAATAGAGCAGACAGGGACAGTAATCAGTACCTGAGTATCACTGACTATCCATCAGCTGTCCTTCATTTGAAAGGGTTGAGTGTAAATTTCCTAACAAACTTCCCAGTTATCTTGCTGATTGACAAGGGAATTAGAATGGTGAAGAAGATTTTGACTTATTCTTTTCCTATGTAACGAACTTTTGCCTGACCTCATCATTTGCATCAGGCTAGTCTTGGTGACAGTACACACTGCCCTAGATATTACTCCACATTGTATCAATAGGTATCATAGTGCTTAGGATCAGAAGGGACCTAAACAGATCATCAGGTCTGACCCCCTGCCCTGGGCAGGAATGGGTGCCGGGGCCATATCACTCCAGCCAAATATCTGTCCAGCCTCCTCTTGAAGACCCCCAAGGTAGGAGAGAGTACTACCTCACTTGGAAACCCATTCCAGAGCCTGGCAGCCCCAACTGTAAAGTAGTGTCTCCTGATATCCAACCTGAACCTTCTGTCTAACAATTTGTGGCCATTATGTCTAGTAACCCCGGGTGGTGCCCGGGGGAACAGAGTCTCCCCCAGTTCCCACTGGTCCCCCCTGGTGAGTTTGTAAATGGCCACAAGATCCCCCCTCAGCTTTATCTTGTGGAGGCTGAATAGGTTCAGGGCCTTTAGCCTGTCTTCGTAGGGCCTGCCCCACTGCTCCTTGACCATGCAAGTGGCCCTCCTCTGGACCCTATTAATGCTAGTCAAATCTCTCTTGAAGTGCGGTGCCCAGAACTGGATGCAGTACTCAAACTGTGGCCTGACCAAAGCTGCACAGAGGGGAAGGACCACCTCCCTGGACGTGCTTGTGATGCATTTGTAGATGCACGACAAGGTGCGGGTAGCCTTACTTGACCACGTCCTTACATTGGCAGCCCATGTTCATCTTGGAATCAATAATGATTCCAAGATCCTTTTCTGCCTCTCACTTTCCTGGACCTGCTTGTGAAACATCTGTAGATGCACGACAAGTTGTGGTTAGCCTTACTGACTGCTTCCTTGCACTGGCAGCTCATGTTCATTCTGGAGTCAACAATGACTCCAAGATCCCTTTCTGCCACCATGTTGACAAGAAGGGTGTTCCCCAGCCTATAGGTGTGTTGCTGGTTCCTTCTCCCTAGATGCAGCACCTTGCACTTGTCTGCATTGAACTCCATCCTATTCTCATCTGCCCACCTCTGCAGCCTGTCTAGATCTAGCTGGATTCTATCCCTCCCCTCCAGTGTGCCGACCTTGCCCCACAACTTAGTGTCATCAGAGAATTTAGACAGTGTGCATTCCACACCCACATCCACATCACTGATGAACAGTACAGGCCCCAGGACCGAGCCTGCCCACAGCCCTCCAGGTTGAAAATGACCTGTCCACCACCACTCTCTGGGTGCAACCATCTAGCCAATTTGCCACCTATCTGACTGTGTAGGCATCAATGCCACAGTCACTGAGGTTTTATTTATTTATTTATTTATTTTTTAGGAGAATGTGGTAGGAAACCATATCAAAGGCCTTCTTAAAGTCCAGGAAGACGACATCTACCCTGACACCCTCATCCAGGACTTTTTGACCTGATCATAAAAGGAAACCAGGTTAGTCAGGCACGACCTGCCCTCAATGAACCCATGTTGATTGCCCCTGAGCATTACCTCCCCTTCTGGGCCCTTGCAGATGTGCTCCTTGATAATTTTCTCAAAGGTCTTCCCAAGGACTGAGGTAAGACTGACTGGCCTATAATTTCTGGGGTCCTCTTTTCTCCCCTTCTTGTAAATGGGGACCACGTTGACATTTTTCCAATCCTCTGGTACCTTGCCAGTGCCCCACAAGTGCTCATAGAGTTGTGCCAGGGGCCCCACTATGAACCCCACCAATTGCCTCAGCACTCTCAGGTGAAGAGCATCTGGACCTACTGATTTAAACATGTCCAAGTACCTCCTGAAGGACTACTCCATGGACTGACAAAACAGAGGTTGGCTTTTTTCATAACTTCATGCAATTACATTCCCATTTCAGATGATGCATATACAGTTTTATGGAAACTCATATGAAATAATGCAGCATTTTTGCAGAATGGGTTTGGAATGCATCATCTAATTTTTCCAGTAATCAGCTCCTTACATCGCGTGATCCTGATATCATTAAAGTCTGTCTGCTGCACAATGATATTGTCAAGAAGGTACCACTGATAGAATTATGGATATGTCCATGATGTTGTCTTCTTGTCTGCTTGCCACAAAAACCATATTTGCAATGACCAGCTCAGGCCTGATGCACAAGTGTAAAATATGGCTGCTGGCATCAACATTTCTGGTACTGTGCCTGTCCCGTACTCAGTAGCAGGTTGAAAAACATCTTCCCTGACTGAAATCTCTCAAGACAATGAACTTGTTTGGGGTGTGCTCTGGTCTATCTTCTGGTAAAATTTCATCTTCTCTTCCACCCTAATCAGTGTTTGTTGTATACATGCTTATTAATGGTGCCTCTGGATGAGAGAAATATGCCTGTGCATCAGTCTATCACTGATGTGTTCTTGGCAGCAGTGCAACTTCCAGCCAACTTCTAGTTCTTCAATTGATCATCTTCACCAAAAGCCAGCCCTAATCTCAGTGATCTGCCTCCTCTCCATCATCCTGGTCTCACTCAAAAAAGCCAATATCAATATTATAATGGTCTAGGTCTCTGATAGTTAATGCTGTCTTCTGGACAGGCTGGCTTGCTTTGGGTCTATTCTGTAAGTTGTAGCTATTCAACATGGATTCACTGAGAGACATCAGAGCTGCTTCTTTGTTCAGCATAACAGGTCGACCCCCAGATACAGTTATCTGGTCTAGTCCATATGAAGAACAGGTTCTTTTTAGATTGCCCTTCAAGGTTGAATGCTTTCTAGGTATAATAACAAGTAAACAAATGGACAAACTATGTAAGAGAATCTCTCTTTTCTCATATGAAAAAACAAAACTGTGTTCCTTAAAATGAAACAATATTAATACTCTATTGCCACTGGAGGGCACTCTGACTCTTTGATTTATCTTTGTTGGATTTTGCTAGCAAGGATCAAAAATTCAATGGCATTTTTTGCTGCTGCTGCTTCTTTTAGACTTCAAGTGAAAAATCAGAAGATCATAACCAAGTAAACATTGCAATGTTTGCATATCAACCGTTACGTGACAATCTCAGTAAAACCATGTGGCATATACTCTATTGCAAAAAGTAAAGACAATTCCACTGTTTCAAAATGTGTTTGTGAAAACTTAAAATGGAAAGATGCATCACTTTTCTTTCATAGAGAAGCATAGGAACACAGGAATAATTTCATTCTTTGTGTGCTTTTCTGAAAATAAATTTCATTAGGGATGCTATGCTCCCTCTCCCCTTCCCCCTTCCTCTCTCTCCCCCTGACAACGGATTAGGTACTCTTGTCATTCTTCTAATGTCAATATTATTACTTCAGTCTGGATGATAAGGCACTTTGAGAAGTGTAGGCTATAGAGGTTTGGTTTCTTACATAGCACTTGAGAGAGTGGTTCACAAACTTCTGACCAAGAGATCTTCCTAGGAATACACAGGTACAAGAGTGAGATCACTTTGATGAAGAGCCTAGGTATAACAATGCAGGAGGCACCCTGTAAGTCCCAGGAGCTATGAACTGTGGCTGAAATGGGGCAGGCTTTTAAAAACTTTACCTACAAACATTGAACCAGGTCCTTCCCCAACATTTGGATAATCTAGGTGTTTCATCCTTCTCTATTTAGCCTGTAACTTTATTTACTGTCAACACCCCCAACTTCATTTAGGTGAATCTACACTCTCAGCTGGGTATGATTACCATATCTCAATTAAGCATATAAACCAGCCAGACTGGGGGACCCAGTCCTTAAGCCATGGAAACATTGCAGGTCTTCTGTGGAGGCTAAAACATATGGTCCAAAACACATCCACTGTGGAGTGGGGAATGTACTCCTCAGGGGTTTCTAATGCAAAACAAATTGGACAGCATCTTTTCTGCAGGGTCTAGCATTGTAAGACAATGGCCTTCCACACACTGGTCTACTAGCATTAGACCCTATATGGCAACATTAAGACCCTGATTAGGTGAACATGACAAAAAGCTTTGGTTTAGCAGTCACGCCCCACCCCACTCATGGGATTTTTGAAAGGGCGGGGTGCAGATGGTGAGATGCATCATCACTTCTAAAACAACACATATTTTTCTCCAATTAAAAATAAACTAGACACTTTACTAATATGCTAGCTGCCCAGGGCTGCATTATTCAGTTTAAGATTGAAGCAAAACAAGAAATATTACTTAATTGGAATGTGTTGAAAACAATCTGCAGGGCTGTGAAATAGGAGTTTAGTTACCAGGAGCAGCTAAGACAACAGATGTATAGAACAAAGACTAGCTTGATTGGTAGAACATCAGGATAATTGAAACAGACTTAAAGGGTCATAACCACCTATGGAATAAAGAGCTCAGGAGGGTTCAGATAGATTATAATGAACCATGAAGTCAGTTGAGTCCCTGGCACTGTCTGACTAGAAGTGCTGCTGTCACTGTGAGGCAGTTGGTTTTAAAATTTGAGTGGACCAGGAATCAAAGGGTGGCACAAGTTCCCCTGCTCCCACCCTAAGCAGGAAACTTCCGGCAACCATCTTATTCAGCAAGAACAAGCAAAGCAACACTTATAGCAAATCCTAAGTCATCCCATACCAGGCCTACTTTCCCTTACAGAGGCTCTAACAACACTCTCTCAAACAGTTCCCAGCTCCCATCCTTAATGAATTGCAAATTGAAAATTTCCCAGCTTGTCATATACTAAATTGGGTGCGCTCTTTTTTTAAATCTCTCCTCCAAGCCTAATACCTATCGACATCGGAGTAGAAGCCACTTATAGCAGCTCAATAACGTTTCCCAGGCCCACTGGGGACGGCTACATACACAATCATAGCCATTTTCTTTTAGAACATGTGAGTACATGTGTGTGCATATATCTGTGAATTTATATATATCTCAGACCAACAGTTTTGCACATAAATGTTCATCTCAGATAGACTTTTTTCCCACAGCCAAATTACAAGCTCCTTCTCTCACGTTCTCTGAAAAGGCTGAGGACTGCTATTCTGTGGTAGGAAGAAATTAGACCAGCTCCTGTTAGTTTAAAGAATTGGACAAAAGTAAATTACTGGTTAAATGTTCAGTAACTGGGGTTCATGCAATGCTGAGTGGAATTGTGAGATGAGTCAGGTCACCCCATAGAACAGGCTAGTAGTTGTTCCCCGTTTGTAGTTAAATATGATAAAATGTACATAAGTCTTTCAAAATCACTCAGGGGAAAGCAAAATGTAGCATTTGGAATTTTGCCCCAACATGCTGGTACCCTTACACTTCAAGGAGAGTGTATGCGAGGTGGTGATTTTTGGGGGGGAAGAGAAGACCTCTAAGCCTCTTTTTCAACCCTGAGGAGCCCCCATTCTCAAAAATATAACTAGAAATTTTGGCACCTGAGGCAGGTGTCTAACTGTGGTGGGGGACAGAATGGGGTTGCTGAGTGCTGGAAAGCAGGAGGTGCAGGCACCCTGGGGGTCTTCATTCTGGTGCCCCTTCTACATCAGTATGAGGGCCGGTGCTTCTTTTACCCCCGCTTTGTTATGCTACTGCCAGTTCAATGCTCCTCCTTTTTTTCTTCTCCCTTCATCAACAATCTTGTTTTTTCATGTAACTACTTGCTTTTTTGTACATTTGATTCAGAAAGCTGCTAGTGGAAACCTTAAAGGAAAATGTAAGTTGCTCTCTTTCTATTTAAGGGCTAACAT